>NC_069141.1:63756688-64089517 GCF_943734755.1 Anopheles moucheti
GAGGGACAAACAACGTTCGCCGTGCCGGAGCTCGCTCACACACACTCGCGCGGAGATCCCGGTGGAGACAATTAGCCGAAGGATATCCTCTGGCATATTCTGAACCAAAATGGGGTTTTAGCGCCGGGTAACTAAGCGCTCGATAATGTTGATGTTTTCTCACACGGTTACAAACCAAAAAAAAAAACAAAAATGCATCTGAGAGGTGTCTCTCGTTATTTGCTACGGGAATCAGACAGAAAGATGGGTCTAGGGAGATTGAAGAGGAAATAGGAGTCCTGCTGGGGTACTGCTGGTACCGTACCATTTCTCCTCCGCACCGTCCATCTTGATCTCGGGAATGCATGCCTGTTTCTTGTTCAAGTAGGCCGACGATATCTTCAGCAGTGCTTCGCTGTACGATTTCTCGATGGCGGACCGCTTCAGCGTAAACTGTCGGATGTCCTCCAGCAGCTCGCACTCATTCTGATTCTTGAGCGCTAGCTTTGCCAACTGCTCCGTGTGGAGATTCTTCAGAAACTTTGTGTAATTGCCCTAGAATACATAGAAGGTGGAAAGGAAAAGCTTAGGTTTTACAGAATTTCCATGATAAAAATTATCCAAAACGGGGACAAAATGTTAAATCAACCAAAGGTGAACGAAAAACACGGTTTGAGGTAAAGAAAATGAATAAATGTTCAAAGAAATTGTCAAACAAACATAACAATCTGCCCTAAAGGTACACGCTTGTCAGCTTAATTAACTTTTAATGACCGTTCGGGTCGGCACCAAATAAGGAACATAACATTTGGTTCTTCCTCCTTCTCGCATCTTACTTTTCGTGGTGGGGGCTGCATTTTGGCGTTGTTTCTCCGTTTCGTATGCGGCCCACAAATTCCTACCGAGTTCCCCGGACGTGTACTTTCCCCCAGCGGGTTCTTCTGCTTCCGTGCGTGTTCTTTCTTCCTCTGTCAACTTCACACTGTTTCGCGACACAAAATTTGCTACCGCTCCACACGAGGTGTAGACACGGTCACCAGCGCAGGTACTGCGTATGCACACTGCTCACACTCATAGGCGTTACGGTGGTGCCAGAACCGAGGCGCCGTTTTTGCGTTCAGCACAACCGTCGGAATGGTCTCCCGCTTCCGGATCACCAAGTACCGCACCTAGCTGTCGGGAAATGAGGAACAAATTTACCAAAAAATCTCACTCACAAGCACCAAACTTCACGTGATAGATCGCACCGAGACCGAAAACGAAAAACGACCGTGGTGTTCGTGTGAACTTTTGACATTCACAGCCGAACGATCCAGTTTTCTTGGTGCATCTTGAAGCATCTAAGCAGGCCACCGTTTGGTAGAATCTGTGTGTGGTAGTAAAGTAACACGATGCTTTTGGTCGAAAATTTCTTTCCTACCCAATTAGTCCCAATTTTTTACTCCACGGCCACTGTACTCTAGCACGCACCACAGCCACGTTCTATGGGGAAGGTTCTCGTGTTTCAATCAATAATCCAACACACGGAACTGTCATTTTGTATTTGGATTTTCTTCCAATTCCGACATGTTGGGAAGGGAACAATAGAATAACTTCTTTCTTCCCAATATCGTAGAATATTCTTCCATGGCTTTCCTTAAATTTTTTAAAACAATATACACACACAGCCACACGCACACACACTCATTTATACACACGCACACAGAAAGTCCATTCTAGCCCCAAATCTGTGGTGTTCCCTTGTGGGTGTTCCTCGTATCACGGTCTCCGTTTCGTTCACTGAGTTCATCAAACCGCCATTGGATTTTCCACCCACAGGAAGAACCATTTTCTTTCCCCCCATCCCTCCATCCCCCCTTCTCTTCGCACAAGGAAATGCGTCCGTTCGCACAGGAAAAACGGCCACCGTACGCACCCTCTGCGTTTATTATTTTATGTAATATCACTCACGATCCGCGAGTGCTTGGGCAGGCTACACGCATTGCATGCGCTGCATTTCAGGCGGACGGACACTGACGGACACGGACCACACAACGCCACAATCGAGCTGAAACGCACCCAAAATATCTATCGCGCTAGTGTGAAAATTTCGCTCCCCTATTTCGGTCCGACCGTTTACTTTCGATCCTAGCCAGCCTGACACACCACGGAGAGCCAATTCAGTCTATTGATTCTCCCCATCGCCTACACAAACACGCACACACGCACACACATACAAGCGCAACGAAACGTCATGCGTTAAATACGCACACCCACACACACACACGCTGACAAACACCTGCTTAACACAACGCGAAAACGCTCGTTGTGAATGAACGGTGCAAATTTTTCCCTACGTCTGACAGCCAAATCAGACAGGGTAGCCTAATTTTCCGTTTTTCACACGCTCTCTTTCCCTCCCGCTGCGACACCCACACTCCATCGTGCTAGGATAGGGTACCACGATTGCGTCACTACTGTCACACCACGGTGTGTTTCGTCCTTACAGCACATTCTCACATCCCACTTTTACTACCGATGCACGCTCTCGCTCACAAACGTGCGTGCGCCCTTCCTCTCTCTCTCTCTCTCTCTCTCTCTCTCTCTCTCTCTCTTTACCATTCGTCAATTTTCCGTGACGCTTTGCATTGCGTGTGCGCATGACGGCTGAGCGAGAAAGCTTTCCCGCTTGTCGCTCCGCGCGTTCGTGAGATGTGTTCATTCGCGTTGTGAGAGAATGAATGGTGGAGTGAGACGATTCATGCTTTCTTTCCTTTGCACTTGACAGCAAATTTGTGACGCTTCAAGTATGCTAACGAGCGAAAACAAGGTAGAACGTTTAGAAGTGAAATGTACGCCGTGCATCGAAGGGTTTGCAAGCTTTCCGACGGTTGCCAACTTGTGTGAACGCACTTCAGGTGGGCGCGTGTACTACTTTTCGAAGCACACAAAATGCGGCGACAAAACGGGTCGAGATGCCAGCAGTAAAATGAAAGTGTTAAACAAACACACTCCTTGTAACATTACAGATACGCCCCCGAATGCGTTGCTTACCTGTCGGTGATAATACCGATTCATCAGCTTTCGACGCCGTCCGGTCCGTTCTGGCGGGGCCGGTAAATTTGGCAACGAATCCGACATATGCAAAGCTTTCCCCATTTCCCACCACCGGTGCACAGAGGGGCTCTTGGTGGGAAAATAAAACACTTCTGTACGGCACGTTTATTCACACCTGCAACTAATAGATCGAACTGGTTCGCACAGTTAGCGATGTTTGCGAACTGACTCCGATCCGTGACGTGCCATCGTGCAAGCGTTCACGTTTATCGGGCGCCCCGAAGTCCGATAAGGAAAGCCGGTTTTTGAAAACCATCGTTATCATGCCGTGGTCAGCGTTATTGAGCGATAAGGTGAGAAACAATTACTTCGGTTTCCGCCTGTAATGGCGGTGGCGGTTAGCCGAATGCGAAACGCGGTGACCACATCAACGATGTCCTTCCACGCTTGTACAGAAACTCTTATCGATGTACAGCGCTGTCAGTTGGCGGCCGCAACAAGTTGTGTCTTACCCTTGTAATAACACTCGAAACATTTAATTTTTGGTATCGGTTTTTGCTTTGCCATAAGTAAAACAATCAATTGCAAGTTTTGCATAGAAGTTTTTTTTATAATTTACTGCAAGTTATATTAAACTGAAAATAAATGCGATACAATCATGTGTCGCATTTATCAACTCAATACAGTCATTTTCCAAACTACGCGGACACTCGAGTTGAGCGAATACCATTATTTTAGCAATTGAAATTTGAAATTTTCCCAAAAACAAGTTACATTCTAATATTATAAACATAAATTGTGATAAAATGTTTCTCTAATTGTCGAAATAAACGTTAAAATATCAATGATCAAAAGGCATTAACGTAACAAGGCTTATTGGTTTTTCTTGATTAGTTTACACATGAATTTCTAATTTTATATTCTTGAGAAATAAAGTGTTTATTGTGTTTAAAATACCAATATCAATGTTAATAATAAAAAAATCTTGTTAGAAATATTCTGCAAGTTCTTATGCACAGCGCCACCTTTTATGCAATAGCAAGACTACAGTTTTTGAAATCGTGCAAATATTTTTCAGTTATTAAATGGTTTTCCAAGTGATTAAAAATATACATTACTGTATTTATGTGCACATCCATTTAATCATAAAATTTTTACTTCATTTATACTCAGTTTCCAATTGAAAATACGGCATTGCCGTCATAATATAAATTAAATAAATAAAAATATACTCAGTTTCCAGATAACAGCAACAAAAACTTCATTTAATAGACTAATTACAAAGCCTAATAGCCATTAACCGTAAGGATTAACCTTACCCTTATAAAATTTAGAACTTTTATAAGAACATTACTTACGGCCGTCTTTTGTACAGATTAGAACAAGAAACAATCCAATACCCGTCGTTCTCGGGCGCGCAAATGATAGTTCTGTCCAGTCATCATGGCTAGACACAGCGGCGAATCAAACGGTAGGCGGAATAGGCGGTCGCCTAGGGCCTCGCTGTTTTGGGGGCCCCAAAAAATGTGTGTAGTTGTATACATAGGTCCAGTCTCCTATGCTAGAGGAGGCCCCGAAGGGTACCACAAGAGGCCCCTGGCGAAATTTGAAGTTGGGACAAAATGCCCCGGAATCGGCCAGTTTTGTTACTTGTGATACCAAGCGGATTGATAAAGCGGATAGTTTTGTCATATATAGCCAAGATTTTCGACCCTCACGGCTTGCTGGGTCCAACGATAATCGTCGCTAAACTATTCATGCAGCAATTATGGTCGCTTAAGAAGGATGGAACGGCATGGGACTGGGATAGCGAACTCCCATCCTACTTACAGCACGAATGGTTAAGGTTTCACTCTTTACTAGAATCACTTCGTGATTTACGCGTTCCGCACTCCACTTCACAATACTCGGCTACAAATCTGCAGATACACATCTCCGCAGATGCATCATGAGTGGCGTATGGTGCTTGCTGCTACATCCGGACTGAAAGCATGAAAGGAGTCACGGTTCACTTGCTTACAGCAATTGCAAGCGCGAGCCAAGTATTGCAATGGTCGATCAGTATCTCTAAAAGAAAATCAACTGGTGATCGTCAAAGAAGACAGAATGCATCCTTCCTTGTGGGCAATGGGGCGTATTATTTCGGTTCATCCTGGCAAGGACGGAACAGTTCGCGTAGTACGCTGCGTAGGTAAACACGTCGTATGCGCAGCAAACCGGTTGGTAATGTTACCCAATCCAAATATGCTCCACAAATTGGATAAGAAGATTGGCACTGGCACTGAATAGCATGCAGCAACAAACCATGTTTTCATTTATTTACTTTCATAGTTGTAAATGATAACAAGGCAAGGCACATACCCATATATACCCATAAATTCAATTTCTTTGGTGACCGGAATATGAGAATTAAGGATTATAAAAGAACATTCCTTTCACATTCCCATTAAACGCATTAGAGTGTGGGGGAAAAGGCAAAACGGATCCTGCATCTCTTTCGTATTTTGCGCCGATCCGTCCGTCGAAAACGCTCAGAAACGGTGAAATTTTTGGTTTCCGACACCAAGAGAGCATCCAAACGAAGAGATAGCACAAAATTTCCGTACCACGTGGTAGCATTTCATTTGGCTGTACCCTTCTCTCTAGTGATCATAGGGCTTCATCCGTCGACTGATCTTTCATCTCTTTCCGTCCGTCCAAACAGTACAGTGCGTACCATAACTATGCACAAGTTTATTTTTATGGAAATAACAATGTGGAATATTTATGGAATATATTTATATATGGATTCCTTCTAAACCCCCGGTCATTCCATGACGACAAGAGATATAAATATTGCAAAATAACCGAACAATAAACAATACATAATGTCTTCGGAAATAGTGGTACTCCATGTTTCCTACTCGTAATAATTAAAAAAAACTTACCTGCTGTACAGTTACGACATGCACTGTAGAAACTGGATGGATAAAATGAGACGGAGGATTCTCGCCACAGCAGCTGAGCTATTCACTCTATCGATCGCTCTCCCGAGAGGGCCCTTGTTTGATAGTATGTGTAACTAATAGCCAATAGTAGAAGATCTTTAATTGATCAATAGCATCACAGCGCATGATAACGTGAGTAAGCGTCATCAATGTATCTCATGTACATGCATGGCGGATCCTTGTGCGGATCAGATTAATGTTATCTCCTTTCGTGGATGCTCTCTTGGTGTCAGAAATCACAAAACTGCTCGCTTCTGGCGTGTCCGATCGCATCATGCGCGGAGACTTCGACGAAAGGAAAAGCGCTTCAAAATAATATGCAATGACGACTGAGATGACCGTGTGCTCCTCTAGCTCTTGTAAGCTGGACACTAAACACTAACGGTGATTGATTCTTTCAATTTCTTTCATTTCTTTGAGATTGTCATCAAGAAGAAGAATAACCATGCGGGAATTCGCTACACTACCTTCACAAAACAGCAAAAATCAATCCACTTACTGTTACTGGAAGCTAACGGACTGGTCTGTTTGCTCCGTAACATGTGGTTGAGGCAAACAGTACCGCGAATCAATCTGCTGATGTATGTGATATGTGATATTAACATCTATTGTACTGCTCTTTATGCGTATCGTCGTATGCTGAGCGGTGTCCACGTCCTTCGGGCACCGGCACAGCTCAGCTCACCGGTATATTCATGCAAACTATATACTAAGTACAAAACCGCATGCAATTATGAGGCGCGATCAGCATCTGCTGGTGGCGATGCTTTCTTCTAAACCCTTTTACGTACATACGTGTTTATATAAAGTATTTTGTGGACGGTGTTTTTGTGTGTTTATTAAAAGTGTATTTAATAGTTTGATCTTCGGATTCGTGGTTGAGTTGAGAACAGGGATCAGCGGCGCATCAAACGGTAGACGGAGTAGGTGGTCGCCTAGGTCTCGCCGTTTTGAAAGCCCCAAAAAATATGTGTAGTAGTAAAAGGTGTATACATAGGCCCCCTCTCCAAAGATGATGATTCAAAGTGAGTTCAGGAGCCCCTTCTTACTGCGCCTTTAGCTTTACCTCATTTCACGTGCCTCAATGCCCCCCAAATTCATCGTTTTTAAAATAAGAGGCCACATTCATAATTCCGCCCCAGGGCCTCCAAGGGGATTGATCCTCCACTGGCTGGACAGCAAATTGAGTGCATCAATTTAAACACACAATGACTGTCCGAAAATTGTACAGCAACACCTTGAACTTGAGAAGTCAATACTATTCCAAACCTCGGTTTCAAGCTGTTCCAATTGCCGAGATGTTTGCGTACAACATTTTGTTATAGTGCACCCTTGACCTATCATCCACCCCTGCGCCGCCCTCCGGCTTTTGTTCTTCACACTAGGCTAGATGCTCATATCTTATCAGAGCATCCGTACAGCGACGTTTCGCCCATTGGTATTCATTCGATTCGCCAAAGTGCGGCTCACAGTACGTGATCGCGTATCGCTGCGACGAGATGGCATCAGTGGCGCTGTTGTTCTTACTGGTGGGCTGTTTAGGATCAGGCACGTTTGCCGCCAACATTCTCTACATTAACACCGTTGCGTCCCCCAGCCATTTCGGATGGTAAGTGCTTCGTTGCGGAATGATTGTGGTTGCAATGCAACGGAAAGAAGCGATTTTCGGTGATTTACTTGCACTTCCCCGGCAGGAACCGAGCGCTGATATATGAACTAGCCTCCCGCGGCCACAACCTGACCGTGTTTGGGGTGAACAGTGAATCCAATCCACCCCCGAACGTTACGTTCATTTTGCTTGAAAATGTGTACGAAAAGCTGTACAGTGATCCGACCATGAACATGGATTTCTTCGAAATGAACAAGATGGGCCCGTTCGCTATGCAGCTGATATTTGACGAGTTTGTCTTTGGCGTGTGTGAGATTGCATTGGCCACGGAGGGGGCCAAACGGTTGCAGAGCTACCCGCCAGACTTTGGGTTCGATCTGATCATCCACGATTACCTTTCCGGGCCGTGTTTGGCAGCACTGGCACACCATCGGTTCGGGAAGCCGCCGGTTGTCGCTGTTACCGGGTATCACGGGGTCTCGACCACACTATCGATGACCGGATCGTACCAATACTCGGCACTGGTACCGAACCATGTTTACGATGCGACCGAAGAGATGAGCTACAAGAAGCGCTTCATTAATCTGCTGATAAACATGGAGGAAGAAATGCTGCATTTTTACAGTCTAATCCCCAAGTCGAACCGGTTGCTGCGACAGTACGACCCAACGCTACCGGATGTGACCGAGTTTTACCGGGAGACGAGGCTGGTACTGCTGAATTCGAACCCCGTCATCCAGTACTCCGAACCGTTCATGCCCAACGTGATCCAGGTCGGTGGAATGCAGATCACCAAACCAAAGCCACTGCCGGAAGATTTGGTAGCCCTGCTCAAGCAGGCCGGCCCCGGTGGTGTGGTGCTGTTTTCGCTTGGCACCAACATCCGCAGCGATACGCTGGGCGAGACCCGCATCCTTGCCATCATCAGTGCGATGGAAGCGCTGCCACAGTACACCTTCCTGTGGAAGTTCGAAACCGACACGCTGCCACGCGCGCTGCCCAGCAATGTGCACGTTAGGAAGTGGCTGCCACAAAACGATCTGCTTGGGCAGCCCGCCGTACGACTGTTCATTACGCACAGTGGGCTGTTGAGCACGCAGGAAGCGATTTGGCACGGTGTGCCAGTCATCGGGTTTCCGGTGTTTGCTGACCAGTTTAAAAACATTAACTACTGCGAGACAAAGGGCATCGGCAAACGGCTTAGCATTGAGCACGTTAACACAGACGACCTCGTGCGTACGATACGCGAAATCATGACCACGGAAAGGTAAGTACCGTGTGCCGGGTGTTAAGCGGTGCTGGGATTAAACTTCCATTCGATATCGCATCCCACTTTTACGCTTATTCTCTCCGACCAGTTATCGCATCAACATGAAACGCATGTCATCGCTGTTCCGTGACCAACCAGAACATCCGCTCGACCGGGCTGTCTGGTGGGTCGAGTGGGTCCTACGCAACCCAGATGCAACGGAAATGATGTCGCACGGTTCGCGACTCCACTGGTTCGTGAAATATTCCTACGACGTGCTGATTCCCCTATTCGCCTCGATCGCACTCGTCTGTCACGGATTGTTCTTCATCACGCGTCGTCTGTTCTGTCGCAGGAAAGGTCCAGCTGCCAAGGCTGAAAAACAAAAGCGATCGTAAAGTTTAATGCTGCGCAAGGAAACCAAAGACATAGTAAACCATGAAGTTTGTTTAACAATATTTCACCTTCTTCAGCGCCATCTTCTTCATCGATCAATGTCCGAAATCGACCAAGGCAATCACTAGCCGTTGACAACAAACGTGTTGCATCTAAAAAAAGAATCAACCTGCAGCAGCAATCGGGCAGAATTATGAACAGTCACTAATCAGCTGATGTAATCACCTAAAGACCCGTGTCCACTTTATCAATACGTACCCCACCGGTCTGTCTTATCGTACGTACCAGATTTATCCGCTTTTCTTTCTAAAAGCAGCAGCGCAAACGAAACACGCACACAATACAACGATTTGTTTTGTTTTAATTATCGTTTTCTTCTGATTTTTCTTTAATTCTGTATTTTAAGTGTAATAATTTATTTAGATTGATTTTCTTGTTTTGTAAATTCTATAATTTACAGAGATTTTTAAATGAAATTAAATATAAAAAATAAAAATATTGCATTTTTCTCCTACCGTGTTCGTTCCCCCATCTGGCTTCCCTGCTACCCTCTTTTGTTTTTCCTCTTTTTACACGCCTCTACGTGCCTATTGTATTTTCTTCTGTTTTGTTTTGTTTTTCTTCTTTAATTATTTGTTTATCTTAAGCATACAATTATCCACCTTACGGGTTTCTTCCACTTTTCTACTGTACCTACACAACTTTTTCTCATTTGTTTTGTTTCTTTTTTTGTTTGTTTCTTTTTTCCGCATTTACTAAGAGCACACTTCCCCTTTCTTCCATCTGTTTGCTCTTACTACTGTTTCATTTTACACCAGGTATTGTTATTTACTGCCTCTACATGGACATACAACACCTACCTGCTTACCCAAATGGCATCGGTGCCGCCTTCCAAGAGCTGTGTGTATGTTTTTTTTTTGCTAACATTTCCCTAAGTTTTCCTTTCCACCGACCATTTGTTTACGGTCAAAAAACATTTTTACACTTACTTGTTGCGCCCAATCCCAAACAGCATCTTCGGATCGTTGCAGGGTAAGGCGCCATTCACAGAAGAAAAGAAAAACATTATAAAACGGGTCTGGTGTCAATTCACTAGTGGGAAATAAATAACGGTGTGTGTATGTGTTGGTTGGTTTGTCGTATATGCGAAAGATGCCTGTCTCTTCGCTAGTGCTTTGTTTAATGTGTTTGTTTAGTTACGTTTTTACACTTCCATTATCCTTCTTGTTGCGGCACAGCTTTTGCTACCTCATCGAACGGGAATGTTCCATTTTTCTAATAGACTTATGACTATTTGAGTGTTTTTTTGTTTGTTTGTTTGTTTGTTTGTTTTGTTTTACGATTTGCGGGTGTTGTTTAAATGTTTTCTTACGTTTTCTGCTTCGTCTTGTTTTACATTTCCATTTACTTGTTTGCTTGCTGTCTTATAAAAACTGAAGCGACTGTTTTAATTGGGTTATACTAGACACTTTTTACAATTTCAAATACAAATCGTACCGGCGGCGGCGGGCAGCAACATTGGCCGTAATGAAGGTTTTTAATGTTGTTATCATTTGTTTTTCTTCCTTCCTTTTGTTTTTGTCTCCTGTAGGATAAGCTTTTTGTGGTTTAAGTGTGTTTTCCATCCCGTTTTCTTGTGTTTTTTTGTTCGACAAACGCCACACCTTCCTGAACTGACCAAGAGACAGTTGCCCCGAATATATAGGTAGGTATGTCTAGGGGAATATATATTTATATATAGATATATCTATGCATATACGCTACACCGTTTTACTTTGTTCTAATCCTACGATTTGCTTTATATAAATAAATTAAATAACGTTTATTTTGTTTGTTTTTGACACAATAAAAAACCAATCGGAGGCATCGGTCGGTTTACGCGCACGGAACGCACGCCGTTATCACGACGACGGTCACACACACACACACACACACACACTCACTCACGTACACACATGCACATTCACACCACGTGTTATCCCCTCGTACACAACATTCCTGCTTTCACTCAATTATCTGACTTAACATTGTTTTATGTTTTCTTGCAGGTGTAGAGCCCGGTGTGTGTTGTTTCCTTTCACTTCATCCTTGATTGCCTTTTCCGTTTGCGTATGTATGCTTAACGGTTCTTGATCGAGAACAGAAAACAAAACCTGTGATGCCTTGCCAAAAACTCATGTTCAATCTAATTCTTACGGGCGTACGTAACAGTAGCAACGCATAGTTTGTTATGTCCCCATACAAAAAACTAGCTACAGATTCGACCGGATGAGCCCCTACGCTTAGTTGGTAGTTGGTTTGTGGACTTTTGAACGTTCAATTTATATGCAACTGTAACGCAAGAGTTTGGTTATTGCCACGCTTTAATTTCTTCTTATGTTAAAACCCCATTTGCTTTTGGCTCGATAGAATGTGCCGTTTGACCGTGTTGTGGTGTTACTATTGTGTGGGTTTGTTTTGTAAAGCGAAATTTGTACAATATGTGATTTTTACAATTAATCCCATTACGTACGAGCAAGCATGTTGTGGATTTGGGGGCTGGTAAAAAGATTGTTTCTTTTCAATGAAATGTTGCGTGTTAAGTTGTTCCTGTCTTATTTTTCCCACATATTATGCTTTAGAAAAGCAAAAACGAAAAATAATACTTAAAAGAGACCGCAGTTTGCCGTGTCTTACATTGTTCATGCATACACACTAAAAAAAAGAAGCGCGAAAAGGGCCAAGAAGTGTACCAAAATGTCTTGATTTCATGTTTATTTGGTTAGTTTTAGGTTTGCCGTTGTAGCGTTACCATAAAAAGGTAACGAACAAAAAAAAACAGGACAATTGGCTGATCGTGGGGGGTGAGATATCTTCTTGCGCGTGTTGTTACCGCTATGGAGATGGATAGCCAATTTTGTTTGATGGTGTTTTGTTTGTTTGTTTGTTTGTTGAACGTCGGTTTTTTGTTCGATTCTATTTTTCTTGCCGATAAAATATGTACAATCTAATGCGAATTACTTCCTTCTTTTCCGGATGGTAAAATGATTTGCAAGACATTTCGCACATAATGCACACGCACACCGTTGCTGTTGTATTTTCTTATTCCGTTCTACAGCCCTTTTTAATACCATTTGTATGTTGCTCGCGATTAAAACGATACCACATTTGCCCCCACACATTCCATCCACATCTCCACGAGACCTGTTGTGGGGTTTTGAACATTTGTTTTGTGCAATAATGCTGGGCGCAGGGGGTTATGACTATTTCGGTGGCAACATACGCCCATCCAAGCTGGGATCTTGCACTTAACTGGCAAACATTGGTTTGAGCTATAGTCCTCCAACCACCACCACTAGCACAACTTTCAGCTTGATCTTGGATTTCCTTCTACATACATTTCCTACCGGTTCGTCTTCACGATTACGATTGTGTCGCGCGGCGTGTGAGGAAACGTGTGTACGGAACCACCAACCACCGGTTAACAAGCGTATGGTCATAGGTATGTCATCCCAGAGAACAAAACAAAACGCGTGCCTTGGACAAAACTATTATGCTCTGTAATTAATTACTCTGAGTGTTTTTCTTTTCCTTTTCATACTTTGTTCGGTAGTAATCGGGGGCGGGGTGGTGTATTTTCTTCTGCTTCATTTATATTTCCGTCCCATTCCATTCAGGCGGGTTTTGGGAAAAGAAAAACAGTAACGCGACACACACAGCCATCATCCTCCGCATCCTCATCCCACCCATATCATTTGCATACTGCTACACCATACACACAACGGGGACACGCAAACATTCAATACATTCACAATCGCTCCACTGACTCGTCACTGTTGTTACCACTAGCATTCCCTTCCTTATTCGGTTCACTATTTCTGCGTTTTCCCCCTTCGAAAACGGATAAGTTAAAGCGATTAAATTAATTTAAACTATGCGCTACAAATGTGTTTACAATTTTATACTGTACAATTGAGTTTTCGTAATTATTAAATATCTTATGCTTGACGCTCATCCCTTCCTTTCCCATCTCCTCCGTCCGTTCAGCTTTTTGTTACAGACACACCACAACGAGATTATTTCATCCACAGATTTTTTTTTCTTGCACATATTTATATATCGATTTAAGGACATTCGGTGTACAGCTAAACGACAGCAAACAACACAACGAACTGCTTGTACTATACACATAACAACGTAACGTCGAAACACCCATCCAGACACGAGAGAGCGTAGCGATAAAAAAATCCATTCCAATTGCAATATAAAAAGCCGAAGCTTACCAAAAAAAAATCCTTAACAAAGGTACAAACATTTACTAAAATAAAACCCCTTAACTATAATGACTTTTGCATGATCACAAGGACATTGGTGCGGTGCATAAAATATAATACTCTTTCCGCAGTGCGTTTAAAGCCAATCTGTTGCCTAAATTTTGACTAATCTGATCCACTGTGTACAATTACATTAAATAAAAACGATTTACATAAAATCATCACTATTGTGTACAAACAAAAAAGGAAACATTTTGTCGTACGGCTTTTTGTATAAAATTCAAAAAAATAAACATTATCTCAAGGATATAAAGCTTTCAAAAATAAAGGGGCTTCGTATTGCATATGATAACAGAGCATCCCAGATAATAAGGAGAACTTATCACATCCCGGACAGGAAAGCTAAAACAGTATAGCATTCCGTAACATCCAAACTAGAAAGGCAACCAGCGCGTAGTGGAAACCAGTGCACCGCTCTGAGTGAACAGACCAGACAGCAGGTCACAACTACGATTAAGCTACCCTCTAAAGCATGTACTGTCATCGCACCTCACAGTCCTTTTTCGTAGCGTTGTTAGTGGCCGTGTTTGTTTGCTGCGCATTGCTGACACTATTGTTATTATTACTGCTAGTGCTGCCAGTGCTATTGGACGTTGCTAACGACGTTGGCTGCAGCCCTATCTGCTGTTGATGGTTATGTTGCTGTTGTGATTGCTGCTGCTGCTGCTGCTGAAGCTGTTGTTGCAGTTGTTGTTGCTGGGATGGTGGTGGTGGTACCATGCCTAATGGTAGCATTGAAGATTGATTCAAGGACAACGATACCTGTTGCTGCTGCTGCTGCTGATGGTGATGCGTGGCCGTGGAACCGAAGAGCCCTGCGGTGGACGACGTGCTGAAGGTAGTGTTGGTACTCGCTGCAAAGTCGAGCAAGTTCTTGAACGACATCGAGGTGTTGCTGATGGTAGTATTGCTCGTATTGCCCATCGAAGACATACCGTACATAGAAGCAAAACCGCCACCACCGATCTGGTTGCTGCTTTGCTGCTGTGCCGGTACACTTGATGCAGTTGCTGCTGCCGCTGCCACCGCTACAGCACCCATGGCCCGGTCGAACGCGTTCGGAGAACTCGCAGCCAGGTTGGCGGCTGTAAGCAACCGTTCGATCATGTTCTTACTCGAAGTTGCTGCCGCTACTTCCGCTGCTGAGGTTGAAAGGTCCATCGATCCGGGCGCATCGCCTGGAGGTCGCCATTCCGTACTTTGCTGCATCGTGGGCCTTTCTGCGCTAGCGTCCATTGCAGATGGAGATGCATTGGTCAACGAATGCCCGGGTACAGGGTTCGATTTTTCAACCAAATCCGTACCACCTTGTGCGGCACTTTGCTTCGATGACATCACATACCCACCGCCGGCGGAACTTCGTGCCAGTTTTAGACGAATCGGAGTTATAAGCGGTTTTTCCGCAGGCGCAGCTTGCGCCGCCGCCGTTCGATGATCCATCTCGGGCGAGGGTTGTAATGATTGTCCCTGGCTGTTGGTGTTGTGTATCGCCGCCAGATCGATCACGAGCGGATCCGTTTCGGGCGAAGAGCTGCATCCACTACTACGGGTCGCTGCTCGTTCCTCGTTAACAGGCGTCTTCTGAGGTGAGGCAACCGGGCCACCACCACTACCAGTGCTGGCTGTCTGCGACTGAGGCGACGGCACGTGCGAATCTTCGGACTGTACTGGTTTCTTCACACCCAGACGAATCACAATCCTTGGTGGTTGTTGTTGCGTCTGTTCGTCTCCACCCACCGTCACGGCCGCATTGGAGATGATCTCAACCTTTTTCTTTTCGCCCTTGTCGCGCTTGTGTTTTTTCTCCTTTTTGCGCTTCTTGTGCTCACTGCCGCTGCGATCACGGTCCCGATCCTTATCCTTATGCTTGTGCTTCTTCGCCTTCGGTTCGTCGTCGCCACTGTCAGCTCCCAACGTATCGTCATCCGCTGCCCCGCCTGGTCCGTCGTCCTCGAAGCTAATGTTTTCCGCGTACATCATGTACTCGCGCTTCAGATCCTCCAGACTCGGGGGTGGTACACTGCATGCTAACCGTTTCTTCGGCGGCCGCAAGCTAGTGCTAGTGCTTGGACCAGCATTCATCGATGCCATACCGTACGGGCCACCATCCACGATTCCCGCACCACCCAACTTGATCTTGAGCTTCGGAGCTTGCTGTGGTGTTTGCTGACTCACCGCGGTTACCGTAGCCGTGGTGTTTGCATTCGATCGATTATTTCGCGATCGCCGTTTTCCGCCAACACCGCCACCCACACCGCCGGCGCCAACTACTCCAATGCCACCGCCCATGCCAACGCCGCTGACATCGTCCATCGACAGATTCATGGCCGATCCGTTTGCTCCAACACCGCTCGGGACACCTCCCACGGCTGCCCCCACAGAACCACCCACGCTGCGTCTTCGCTCGGCCAACATTAGCTCGTGATGCTCGGCGGTTTGTGGTACCGAGGCCAGCTGACGCAACTCACGCGACATGTTCGACGACAGTTTCTTCCGATGGATTCCACCGTACTCCTTGTAGTCGTCCTTCGTCGGCATCGTGCCAAGCGATTCCACAGCTTTGGGAAAACCAACCGTAGTGCGTCCAGCACCACCCAGTGCCATTCCTTGCGCATGGTGATGGTGGTGATGGTGCAGATGATGATGGTCCGCCGATTGCAACACCGCCTGCGGATCATCCTGATTCATGTCCTGATTCCAGTACTGTCGCAGCAGTTCCTTCTTACGCATACGCCGTAGGTTAGACGATCCAGCCGCACCACCGGCCACGTTAGCGGCAACACCTCCCACCACACCGACGCCACCGGCACCGATGCCAACGTTACCGCCAGCACCCATTTGGACGCCCATCGAAGACGCCATACCGATCGATTGCTGCAGCTGCGATACGACTGCAGATGCAGCGGACGATCCAGCACCGCCGGCTCCACCACCGTACGCACCACTGCTATCCAACTGCGCCAGCGGGCCCTTGATCTTCAGCTTCATGATGTTACGCGAGTCTGCCAGCGAGGACATCTTGTGATGTTGCTGTACGTTCGATACAATCGGCAACAAACTGTCCGAATCGTTCGTCTCCTCGTGCGGCTGCTCGAGCATCGGATCTTCCGTCAGCATGGTCGCTGGTAGAGCAGTAGCCGCAGAAGGTGGCGTAATTGAAGGCACAAACGGCACACCGGTTGGCATCGATCCAGTCTTTTGTGCGTGACTCGCTGCGTTCGAATCAGAAGTGATGCTGCTGCTACTATTGCTGTTGCTATTCGCGGTAGCCGTAACAGCGGCCAAAAGCGACGACGAACTGGTGCTGGTGTTCGTTTGAACGGTCGTTTGAGCAAGGGATGCAGCTGCCGCGGCTGCCGATCTGTTACTAACCGAATCAGCCTTCAGAGCGGACTGCAGCTCATTCTCCATATCCTCATCGATGTCCGCTAACGTTTGATCAGCCGTTCCGCTGGCAAACACACCCAGAAGCTGGTTATTGTACGCGTCCGTATTGCTGGATGAGTCGAACCCGCTGTTGTACGTGCGCATATCAACCGGACCAGGCAACACGGCCATATCGGGTATAGAACTTGCAGCAACGCTGGTTGCCGTTGATCCGTACCCACTGTTCGCACTGCCTCCTGCCCCAGATCCAGCACCAGCTGCCGCCCCGCTGCCACTAGCGCCACGACTCGCTTTTGAATCCGGACCACCAGCTGCACCGCCAGCGCCTCCTTGTCCGCCCGAGCCAACATTCGTACCAGATGCATCCGCCGACCGACCATCGATCGAACGTCGACGATCCCGCATATCGCGCAGCTTCCCACACACGATCTCTTCGTCAAAGTCGAGATCGTACACCGTACCGATGATTTTGCTATGTATCGTACCAATTCCAAAGCTTCCAAAATCGGAACCCGGTCCCAGCTGACCGAGATGATAGCTCGAACCGTGCGATTGCTGCTGCCTGCTGTTGGCACCACCGCGTCCTCCAATACCGGCAGCACCAGCACTCGTAGCAATGCCGCTTGCCAGAGCGGCTGCCGCCGCCTCCCTGGCAGCTTGCGCCAGTCGGCCCGATCCTGGTGGTCTACCGCGACCTCGACCACGACCACGACCAGGTTTACCCGTTGTAGTCTCACCACCCTTGGGACCTTTCCCACTTGCACTGGACGAGAGTGAAGGCACCAAGCTACCGCCACCGATGGCTTTCTGCATTTCATACACCGCGGCAGACACGGCAGCCGCGGCCGTTTTAGGACTTTTGCCAGGACTTAGTGATTTCGTGCCTGCCATTAGGGACGGTGGAGACTTCAGCTGATGACCCAATGGGTGAACCATGCCGGCTAGTGCGCTCGATCCGTTACTGTCATTCATTAGCAACGGATGGTGATGATGGTGCGCCGTATGATGTTGTTGAAGATGGGGAGGCGGTGGAGGTTGTTGTTGCTGTTGTTGATTTTGGATGCGTGATGACGAACGTGACGATTTCGTGGGACTCTTCTTGGATGTGGTATGCCCCACACCAACCATCATGTCCATCCCACCAACGACATCGGGCTGGTGCCCTTGCATTTGATGGTTGTGTCGTTGCGGCGTGCGTCGATGCTGCGGCGTTCTTGGCGTGCTTCCACCACTACTCGTACCACCATTTCCGCCACTGTTGAGCATGTAACTATTCTGCTGCTCTGTCGGAGTTGGTTGGCGACTCTGCTGCTGCTGCTTATTGGGCGAAGCGGCCATGCCAGACAACGGCGAAGACATTTGATCCATCTGCTTCTGTTGCTGCTGTTGCGCTCCCGTAGCCTGACTGCGATGTGGTGACACCATTGCATCACCCAGGCCCATGCCGTGGTGTGTCATTGGGGGAACACCGGTACCAAGACCTGCGCCCGGACCATGGTGTTGATGCTGATGCGGCTTTCCTGCATTTGGTACGGTCGTCTGCGGTGGTGTCGGTTGCTGATAGCCCGTGTTGCCAAAGTTTGGTGGATATAGACCGGCGCCAGGAGAAGGAAACGGTACTGGAACACTTGCTGGTGGGAACAAAGAAACTGCTCCTGGGTAGTGCTGCTGCTGCTGCTGCTGCTGTTGCTGCTGCTGATGATGAGCGGAATGAGCATCTGTGGAGGAAAATCCATAAGGTTGTTGTTGTTGTTGCTGCATGGCGTTAACGCTGTTGGATGTAGTATTGCTGTTGTTAATGGATTGACCACCGCTCGGTTGTTGTTGATTAACCATCGACGGAGTGTTTTGTATGTCCATAAAGCTGTTCAGATCGTTCAGCTTACGGTGGCTGTTATTGGCCAACTGCTGTTGTTGCTGTTGCTTCTGCAACAGGAGATTTTCCTTCTCCTGCATCACGGCACACTCGTGTTGTTTCTTCTGCTGCTGATCCATTGAGCTCAGTCCGTCATTAGGTTGGTTCCAGGCACGTCTGCCAACTGGTTGCTGCGGAGATGGATGCTGTCGCTGCTGTTGCTGCTGCTGCTGCTGCTGCTGCATGTTATCGAACAGCATCAATGAGGTAGCTTCATTCTGGTTAGGAACCTTCATGCCCTGCATAAAGTCCAGTCCAGTGAGTGGATTGTGCATATGATGGTGCTGCTGTTGATGATGGTGATGGTGGTTTAGATCGTTGCTGCCTCCAAGCTGCTGCTGCATTGTCGGATGCAGATGATTCGTCATAGCACCGCCATCGAACAATCCGCCACCGGTTGCCGGTCCCGCCGTTCCGAGCGTCTTCTCGCTGTCCAGTGCACTGACATTGTTATTGTTGTTCGTCTGGTGGCTATTCAACATACGAGCCGCTTCCATGCAATTTTGGGCGAGCTGTGCCGTTGATACAGTATTGCCACCAAGCACGCTAGATGTAGCGGCAGCAGCCATTGACCCAACCGACGTAGGAAGGGGCGTATGGTGCAGCATGGACGGAGCCGTCGATGCAGGAGCCACAGATGATGGAGGCACCCAGCGCTCATCCGATGGTCTCGACGCAAGATGATCTAAATGATCCTCCTTCGCGCTCTTATTGCCGATCTGTGATTGTGATTGCTGGCCGATAGCTTGCAGTTGATTGGTTTGCGGTTGTTGTTGCGTTGGTTGTTGAACAGCTGGTTGCATGGTGCTGCCCGGCATCGACGCTGACAATTGATCCAAAGGACTTCGTACCGCACCAGTCGCCGATGCGTTGTGGAATTTGTTAAATGCACCATACTCTAGCTCGGGTTGCATCTTGTCCTTGGCGCTAAGAAGCGTATCGGTAACGCTTGATCCCAATGGATGTCCCGTTCCGTCCTGCTTCGGTCGCTCCGCTACAAAGTCTGCCACCAGTAACGGTGATTGCGTTGTTGCTGGTGTCACCTGCGCCGCCGTAACCACACCATCCAACATCATCATATCGTTGTCCTTCTTGTCTCCAATCGCACCGACGTCATTCATGTTCTTCATCGGTTCACTGCCGGACATGATAGGAGCAACGTTTGATGCGTTAGTGTTTATCATTCCGTGCGACTTTTTGTACTTTTGTCGTAGCTTCTCGACCAGATTCAGCGTTTCACGCTGCGTATCTTCCTTGCAATCCTCCATGAACGGGAAATTAAGCGATTGATTCAACTCGAATGTGTCGTCCGTCACAGAGCTATCCTGCGGTAACAACAGATCGAATATCGAGGGCGTACCACCGTCACTAGTGCCTATCAGCCCAGCTGCACCGGTGCCATCGTCCTTCGGAGCGTTATTGTTGCCGGTTGCTTGATTCGATGTACCAAATCCAGTTCCCTCGCATACGTTAGATGGTGTTTCTCCGACAAATGGTGTACTGCTGTTATTGTTTATCTGCATTGAAGCAGTGCCATCAAACGAAGGTACATTGCTAGATGGTGGGAGTGATGATGACTGATCGACAGGAACGATTTTCTTGCTCAGATCATCCTCTTTCACATCTGCCGATGATGACAAAGAATCCTTCAGCACCCCAACACCATCGATGAATGGTTTTGCCTCAAGCAGATTCTGTGTGGACACATCCTTCGCCTCAGTTTCCTGTTTCTGTTCCGCCACATTAGCCATTGCTGGTGGTTTTTGTTCAGCCTTCGCTTCGTTACTACCGTCTTCGATAACGACTACATCATCGTTGGAGCGCGAATCGTCCACCAATGAAATAATTTCCACGTTCTTCGCCTGACCAACCTTAACAGCGTCCTCCTCTCCTTTACCCACCGCACTATCCACAGAAGACGAAGTTTTACTGCCATCTTTTGTAGTAGCTGCGTGTAGCTTCTCCTTTGCCTTCCGGTGGTCTGCAGAATCTTCATCGGTAAGCAGCGATATTGCATCAGTCCCAGAAGCTACATTAGCTTTGTCATCAACTGCCGTTTGTGCTGATTTGGTCTCTGTTTCGTTCAGTTTAATCATCTCCTTTGCATCCGAAGCATTAGGCGAAGGACCGGTGGAAACAACTGGCTCAGCCGTCGTCTTTGGACTGCGACGCTTACGAGCTACTGGTGACTGTTGTTCCTCAACAATTGGACGCTTAAGGGCTACCGCATCTTCTAATGTTGTCTCATTTTCTGTAACTCCATCACTGGCTTCCGTGGCACTTGCTTTCTTCAGATCGCTACGCGAAATATCCTTCTCTTTGTCAATCTCCAGCGCCTCACTAGTCTTTCGACGGCCAGTGTTACGATTGCTTGGAACATCAGGTGAGACAAGGGATGACTTTCTTTGCTTCTCCTCTAAGTCACCAGCACCAACAAATACCGATTGCCGACGTCCACCACGCTTGAGGGGAGTTTCGTTGGCCGCATGTGTTGGCGGTTGATAGGAATTACGACGATTACCGATCGACTTCTCAGTCCCAACACCACCAGGAACATTACCAGCAGAAACGGAAGACTCATCATCATTGCTTTTAGCGGGCAACTGCTGCTTATCTTTACCACCACGGCCCGTTGTATCTTTGCTTTTTCCGCTATTGGCAGATGCTGATTTGCTGCTAGAAGTGGAATGTGGTTCCTTCGTACCTTCAACATCGACCTCGTCGGAGTTACTGGTAGTGGTAGTCGAAGGTTTTCTCCCACCGACTGCCGTGCCCTTTCGGTTGTTGCTAGGGCCTTGCGGAACTGGTGGCTTCTTGGGGCTAACCGAATCCTGCTGCTTAACCGAAGCGGCTGACACAGACTTCCTTCGATTGCGACCCGTTGCAGCCATGGCACTCGCTGCCGGCGTAGGAACGACCGGTGGTTCGTTCGCTTCGTCCTGACTGCTCTGGTTGCTGCTGCTCGAATCACTATCACTGTCGGACGAGGAACCGGACGAGGATGATGAAGAGGACGAACTCGACGACTCGGACACGGATCGTGCTGGACCCTTGTCAAGAAAGGGCAACACATCCTGCCGGGCCGTGCGTTGCGTTTGCTGTTGCTTTGCTTTCGCTGTGGGCGCTGCGGAGTTGTTACCAGCCTTGGTACGATTGCCTCCGCTAACTGTCGCCGATTTTTTGCTCGACGGATTTGTTGCCTCAACCTCATCCTCTTCCTCTTCTTCTTCGCTTTCCGATCCCGAACTGCTTGAACTAGAGCAGGACGATGAACTGCTGCCACCGGATGAGCTGGAACTATTGGAAGAGCTAGAACCAGCGGTGGCATTCGACTTACGCTCTTCTCTCGGTTTATTCGCCATTTTAGAACCAGCGCTTGGTTTAGACGGTGGCACTGGAGCCGTAACCATGGATACCTTCTCATCGGTAACAACAGCAGTTGTTTGGTCTGCACCGGACGGCTTCCCAAGACCGCTTTTGATGTGTTCTGCAGCCTTTTTAGCAGCTTGGCGCTGTGGTACATATGCAAAGATCTCGAGTTGTGTATCTCGCTTCTGTTTCTGGTCTTTCGACAGCTTCGGCTTCTCCACTATCGCTTTGTCCGAAATTACGGGTACAGGAGACGAATCATCGATAAGGCGTTCTTTCGCCCGTTGCTGATCTTTGTTTGACGTCGACCGAACTGCTGAGCCGGTAGTTCCGCTTGGCGGCTTATCGGCCACCGTAGGCCGTTCTTTGGATTTAGTACGTGCGGCGGCAGTGGACGACAGCTTTGCATCCACTTTCGATGATACACTCTCGACCGAATCTTTCTGCTTGTTGCCTTTCGTAACATTCGACGCAGTGGAACGCTTTGTCGTTTTCCCACTAGCACTTGTAGCAGGAACTTTCGATTCCGTCTCCTTTCGATTACGATTGCTACCAACAACAACGCTACTACTAGTATTGCTTGCGATGGAAGATTTTTGCTGATTGTTTCCGTTACTGCTGTTCGTTCCAGATTCCGGTAGCGCTAGGTCAGCTTCAATATCAAGCTTGGTGCTGCTACTGCTGCCCGTACTGATGCCACTACTTGTGCTACCTGCCGAAACACTCCCAATACTGTTACCTTCACTACTGCTGTTGCTGGTACTACTACTGCTACTGTTACTGTTACCAGCTTCACGATCCAACTGTGGTTGCTGCTTTCTACTCGCAACCCCGGCGCTTATGAGGGCCCCACTTGCAGATGTCGAGGTGGAGGTGTTCGAGTTACCAACACCGGCTATGGAAGTCGACGTGGACAAGCCGGCAGACCCAGAACTGATTACCGCAGCACCACCTACAGTGCCGCTGCTAGTTTTCATCATGTTTTCTGCCGCCTTCTTAGCTGCTTCGCGCTGCGGCACAACCATGAAATCGGCCAAAAATTCCATCTTTTTCGAAGACATCCCCAACGCAGCGGCACTGTTGTTAGTCGACGAAGCCGATTTACTAGAATTGTTCGTCGTGCAGGCGGAGCTTGCACTACTAACATCTGTATGTTTATCCGCTATCTGTTGAGCTTGCTTTTTCTTCGTGCTTGCGGTATGACCTTCTTTGGTGCTGCTGTTGCCCGCTCTATTCGATCCTGCTGCCTTGCTAGATGGGGCCAGCAGCGAATGGTCAGCTGAACTCGTCCCAGTTCGCTTGGAACTCGATGTTTGATGTACGTCGGGATGAATGGATGCAGCATTTTGTGCAGATGTTGCCAATTTCGTTGATGACACCTTCGCGCCAGGAAGTGCAGAGGTTGGCGTAGCCACAGGCAATGCCATAGTTGTAACACCTGGCAATGTTGCGGAGGAACTTGCGTTAGCAGCAGCGCTCGATCGACCCGTTTTCGTAGGAGATTTCTGTTTCAATCTATCTGCCTCCTGCTGCAGATTAAATTCCTTCATAGCCGCCTTAGTACGGAATGGGTGCTGTTGTGAATCACTAGCAGTGTGATCCGTCTTATCCCTGTCCGTGCTATCGCTATCCGAATAGATGTCTGGAATTTTCTTTCCCCGAGCGTTCGTCCCGTTTCCACCAATCGCATTGCTCGCACTAGTAGTAGTACCAGTTCGGCCAACGGTGCCTCCGCTTCCGGGTCGTATGTGCATTAGCTCGTCACTATCATTCGAATCGTCATCATCGGTTGAATGCATCGCACGTCGATCGTCAGCCAGTTCGCGCTCCATTTGTCGAAGCGATTGATTGCGGAAGTCCTTCTTAGCTCCACCGGCTGTTGTTCGACCACTAGCAGCGGCAGACAATTTTTCAACAGCACCACCCCGTGCAGCTTTAGATGAAGCATTCCGTTCACTGGAAGCTACTGGTCGTAACCGTGACTCGGGCACCTCTTCGTCGCTAGAACTGTCGTCAATGCTTCTTATGCTCGATTTTTCAGCCGACGAAGTAATCGCTCCTGCGGTACCAATGACAGTGGACGCTGCTTTCCGCCGCTTCCGTTCTACGACCTTCGTTTGACGGGGTTTCTTCTTGGTGTTCGTTTTGTCCACTCCCACAGTGTCGTCATCGTCGTTCTCCATGTCAGAAGCCGAACTGTTGCTCATGCTACGACGTCCAGTCGTTCCGTTGATGTATGGGGGCTGTTGCCGCTTGGCCGTGAGTTGGTTTTTGGTTCGATGATTGCCACCAACTCCTGCTGGCTGCTGTTGTCGCACACCGTTTACATCGCCGGACAGCTTTTTGGCTGACATGTCATGGCTCAGTTGATCCTTTTTGCTGACCACCTTTGACGTTTGCTTGTTGGCTGCTGCTGCACTACTGCTGCTGCTACTGCTGCTACTGCTGCTGCTGCTGGAGCTACCGCTACTGCTGCTGCTGCTACTACTGCTATAGCTGCCACTACTACTACTGCTACTGCTGCCGCTACCCGCACTGCCATTATGACCAACGGTTGCACTAGCACCTGCGACCGACGCCACCGTCGGTTTCTTCCCACTGGCACTGGTCGCATCTTTGCTGTCGCTGCTAATCTCGCTATTGCTACTATTTACAACAGAAGTGATGCACTCCACGATTTCGTCCAGAGTCGGTATTGTACTACTAACGGAATTACACGAGTAAAGTCTATCATATATCGTAGTGCCATGGTTCGCATGCAGGATCGCGTTGAGTACCGCGGGATCGACCTGGGCCAAGCCGTTTCCACCGCTGTTACTTCGCTGATGGTCCGTTTCTTCATCAAATTCACCATTCTGGTACCCCGTGATAACCGCCACCTGCTTGTTGAACGTTTGTTCGCGCATCCGAAAGAACGAGCGGCTCAGCTTCTCCCGCCTGCTAACCATGTAACAGAGATTACGCACCCGCTCCAAATCTTGCCGCAAGTGGACGAATGTTTTCATCTTCTCGATCTCCGCCTGCTCCTGGTTTTGTGCGTTCGGATCCACCTCGTCCGTTTTGGGCGGCAGCAACGGTCTATTATGGCTCGCCTTTCGCTTCAGTATCCAATAGTTGTAGATATGGTAGATACCTTCCTGGTCCACATCCAGCAGATGACAGCTGATATCCTTCACGCTCACGTGCTTGTCGAACTCGGCTTCGATCTCCTGCTGCCTAGCCGCGCGCGCCAGATTCCTTTCCTCCGACGTCATGTCTTTCCGCTTCCGTCGCTTCATATCCCCCCCGGAGGTGCTGGTCACTGTGTTTGTTCCTGGCCCTGTGTTGCCCGCCTCGTCATCACTCCCGCCCGATGCCGTTGCTCCCGCGCCGCCGGTATTGTTCTTAGTGTTGTTCCTGCTATTATCACGTTTGCCCTTATTCTCTCCGTGCTTCTGACAGTACGATCGCAGCTTCACGCCATCCTCCGCATTTTCATCCTCGATTATGGCGCGCATTTCAAGACCGTGCTGAAACGCGCATGTTACGTGATATGCTGTTTTACACGTCTTCACCGAACACTGAATGCAGGCACCGACACGCTCTCGGCACAGGGCACAGACGAGCGCCCAACGGCTGGAGGGGATGTTGGAGATCTTTGTGATCGGTTCCATTCGATCGACCGACCCGATGCTCACTTCTGGTATCCAGAGGGCACACGAAACATGTGCCCACTTATGCCCGGAACGTGTTGATTTCATCGCACCGCCCATGTTTGGACACAGTACACACTTCGGCTTTTGACCCATCGAGCATGTCCTACATAACCATTGACCTGGACAAAAACAAGCAAAAATAATGCATTATGCGGTTATTTAACGGTTTAGTGTTTTTGGCACATTGTTTAACGGACACAACAAATCATAAACACGTGTATTGCATTCTCGTTACCCTTACTTACCAGATGGTATATTCGTTATTCCATAACACGCTTGGTGTACGCAAATATTGCAGTTATCACAGAACACCATTTCATTCGCTTCCTCTGAGTCTGGCGAGCGGCATACGTCGCAAATGACATTCTCGTCGTACTCAATTCCGAGCCCTTCCTCAGTTTTCATTATTGCCTGGATCTTATCCAAACAGCGTCCCTAAAGCCATCCGAAGAAAAGGATGAGACAAAGGCATATTCAGGAACATATTCGTTAGTACAGGCGATAACTAATAAACGCAAACCATCAGCTACTGATGTACCTCAAGTTCTTCTACAACGCGCTCGAACTGCTCGTCGGTCACCGGCACCAACCCCGCCAAGTTGCGTTCCCCATTCAGCACCTTCAGCCAGGCCGAATCGAACTGGTCCAGATCGTAGTAGCACACGTTCTCCGCGATTGCGGGCGTATTGGAGAGATAGTGCTGGTCATGGGTAAAGTTTTCATCCTTCGTTATCCGAATGTATTTATTTTTCGGTCTAGAAAAAGTAAATTTAAAATACGGAATAAGTGAAAAAGGTTACGAGACAGCCAACGCACGAAATCTTTTTTTTTGGACACCGATACTTACAACTTGAAATCATGCCGCTTCTTGAAATAACTTTCTTGGAGCGTCGCAACGGACGGTTCCGGCAGCGAATCGGGATTCACGGGCACCTGCACACCTCGTTCCCATTCCTGCTTCCATTGGTCGGCTATAACCCAGTACTCGTCCGCCGCTAGTGGTTCCGAGTCGGGCAACTTCATGGCACTGATAAGGTCCTTCCTGGAAACCGAGGAAAAGAAAGCTCTGTCAATAAACGTGTTCGTGTTGCATACGTCCCACATTCGCATCTTACCTAAACAGTTCTGCTGGTGCCTCGGGCGCGGTACGGTTGTAAATACTGGACATTTTGCAGTCAATTACGGAACGAGGTTGCCAATTTTTCGTCGGTGTCGTCGGGGCTCCTCCTCCTCCTCCTAAACCGCTCGAGCCAACACTCGAGCTTGCGGGACCACCGTTCGATGCGGGTGAGTCCTTTTCGTCCTCTATGCAGGACGACCAGACCGGAGGCCGCCCTTTGCGTTTCTTGATCGGTGGCGGCCCATCGTTCTCGCCCCGGTTGGTGCGCTTCTGACTCTTTTGAGACATTGTTCGCTTGGGGTGGGGTAATTTCGATTTGCCAGTGCCCACGATTAGCGCAAAGTTGCGCGATCGGTTTTGCGGTGTCCCGTTGCGCTTACATACAAGTGCAAACAATGGTATCGTATGGGTGCACTAACGTCAACACGACCATCACCATCACCACCACGACCACTTGCACTGCGCCACTCGCACATATAGTAAGGTCAAAGGGACCCCAAAAGCAAAAGGACAAACGAATATAGTAAACCTCACACGGCACACACTCAATCGGTACGGCACTAGGTCCGGAACGCACCCACGCGCGCGTCCCCTGGTCAACAGCTGCCGTCACTCCAAGTCTATGGAACGTTGCAGTTATTGTGACAGCGAACCCGGCGCGTGCAAACAGAGAGATGTTAAGCGCTGTGTTGAAAGTGTTCTGAATCAAACTTTTAGTCGAATCGCTATATCTATATTGTTCTCTGTTTCGCTCTATGTATCTTTTTTTTTTGTTTTGCACGATATGTCCTGTTTTTTATAGAGCGTTCAGTAATTCTGCAAACGGTCGTAGTGGATATTACAACTGTTATCTTAAACCGTTCCCGGCGATTTCGATTATCTTCCTTCGTTTGGATACACTACTGGTTTAGCGTTTACACCGACACAGGTGTATGATTGTTTGACTCGGTTGCCGATGTTCTGTTTATGTTTATGCACATTGTTCTCCTTTCTCTCTCGCTTTCTGGGAAGGAACGCATCGTTTTTTTTTTATTTTGCACAGGCTGCTGGCTTCACGTTTCTCGGTGGCTCGATGTACGGTCATGTACACACGCACAAAACAGTCGCTCAATATTAGTTGGATGACGAAACCACGACCTAAAAAAATAAGAAAATTGTTTATTAATATATTGTTAATTACCTGATCGATATCATTTGAATTTGAAATAAAATCTCAGAGTGCAATAACATATTCCACATATGACAATAAACTGAAGCAAAGTGCAATTGTGTGTCTTTCGAAATTTCGAAACCACTTTTAAGCATTTTATCACCGCATTCCTGTACTATCAATATGAGATCAAACATGTGCGTATGGGCGTATGTGTGTGTATGTAAATGTTTATATCACATGTCAAAGGTAAAATACGCACTATCGCAGCTCATGAAAACACTAGCGAGTCTAGGCCTACTACAAATGATGTTCCTGTACTGCACGATTATCTCAATAATTAAACCATTTCTGCTGTAAACAGGCTTTTCTCTCTCAGGCGATTTTTAGGAGGGAAAACTGCTCGAGCACACCAGTTTTACACTCCTTTTATCATCGAATTTTCTTCCTTGCGCATTCACCCATTCCTCGGCTGGCCGGACACATGCGCAGCACCACCGCACAAATCGCTCCACCTTCAGCCAGCATTATCTTCATCGACAACACGGTTCCATGCAGAATATGACACTTCTGGTAATGGGACCGCTCTACCTGCTGGTATGGAATCCATCCATGTTCGAAGTGTCACAGAGAGTTCGTTGTTAAAATTCGACAACCCACACCACACGCACAAATGTTCTGTGTTTGCCAACGATAATCGTTTACTGATGAGATCGTTGTAAAACAGCGGGACTACTGTAATTCGGTGCAAGAACGTTGTCTAGACAACGAAGCGGAAGGAGATTTGTCAAGCACACCCAGCAGAATACTGCAAACAAAAAATAAAACGGCCGAGTGTCGGATGTTGCCCATTTAGTGATTGTCTTCCGTTCTCATTTCCTTCAGCATTAAGGGGTTAGGATGCTGAATATATAAAAGCAGGTCACTGCTCAGGTGTACCATTCTTGGGCGGAGGTAGGTAGTTTGAGATCAGGGTCTAAGTGTTGTTCCTTCTAGGGTGCTCTATTTGGGCCTTCTTCCTTTCAGCAGTCATACATCAATAAGGTTGCCGTGTTTGATGATACCGAGATGACGACATTTACTTCTCACAGCTCGACATCCCCCTCTTCACTCCCTGGTGCCCGTACTCTTCATAGTGCATGTTGTTTCGAGTGCTGCCCGTCCCCAAACATCCGGGAAAAAGGTTCTCATCTTATCCGTCCAACATCCGTGGACCACACGGTATCTCCCTCGGTGTAGCCATCAGAACGCAAGCACCACTAGGCACCAACACCACCAGAAAAAGGGAAAAGGTATTTCGCAGTCTTCGCTCAGAGCGGAAACCGGAAACGAAAGGGAATTTTTCCATCCAACCCCCTCATCGAACCACCCCCGCTATTGGGTAGATTCCCCGCGAATACCTTTCGACACCTCACGCTGTGACCCACACACGCACACACATACACACATCCATACACACGCAAACACAACATAACTTTCCTCTGCCCTCGTAGCACAAGGGTATCCTTTTGCCCAAAAGCCATCCACAAATGTCTGCTCACTTGTTTCTCTCCCATGTGTTGATAATTGACAACTTTTTTGCTCTCGTGTGCGGCACCTTGCGACACTACTACCACCAACGATCATCAACATCATCATTCGTGCGGTTTGCTCTTCACATTTCCATCCACTCCAATTTCCCTTTTGCTCATTTTGCCCTGTAGGAGGATCTGTGCGAAACAAACGTGATGAAGGAATTTTCATATACACAAACATGCGAAAGAGAGAGAGGGACACACAAAAACAAGCGAAAGAACGACACAGCAAATGTACATTGTTTTACTACGCTCTCGCTCTTTCTATCGTTCGCTCTGTTGTCCTACGCGTTCCTGCTTCCTCCCATCTATCGATCATTCTCAATACGAGAGAGAGAGAGAGAGATTGCAAACGCAACATGCAATCCCGTTTGATATCGTGTACTTTCTCTCTTGCTTGCGTCTACTATTCAGCCCTTTACTTAACAAATTCTCCAATTCCCATTCTTTCTCTCTCACTCTCTCTCTTTCTCTCTGATTGGCTTGCATTCTTGCTCCTCTCAGCTAGCCTGACAGGAGAAAAAAAAACAACCTCCCAAGACGAAAGATTCTTCTCCAATAAATGTTTGTACGCACATTTTTAAGCAATCGTAGGCTACTACATAGCTGCGTCCGGTTTTTTGGGACGGAGGAAAGAAAATGGGGCGGTGGGGGGGAGGGGGGTCTTGCTGTTTCCCAGTTGTTAACGGCGAATCGTTCTTTCCCCCTTTTTAATGCCACCCTTGCGCCACTCCTCTTTCTAACATCAACGAATTCCACTTTTATGTTATCGTGGTTTAGGGCTGCCTGCACAATGGGCATCCCATCAATGGGCACGAAGACATGCCCTGGACAGTTTGTCGAAAAGTGACCACCAAAAAGGGGTGGGAAGAATGGGATGGAGGGTGCGCGTTACAAGCGAATGTAAGCGCGCCTCTAACTGTTAAAAAATAATCAAACATAAAATACGCCATATGCGCGCACGATCGATCACAGACCAACCGAGGCAAAGTCCCGTTCGATTCCTGGGGCTGATAGGGCTAAGCGATGAGCTATATCAACCTGTGGGAAAACGAGCCAATCTTCATTTTATGGCAGATTGCTTCCTCTAGGCAGTGCCGGACACACTTCTTGGGTGGTAAATCCATGACAGAACCATATTTATATAAAACACTTAGGCTATTATGGATTGTTATAAGCTTTTGTGTCGGTTTTTAAAACAAATAATTTCTTATTTCAAATAGCTTAGCTAAAATACGACAATCATTTACATATGAATACGGAAATGCATCCAACCCACAGTCCTGCACAAGTTGCCATACGGCAAACTGTCCTCCGGAATGATTTATTTATCCTCCCATTCTTCTAGTAGAGTTGTTCATTCACCTTCCTAATTCCACATTTGTCGACTGTCCGTGACGTCGCCTTAGCCTTGGATTTCTTCCGCCCTACCGTCATCCTACCTCTTCCCAACCGCTCAATACACTAGAAACTGCGCTTTGCCTTTAACCATAGCGAGCAATCTTCGTCACGATCACGATCGCACCAAGAGCGACGGATCGGATCCGATTGAGCGGCATTTGCCAGTAGGGGTTGATCATGTTGGATCAGCGCATAGTTCGCTCCCGCTTTCCGGCAACAAACGCAACAACAACGTACCGCTCCCCTATGTGTGTTACGCTGGGGCCACTACCACACACACACTCACACACCATATTGTTCGCGGCACGCTTAAAGTACGTCAGAAAACGTCTCGATGCACTGTGCAGAGGACACCATTCAATCAGTGTTGGTGGTGAATGATTAGCGGTCTGTAAGTGTGTGAGTTGTGTGCGTGTTGGAGCACATACGCACCAACCAGCCCACACAATGATGGATGGGGTGAAGCGTTGCTTTGTTTTGTCGGACAGATTTGCGCGTTCTACGCGCCAAACCCCGTACGATCTACTTTGATCGCGGCGGCTCCACTTGAATGGGCGATAGAGATCGGGGAGGCGAGGTGTGGGGAGTAGGTCCATTCCATTTACCATCCCCGCTCGCTTTGCCGTTCTTGCCGTGCTCGACTAGTGCTGCAGCAAGAGCACTTGTTCTTCAATTCATGGTGCGCTATGTTACGTACGATTTAAAACTCAGATTCTACACGCGGCGGAGGAACTGTTCTCGTCGCCTGTTGGTGGTGGCGCTTTAGTAACTAATGATGCATCTGCGATGAAAACACACCCCGTAATGAGCATTCTCCGTGACCGAACAAAATTGAACATCAACATTTACTGATGGATGTGCCTAAGAAAGGCGGTCTAGAAATAGCTAAGTGTTCTAAGATGGCCAGATGCTTCAATCACGGCCTAAATAAGAAGGCAAATGCCGGCACGAATCTTTTAAGATATGCTCAATGAACAATGTTTTGGTGCAACGCACTAAGAATGATCAAATATCTTAATCCTTTTATACATAATTATGGTTCAACAATACCACAATTGAAAGGCCTTTAGATATAGGCTCCTTAAGTTTGATTTACTAATGTCAAAACGCTCCAAATCAATAGTATTATTTTTAGGCACTAGGAGGGGAAAATGTTTAGCAGGTTTTTGGCAATGTATGATCGATGCCATGATCGAATCATTAAATTCTTTCGTATTATTCGTACTGACTTTATTCACCCGTAGCCGGATAGTTAGCCGGATGATATACCTGCCGGATGAGATACCTGACATGATATCAAAGAATTAGAACATTATTTTCAGGTAGAGGTAGGTTGTCTCCGCAGCCTAAAACTTCAAAGCGATAGTATTGGCTAATACTTTCTATCACTAGCCGGATTTTAAGCGATTTTCTGCTCTTAAAATCAGATTAAATGTTGTGGTTGCCCTATGCAAAACGTTTAAATTAATGTCTTGGGATTCAACACGACAACAAAACATATGATTCCGCAGATAACTACCTCGACATAAAGCTACTGAAATTCGAACCAAGCAAAATTCAAGAACGAATTTTCAGAATCCTATGTGTCTACAGTACCAGCAACAGTCGGGGCACAGATGGTCACAACATTTTCAACATTTGTCCTGCAAGTCATAACCACGTCCTCTTGCAACACACCCATGCTGCTTGGATGATATGCTGCACAGCACAGCTGCCTAAAATGGGATGTTGTTTTGCATACGCTTTCTCGGCTTGCTTTGATTGAGCCGAATAATCGGGGAACGCTTTGAAAAGTGCACACGCGAGCGCGAGCCATCTTTTCATGCACCTTGTGCAGAAAGGGTGTTTGTGGAATCACAATTCTCAACGTTTTTTCCTTCATCCCAGCGATGCGGTCTGTGTGTGGATTGTAGATTGTGTGGTGTGTGCTGCGTTAGTATGCACACGCGTCGCACCACCTCGCGCGGCTATGTACACAGGACGGATGCTTGCGCGCCCGTAAACGTGTGCGTGTGTTGATGGGGTGGCCCGCGAATGATGACTCTGTGTGAAGAACCGACCTCGCGTGTCGTCTTGCTGTTCCTCCCTCCCTTCCTTCCCCATCCATTGCCTCACACACACTCTCCGCGTTAAAACCCATTCCACATTTCAACCGGATGATCGAGAACGGGTGTAAGGAAGAGAAATCGTAAATGAAAACCAAGCTCGGTGTATCCTCTCACTCTCGCCCCGCTTGCTGTATCTCTTTTTCTCTAGCACATGTGATTTTTATTTGTGGATGCAGAAAGGCTCTCTCGTCTAACTCGCGGGAAATCTGTTTGTTGCGAGTACTGTACTTGAATGTCTAAGATGCATATAGGATCTTTACATTTCAGATCGAAGAAAGTGTTTTTGCATGTTTGTACGAAACAAGAAAATACGGCCACGTAAGGATGGTAGCATTCTTCTAACATAATGCGCTCATCACGCAAGAGATGTAATGGAAAGGTTTATTGTTTTTGTATAACGCTCAGTTGCTATGTGTGGTAGGACAGCCAAGGAGAACACACAAGAAGCTGCAGAATACAACAGGGAAGAGAACACACGAACGAACGATGACCATCAACAGAAACAACAGCAGCATCAAGCGGAGACAGTCAGCATCATCATTATCATCGTCACAATTTATCCACCAACTTCTACACTCCGCATATTCCCACATCCCGCGTAGCAACAGCACTTCACACACTCACTCAAGCGAGAGAGAACGTACGAACGAATCTCGCTCTCTCCATGATTCTCCCGCAGCACAAGATTCGAATAGTGTTGCCCTCGGCCAAGAATAATTCCGTTTTATAATATTCACGCACCTTCTTGGAACCTTGCGCTTCGTATTACAGGCATATTATTATCAAACTCTTCTACCGATATCAACGCACACGGCCAAACGTACACACACACACGCAACTATCTATGCCTCTGCTTTCCGCACAGCATCACAACTTTTGCATACTTTCATTCCCGTGGTAAACACACCCACCGCTTACAATTTGTTTCCGACACACATTCGACATCATCATACAAAACAACCAAATTTCAACAATCGATGATTGCATATTTTTCATTGATTGAATGATTTCATGTAAATGAATACTTTTCGCTGAAATTTTACACGTACACACACACACATGCACGCCACCGTTGGCTGTGTTATTTTTCCTTTCGTGCGTGTATCTCTTTCATTCGCGCTTGTCGCGCGGACTCATTCATTTCACTTGCTCACACGTCTCCTACAGGCGCGTATATCGCATCCCTTTTCTACTCGAATGAGTGACTCTTTGTCACACATTCACTGCTCAGGTGTGTGCACGCGCGCGCGCGCGATACTGTACACACGCTTCTCCCATTTACACCAATCCACACGCACTCACACACACACACACGCTCGCCCCGTGCAGGAGGAGCACATGCACGCACACACTCACGCTGCCCTGCTTCCTGCATCTTCTCATAGAAGGCGCTGCTATTATTCGTTCGCGCTCTCTCGCTTATCCAGAGCGACGCATTAATCACAATCAAATCGGATACTTCACTCTTTCCCTTTTGTTCGCTCGCTCTTCCTCGCTCTCGCTTCCAATACTCCCTCGGTCAAGACTGTTCGTCTTCATCGAATACCAATTCCCACATCATTTGCCCGACTTTTCCACGACACTAGACACACCACCCTTGCAAGCACTTTCTTCATCTACCGCCCTTTTTTTCTTTGACAACCTCTCTCTTAGCACAACCGACAAGACACAAGATGAGGATGGTTAGCGTTTTTTGTCCTCATCTCACACACAATTTTCTCTTGCTTCTTCCTGTGCTGGTGCGACAGGAATAGAGTAGTGGACGTACAGTACACTTCTGACTGCGAGAGATGGCAAAAGAAGACGTAGTAGCAACCAATGGGGCTAAACATTTTAATCATTTGTGCATGCCACCATCATTGCAGAGATGCATTTTTTCAAACGATCCTTCCTTTTGAAAATGATTTTTGTACTTTTGACAGTTGCAGAGAAATGGAGCGCCCATTTAGCACTTTTGTTGACGCACTTTTTTTAGCACCGTTCATTGTTTCGTGTTTATTCCCCGTTTGTTTCGTTTGCTGCTGCTATTGTTGTTGGTTGATCATCGGACGAAGGAAGATGGCTCAACACCCGCGCACACACACCCGCAAATATCATTGACATACCCTCCCCTTCCCTCCTTCCTTTTCAACCTTTTTTCTTCTCAACCAATTCAACAATCGCGCAACCACACACGCACACAGATGCACACTCGCGCACACGGACCGTCATCATGTCGTCATTAGAGATGTTTACTATTAATGCCTTTTTCGCCCTACAACTTTTCTTATATGATTCCTGTAACGATGATTCAACTATATTGTCCTCAATATTTCACGCAGATAGCAAAATTTCACCCGAAATATTTTGTTTTCACAAGTCGCACTCGGAAATCTTTTTTTACCAATCGCTTTTAACTCCGCAGAAATTGATCGCACACACACACAAACACACACCACTCAGGCTCAGGCATAATGACAAACGCAGGAAGCATGGGAGTGCGAAAGGGAGAGAGACAGAGAGCGCGCGTGAACGATGTGGAGAGAATTCACTAGGGATGATGATACTACTACTCTTTCCTCCTGGGTCATGAATGTGGCAGTAGAAAAATCCCAACGATGGTACAGGAAAATTTTTTGCACAGATCTTTAAATCATTATTTTCTTCTTCGAGTTGCATCTACACAACAACAGTAGGGCTGTCGGCCATTTCCGAATGCACCGCGCTACCATGTAAACTTCACCTGACCCATCGAATGCTCTCTGTTGCTGATGATGGTATTGTTGTTGGTGTGCACAGAGGAAGGCCAGGCTGCGGTGTTGACGAGGCGATGATCATGAAAGGGGGTGTCCGAAAACCGTACGAATACGCATACAAATTTTCAGTCGCGCAACAGAATGCACCTTAATGCATTTGATAATTTACTTTACATTTACATCCGTTTCGCCTTTCGGCAATGAAGAAAGGGTTTGCACTTATACCACTACCATCATCAACCATTTCCATCATCAACATCATCATCTGTCCTCCAATACTGTGGTGTGGCTCCGTCGTAAAAGAGTAAACAACAAATTGTGACTGACCCGCCATTGTTTTCACTAAATTGCACTCCCCACACTTTAGATGCGGTGTTGCATCCAACGCCCATCAGTACCCAACGCACTGGCACACCTTTTCGTACCTACCATTTGCGATTCGGTGCGATTTAAACGCGTTTTATTCGGAAAAATTTACACGGCCACAGACACAGCCGCCATTATAATTTTCCATTCTTTTTTTTTCTTCGAAGCGCCAACTGTCAAGGAAAACCAGTGTTGCCAAGTAGGGGCAACTTTCGGGGGCAGAAAACTTCAAACTCTGCGTTTGTCTGTCTGCCAAACGTTTTGACAGTTGGCATACAATTCAACTTTGCTTTGTTTACTTCCAAGGATATTTCAATAATTCTCATTTTACTGAATTTCTGTACAATTGTTTGAAATTCATTTGTCTTATATATTATCATAATCACATGATAAGGGCTTATTTAAAAGCTCCTAAGTTCAGTTGACTAGTAACAGTTACTAGCATTGTTGTCTATTTCATTGTCTTGTGTTACAGAAAGATATTCGGAGTTTAAATTAAACAATCAATTTTAGTGTATAGATGTATACTAATCGATATTTCCAAAATAATACAAACGAGATGGAAATGAGTTGAGAAACTATAAAAGATATAAAAGATGCTTGACGGATGCAAAGTATATGTGAGACACTGCACTAACGATTGGTAAGCATCGCAATGCTAGTGAATTTCATTGTTAAAATAACATTGAAACATGACTAAGTATCAATTCGAACATTAAGACCGTTGGCATTAGCGAATTGATCATTATCAATTTTACGATACAGAAATAGATATGCGGAGCAATGAATTTTACACTGCAATGAAACACTTTAACAGATAGCTTTCCAATATGCTGTTGAAAAGCGGATATTATCACACCTTATTCCCATCTTTTATACGTACCTATGTAGATAAACCATTCACATGGATAGTGTGTATTGCAGTTCATGTATTGCTCTCAGTTAATGGAGTGTCTTTGTGCAATGATTTGTTCCCACATCCATTAGCTATAATCCTTAATAGTTTAGTTGTAATCGCCAGATCAATACTATTTGACTGCTTATAGTTCACGATATCACATCAGCAACCATGTACGTACTCAAGAGGTAATTTTCACTAAGTTATTCGTACGCTCACTGCAGGCCCCCAAAAATTCGCGGAACTATGCACAAACACTTTGTTTAGGAATAACCAAACTAATGAACGTATTTCATCACATGCTTTACCGTCAATCGGGCGGGCATGCAAGTAGTTTGGTGCCGGAAAGTGTCTTTTAACTGTTCTCTGTTGGTCATTGAGTGTGTTTTGTTTGCAATAGATTCCTTCTCTAAATAGAGACGAATGTAGTCGTAAGGCTCAAAGTCTCTATAAGCCGACTCAACAACAATTCCTTTTTTAAATCAATTGCCTCCTAGCGCGCTGCTTTTCTGCATTCTCTCATAGAAGGGCACAGTTTGTGGATGTCCATTATTTGGATATTCATGTATCGTAACGCACATTATAAGACACAAGAACGGCAACTGTGCTTCCAGGTTGTTCATGCATCGTTTTCTCCCGTCTACCCGACTCCAGAGCTGAAAAAACTCATTTTTGATAAATGCACCGTTCTCATTCGCGTACGCTAATAGTATAACTGCCTTATCCCCGGACTGCCACGCCAACCATATTTAAGACCTACAACAGACCATGCCTGCGTGCGTGTGGCATTTGGTTGTTTTCGTATCCTTCCGGGCCCAGTTCGAAAGGCTCACTGTTTTCATGTCTGATATAGCTCCATGGCTTTGTTGTGTGCATGGTGTTGCTGCTGATAACTACTGTGTGTTGGATAACGCTGCTTAATGTGGTTTGCAATGCTGTTGTTGCAATTCAAAACAACCCTGAACGCCTCCAGTTTCCTCAAGCTTCCGCCGTTCTGCTGTTGTGTGATGTTGCTTTTCCTTGCGTCGCAGTGCTTTGGATTTCGAAGCCCCTGTTTTCACGGCCGAATACATTCGCTGCCTGATAGCGCCTGGGCAAATGTTACGTTCAATTGTCACAGACACTCAATGCCCTATCGAAGCGGAAGCACGCACGATTGCATGCTGGACGGTGATTTTTCACCATTTATTGCACAGTTTCCAGCGTACACGGGCTGAAAATTTCATTCCCCGTTTACTCTCGCGGAGTTTTTCTTTTCCAATCGAAACATTCACTTTGGCAGGAGCGAGAGAAACGGCCCGCGAGCGAGACAGGGAAATATGTCACAAATGTCAAACGACGTTTGACACAGGTGCGCCGAATGAGCCCTTTTTGGAGAAAGCAATACCTTCGAAATAAATACGGTTATTTATAATTTTTGTGGGAACTTTTGTTAGAAAAAGCAACATAAAGCTGAAAATTTTATTTGTCTGAATTTAGCAAGAGAAGTCACTTTCTTTCGGGTATTATTTCGCAGTCTTTAAGCCGAGTTTCTACACCTTTTTACGAAAGAAATTCTCAACATCCTTCTAACATTTATTTTCATTTGATATGTGAAACTTTACTGTTAACACCTCATATGCAATTAGCATAGCTTTTAGCAGCAGTGCAATAATTTATCAAATCTTATTTTCAAAAAGTGAAATTCATTGTGTTTTCCACACTGTATCCCCCTCCTGTTTTGCAATTCCGTTTTGATCGAAACGTCAAACACCCTGTGTTCTCTAGGAAGGGTTGAGGAGCATTCAGTCAAACAAAAGAAGCAAAAGTCTCCTGATGGTGGTGGAAGAAGAAAATTTTGGTCTTTTTTTATAAGTATCCTGCCTGTTCTGTCCAGTAATTAGCTTTAATTTAGGGACTTTACGGGGCTCATCTGATCCTAGTGTGGAAAGTGTGCTAACTTTGCGAGCGGATAATTAGGGATATTTTATAGGAAGCTGGTTGTTACGATCCCCTTCCGGTAGATGTTAGTTCATCGTAGATGGTAGAAGGGAGGTGGCAGAATTCGTGCACTAGTCAGCAAACGACGCAGGCCAAACGAAAACAGCAGCAGAAGCTAAAGAAGCAGAAGAGCGAAACCAGCACACAGAACATTCCAAAGGTTCCTTGGTGCTAACGATACGCACGGAGTTGGCGTGGGCAAGTAAGGCACAATTAAAGGGGACCATCCCACCAACGCCGTCGTGGATAGGTTACATACAATTTGTCATCGATACTTTGGCCGGGCGTGTGAATTGTTGAAGCGCTTCGCGATGGAGCTGCAGCTGCAACGCAAACAAGGTACGGCAGCGGCGGGGACACACGCACAGCAGCGGGACGGTACAGCTGGGGCCGGATCGGGCAGTGCGAGTAGCGGCTCCGGTGGTGCTATCAGCAAGAACGACAGCTACGATAGCTCGCACAGCAGCAGCAACACAGAGGACACCACCGAAACAGATGATCGTCGAAGAAAGATGATGAAGAACCGTGCCAGGTAAGCGACCTGTTCATATGGCATTCGGGTGGTGTTTGTGCCCATACCCTAGGACAACACCCTCCAGCGCGGATCTGCTGTAGGGTGGTTAAATCAAATGAAACCACGGGCCAGTCCTTGGGCAATAGCAGAGAATTTGAACGAAAGAGCAAGCTAACCTTTCCAGGGTGAGATGGAGCAACAGAATTAACTAGAACACCAAAAAAAAAAAAACGTTACAAAGGACAAAGCAAGCGTGTGGCTTTCCTTGCCACTGTGGTTTGTCGGTGTATGAGTGCACCCAACTATGCACACCGTCGTTCGTGTTGCATTGGGAGGATGCATGAGTAGCGATTGGTGTTCGATGCTAGCAATGCGCGAGAAAAGAGGAACGAGATAGGGTTTCGATATGTTATCCGCCGAGTTGACACAGACGCAGACGGTCCAGACGACCGCGTTCCCACTCGCGCCTCTACTCGGGAACGATCAGCTTCCCTCGCCATCCCATGAAGATGTAGTCGTCAGGCATCAGCATCTCGCAGTCTCGGTAGTAGTTTACTGGGAGACTGGGTTTCTTTGTGTCCTAGGTCAGGGTTTGGTCTGGTTTATATCTTTTTTTTTGTAAACTCTTGTCTGCTAACTGCACAGACACTCGCTGCACGTCTCGTCTCTACCCGCAGTCATGGTTACCCATACTCGTGGTTGCGTATGCTCCAATCATCTCGCTCCTGTGGGTACTTTTCTTAGTCAGCACGCGTCTCGGATAATGAAAACGTTGTTTCTTGTGTGCTTGACGATGAAGTGAGTAGGTTTTATCGTGGTGCTCAGTAGGCTTTAATAGTGGGATGTTGTTTTTACTTGTTATTGCTGGATATGGCAGGATCACATTCAAACATAATAATTGTGTCTTGTGCTTTACAGAAACAATAGACTCATGCAGCAGCAACAGCATCAAGCTCAGCAAAACACCACAGACAGTGCAAAGGTTGCGGCAGGAAAGAAACTGGCCGAAAACGAACGCATCACATTGATCGTGGACAACACGACCTTTTCGGTGAACGTATCGATGTTAACCGCCCAGCCAGAAACCATGCTCGGTCGAATGTTCAGCACAGGGTTTGAATTTACCCATCCGAACGAGCGAGGCGAGTATGAGGTGGCCGAAGGAATCTCGCGCACCGTGTTCCGGGCCATCCTGGAATACTATCTGTCCGGGGTGGTTCGCTGTCCGCCCACCGTTTCCGTACAGGAGCTACGGGAAGCGTGTGACTATCTGCTCATCCCGTTCAACGCCAACACAATCCGCTGTCAGAATCTGCGCGGTCTGCTGCACGAACTGTCCAACGAGGGTGCGAGCATACAGTTCGAGGCATTCCTGGAACAGCTCATCCTGCCGTTGATGGTGGACGCCGCACGGCAAGGTCATCGCGAATGTCACATTGTGGTTCTGTCCGAGGGTAGGTAGACAGGATTGTTATGATTTAATGTGTCGTGGAAATTCACATCGTTCCCATTTTTCCAGATGACATTATCGATTGGGACGCCGAGTACCCGCCGCAGATGGGCGAGGAAGACTGCCAAACGGTTGCAAACACAGCCATGTATCGGTTCTTTAAATACATCGAAAACCGCGACGTCGCCAAACAGGTGTTGAAAGATCGGGGGCTGAAAAAAATTCGGCTTGGTATCGAGGGCTACCCGACGTACAAGGAAAAGATTAAGCGTCGCCCTAGCGGTCGTATGGAGGTGATCTACAACTACTTGCAGCGGCCCTTTATACATATGTCGTGGGAAAAGGAGGAAGCAAAGAGTCGTCATGTTGACTTCCAGTGCGTTAAATCCAAATCGGTTACCAATCTAGCGGAAGCGACCGCTGATCCAGCGCTAGAGCTTGATTCGGGTGAGTTACATCTTTTGTATAACTTCACAAAAAAAACCTTTCTAACGTTCTTTCTCGTGAAACAATCTTTCCGCAGCCGGGAATCCGCTTCCTCAGCGGCACTTTGAAATATCGCACGAACCAGAAGCAGAACCGTTTTTGCGACCCGATGCACTGCTCGACGGCGAGGAGGGTGCCGTCGGAGGGCTGCCCAATGGGGACGACATTGGTCTACTGGGGCCAGAGGAAGCGCAGTAGTGAGTAGAGGTTAATTTGGGTGCCTAGTTCCGCTACAGGGTGCCCTAAGTTCCCTACGTCTACCGGTGAGGTTTGCTCCTTTTCATCTCCAATTACGGCTTCATAAAGCTGGTGACGAAAAGAACTGTAACATGCTACAATTCGTAACAAAACGAACAGCTTTTGACTCAAGCACTTCACATGAATAGGAAATCCATTTAGTACCCGGTTTGAAATCTGCCGTTTTTGTGCTTGTGTTTTTTCTCCGAGTCTTTAGTCTGTATGTGTGTCTCTGTTGCCGCGTAAACCTCCCGTTTGTGGTGGTGCTCTTTAAAGGAACTACAGTTTACCTCGACTTTTGATATAATTTGATTAATTTAACACGATTTTCACATACGCTACGCGGAACTGTTCTCCTCCTGATGTGTGATCACCATGTTACTCATATACCCGTTTGGCGCTTTAGGAATGTATATAAATTGAAACTAACACAGTATCTCCACAATTTGACGCATCGTGCGCGTTCCGGTTGTTTTGATTTCGTTACCGATTAACACACGAAGCGCTTTAATATTCACGAAAAACTCCTCTTATTTATGCGATTGTTTACGGACCTGTTTTATAATGTCTACTCATGAAACTAATCCTGAATATCGACCAATACGGTTACGTTAATAAATATATATTTTATGCGCTTAATCACTACCAAAATGAAATCCTCTTTCCCTCCACTTCATTCGCGTACATTTGGGCGATCGTTATTCTAATTTCAACGCAGATATACACAGTTTTACCTTTTTTATACCAAGCGAGAATAAATAAGATAATAAGCCTTCAAGAATCGCCTAGCGTCTGTATGCTAACATCCGATTACGATACCTAACGCTTTTAGTTATGGTTGTCAATGTTCGCATGACTTTGTTGTTATATTTTGCTTTATTTTCATATCGTGATTGATCTTATATATGTAGAATAAAACAAAAACATATAAAACGTTATCGCATACTACCCCTATACCTTATCGCGGGTTTTATAATCGTCCCGTAAAGTATCGTAACGTAACAACACGTTTCATCAACCTTGTTATCGTACTTTACTTCGAACAAACAATTTAAAGTTTCAAGCAACAATCATTTGCACATCACGTCTATCGCGTTATGGACACTTGTCCCATCCCACTGCCCGTTCGATGGCCATCTTCCATCGTTTATAGCGCACGTCCCGTTCGTTCTCGCTGATCTGCGGTTTGAAGACAGTACTGTCGCTTTCCACGCTCACGTTTTCGATATCCCATTTGCCCACAGCACGTCCCGCGACCATTGCAGCACCCTACGGGTAAACGGAGAAAACACATCAATACAAACCGCCCCTAACCTTATCAAAACGCTTGCCTTCTTACCAGCGCTGTTGTCTCGACAAACTTAGGCTTTAGTACATCGAGACCGATCAAATCCGCCTGCCATTGCATCATTGTGGCGTTGGCTGTCATTCCACCGTCCACTTTGAGCTTTTGCAGTGGAGTTCCACTGTCGCTGTTCATCGCGTCGAGAATGTCGCGCACCTGAAAGCAGACCGCCTCCAGTGCCGCGCGCACAATGTGTCCGCGCTGTGTGTCTTCCGTGATCCCACATATGACGCCACGCGCTTCTGGATCCCAGTACGGCGCATACAATCCGCTGAACGCTGGCACAAAGTAAACGTCCCCATTGTTGTCCACCTCCAGTGCGGCTGATTCCGATTCTGAAGCACCACCGATCAGGTTCAGATTGTCGCGCAGCCAACCAAGCGCAGCACCGGCAACGGCAACCGAACCTTCGAGTGCATACACTGGCAATGCGTCCGGCCCCATCTGATACGCGACGGTAGAGATAAGCCCGTGGTACGAATCGATCTTAGCCGTGCCGGTATTGTACAGCAGAAAGCAACCCGTCCCGTACGTGGCCTTTGCTCGTCCACGTGTTAAACATTCCTGGCCCACTAGGGCCGATTGCTGATCGCCCAAGCAACCTGCCAGTGGGATGTTTTTGAGTGGGTTAAACTTTACTAACCCGTACACTTCCGAGCTTGAGCGTATTTCTGGCAAAATTTCCACCGGCACATCGAAAAACTTCATCAGCACTTTATCATACTTTAACGTCTCGATATTCATCAGCATTGTGCGCGATGCGTTCGAAACATCCGTAATATGAGCACCACCATCGGAACCACCTGTTAAGTTCCAAATCAGCCAGGTGTCAACCGTACCGAACAGACAGTTTCCACTGCGAATAGCGGCTTTTACCTTCGGCACGTTGTCGATCAACCAGCGTAGCTTGACGGCGGAAAAGTACGGGGACAGCGGTAACCCGCAGAGTGGTTTGAGGTAGTTTTTGTTTTTCGTCTTGTTCGGAACCGTCTCGAGCAACTGGTCGACCGTGGAGGACGTCCGCATGTCCTGCCAAACGATCGCATTATATAACGGTTCGCCGGTCGTCCGATCCCAAACGATGGTGGTTTCGCGCTGGTTTGTCACACCGATGGCTACGATATCGTTCTGCGGATTTCCTCCGAGTTCGATCAGTTTTTCCAACGTTCGCTCGATACACTCGTACACGACGCTCAAAATTTCGTTCGGATCCTGCTCAACCCAACCCTCCTGCGGGCAAATCAAGCGCAGCTCTTTCTGATGGAAGCAAACCACTTCGGCCGTTTCGGCACGGAATAGGAGAAACCGCGCCGAACTGGTACCCTCGTCAATCGAACCGACCAAATCTCCAAATTTTTTCTTCCCACCAGAAGCCATTGTTCCGCGTTGCTGAGATGGATTACGTTTGCCTTCTGCAATGTAACGATATGGGTACAAAGTTCACCCGAAGCTGACTCCTTATTTCTTCACAAGACCGTTGATTGGCACTTACACTGACTGATGTGCCCGGCGTTCCCCAGCAACCTTCCTAATCCGATTACAGCACGAACGTATCTAATCTCTACAGCAAGCAGAGAGGCCCGCCAGAGTCTGTCGTTTGGTAGGAATCGATCGGGCGTCCTATCTTATCTGAGTATAGTAAAGCTTGTCGCGAGTTTCCTCTTTACAATCGGGTGATTTTTCGTGCAGGTAAACACAGTCGTTCCTTTCGCACACGATCAACTGGTCGACGGCGTTCAAGTATCACAGCGTTTTCTAACAAACATTATCCGTTGCTTAAATAGTCCATCAAACGATGGCATAATTGTTACTGCAATTAGATAGGAATGTCGGCTTTTATTGTACAATGATGCTCGGTAATTTCGCGTACGATATTTACTTCTCGCGATGATTTCGTGTGGAAACAGCTGTCAGTGTTATGTTTTGTTTGTTTATCACGAAACGTCAAATGTGCAGATGTTAAGCGCCTACTACACTTGCGAAGCAAAGTGGCGAGAATGTAGCGAAATTAAATCAATGGAATGCGGCGCACAAAAATGCATTCGATGTGCATCGTACAAAAGGGCAAAAAACCTCGTATCAGTTGCTTCACGTTTACAGATTTCTATTTTTCGTTAAACATTTAGGATAGAACATTGTACATAATGCACATAGAAGTTCCTACGCATCCTAATTCTATACACTACCACCTACCGGTACGATTCGGCTGCACCATATCTTGGGTTTTGCTGTACATTTAAACTTTTTGTGTACCATGGCAGTAGTGAAGATGAAGCGATTGTCTAGAAATTAAAATGCAGAAATTTTCTCCTAAACATTTATATAAACAAAATACATACTTATTCGCTACCTTATAATATTATATCGTGAAGTAACCGAGATCGCCAGCTGGTACATATTTACAGGTTATTAAAAAGTGCTTATTAATCCTATTCAAAACACAACAAACACACTATGGTAAATTTTTTTTGGATCATTGCATACACTCACACACGTGCTCTGAATATCCTAGTTAAAAAGCGAAATGTGTAGATGCTCTAATCTAGAGATAGGTAAAATTGATAAAAAGTCGGAACTATTTCCAAATTATTTTTAAACCCGTTCTGAAAGGTTATTGCAATCAGAGCCGTCGAAATCGTCCGAAATTTTAACGGACGAATTCCAAAGTCAGAATCACACTAATTGAATTTGATGTGGAACCGTTGGTACGCTCCAGAGAACCCATCACTTGCAGATTTCTAAATTCTAGTGAATTGCAATTCTTACGATGCAGCTATTGAATTTCCGATGGCAAGCGCTTTTTTACTAATTTTCTGGTTGATAAAGCGCGAATAGAGCGATCCTCCCGGATTACGTCTGCTGGGACCGCGAGGAATGTAGTAGGTTGTCTGTAATGAATACAAAATTGTTTTCTCATCAACAAAAAGGGATAATGTTAATGATCCGAAAAAATATTACCACATTTTCGTGAGGAAACAGTGTGGTAATGCAGTACGCGTAGTTTTCCAGATGCGGTGTGGTAATTTTCGTCTCGTATGCCATATGATAGTCAATAATGATGGCGGACAGTTGGTACTGTAACGATTTTCCCAACAAACCGAGGCATCCCATCGAGAGGATGGAACGGCCAAAAGATGTACTGTTCAACACATCCTTTAACGTGTTCGGTGTCATAGGCCACCGGTACGTTCGATAGAACAATGGATCATTTTCATGCTGTGTGGGGACTTCCTTTTCATGTAACAGCTGTGGCGACGGTGGAAAACAATCCACCCAGTGCTGGGACGATGTTTGGTGGTCTTTCAGCGAGTTTTCCGCCAGTGAATCGTACGATTCGTTGGGCCGTTTGCGACAGTACAGCGATTTAATGCTCTTGCATGGAAGGCCTATCTCTTCGCGCCACTCGAGAAATGCTTCCCGAAATATGATCTTCCAACCGAGAGGCTTTCCATCGAAAAGGACGTCAACGTCTTCGATACGCATTTTATGCAAACATTCAACGTTTATCTGTTGTGCTGTAACAGAGAGGTAATCATCAAACTGGTTGGAAACCATACCAGACGTTTACATACCTTCCAGTAGATCCACTGTTTCTTCCGGTACCTTTAACTTATAGATACACAGCAAACGTAAATCTTGTTGCTGCGCTTGAAGCTGCTGCAAATCATCGTTCCCATCCGCCACAAGACTGTTGAACAGTTCCGACTCTTCGGTGATCGGTTCACATTTCACCATAATGTTACCATTCATTGCTGCGTTCAGCAGAACGAAGTACAATCGCACTGGCTGATGGTAAAGTCGAATAAAAGACAAAATTCTTCTCGAACTGGGGCAATCAACCGGAATGCACAATAATTTGTCTACAAGGGTTTTTTTTATTGTTTGGTTTGTTTGATGTCTTGTCAAAACATTTGCCGATGGGGGAAAATGACAGTTGAAACAGTGTTGCCAGTTCGTAGCTTTGTTTGGAAATCAGCCGAAATCGTGCTGCTTTTGCACCAGATGTGCTGATGATCATTTGAAAATTCAATGTTTTATGAATTATTGCAATAGATATAGTAAATATTAATGAATACACCTTTTAATACGTTTTTTTTTTCAATGTTCTACGTTGAATCTACATCTACAATACCAGACCAATATTCCACTCTCGGTTTTCAACTTCGCAACGTGCCAAAGGCCAAGCCTCCAAAACGAGCGTGAAATTGATCTTTGTACTACCCCTATCAAAATCCAAATTTGCGTTTTTACATCTCAGTAGGTATTGGGGGTGCTATACTTTCGCTATCAGCGCGCGCCATGATCCGCGAGAATCGTAGCGATGTGTGCGTGCGTGAATCGACGAATCGCGAAAAGGGCCCCACCGTGATGGATCGGGCCGCTCAGTACATTTGTTGCAAGCGTTTCGATCGAACGAAAGCGGATCGGCGTACCCTTCTGGTCGTGGGCGCATATTTCTGTTGGTATATAATCGACCTTGCTTTGCGTCACTGGATCCAGTGCCAACTACCTTTGGCTTGTTCCCGTTATCAATTTAATCGGATCTTTTTTTCTTCGCAAGGTTCAAGGTTCCACGGAACACACGATTTCGCGTTTCTCGCCCTACCAGTGTGCGTGTGTGTATTAGTGTGTTGTTTTACGCCTTTCGGTACCGAACCAGGCCAGAAAGGGCAATATGTCAGTAATACGCAACCTGACAACCGTGGCAAGATTTCTGTCCCGAAGGCAAACACCTAATCAACGGTTGTGGGGTGGTTCTTTCGTCGTGCCTGCCCGCTCTATGCAACACTATCCGATCGATGAGTCTCTGTTCGGACTGACTGAGGATCAGCAACAGGTAATCGTGTGGTTTGCAGATACCGAACTGTGCTTGGAAGTATAGAATTGAAACGTTACTTTTTGCTTATCGCTCATTTATACAGCTGCGCCAGACCGTGTTCAACTTTACGCAGAAAGAATTGGCCCCTTTTGCGCAGGAGATCGACAAGCAGAACGAGTTCAAGTAAGTTTCCAGTAGCAGTAACAACACTGTCTTCGGAACTGTAGCACGCACGCATAAGCAATATTGCGTAACATGAAGCTTTCATTTAATACGAACCGTATATCATACTAGGCCTACACCAACTAAAGTCATAAAACTAGGCCTACTCGATTATGAATGCTATCATGAATGGCTTACTAGATTCATTTTTTAAAAGTAGGGAGTACGATATGGTGATTTAGTGGAGCCGCTTTTTACAAGATCCATTTTTGTGTGCTTTTAGGGAATTCCGCAGCTTTTGGCGTAAACTGGGTGAACTCGGAGTACTCGGTGTGACAGTGAAACCTGAATACGGAGGACTCGGCGGATCCTACCTTGACCACTGTATCGTAAACGAAGAAATATCGCGTGCATCAGGTTCGATCTCTTTGTCGTACGGTGCTCACTCGAACCTGTGCGTGAATCAAATCCATCGCAATGGTACGGAAGCGCAGAGGGCACATTACCTTCCCAAACTGTGCAATGGCGAACATGTCGGTGCACTGGCCATGTCCGAGGCCGGTGCGGGCAGTGATGTCGTGTCGATGAAGCTGCGTGCCGATAAGCATGGTGACTATTACGTGCTGAATGGTAGCAAATTCTGGATCACCAACGGACCGATTGCGGACACGTACATCATTTATGCGAAGACAGACATGAACGCTAAGCCACAGCACGGCATTACGGCGTTCATAGTGGAGCGTGGAACGGCCGGGTTTACGCAAGGTCCGAAACTGGACAAACTCGGTATCCGCGGTAGCCCAACTGGTGAGCTAATCTTCGAAGATGTGAAGGTACCAGCCGCTAACATTCTCGGCGGACTCAACAAGGGCGTGTATGTGCTAATGTCCGGCTTGGATCTGGAGCGTCTCGTGCTGGCGGCGGGTCCGGTCGGCCTTATGCAGGCGGCTTGCGACGTAGCATTTGAGTATGCGCACACGCGCAAACAGTTCAACACACGCATCGGTGAGTTCCAGCTGTTACAAGGCAAGTTGGCAGATATGTACACGACGATGAACGCATGCCGTGCGTATCTGTACTCCGTCGCGCGTGCCTGCGATGGTGGTAAGGCCAATCCGAAGGACTGCGCCGGTGTGATTCTGTACTGTGCGGAGAAAGCGACGCAAGTCGCACTGGATGCCATCCAAATTCTTGGCGGTAACGGATACATCAACGACTATCCGACCGGACGCATCATGCGTGACTGCAAACTGTACGAAATTGGGGCCGGTACGTCTGAAATTCGCCGTATGGTAATTGGCCGTGCACTGAACAAGGAGTACCAGTGATAACAGAGTGTACGAGTGATCTGACCGACGAGTGTACCAAGTACAAGCAAACAGAATCCTGACGCCGCCACGATGGTTAAGGGAAGCGGAAACGAAAATTCCAATCAAAACCTAAAGTGCATTTACTAGGCAGTAGTAACTTTCGTATACGTTTTGTAAAAACGTTGTTGAAAAATAAAATCTTTAATTGTTTCTATGAAGAATGAACCTTTTATTTCAAATTAAATAAATTGAACGAAAGAATGTATTATCTGTCATACCCATTATGAATAGGTAATGTTGAATCATGCATTAAATGGAATGGAATGAAATGATTAAAACAAATCTTCCGGTTGAACTAAACTCTCGCTAGAGTTTGACCCACCGAAGGTAAAATCAAACGTATCCATATCGTCTCCACTCCCGGTGCTTTTACCGCTGTTAGTTTTCTTCTTCTGTCCCTGGCTCCGTGTAACCCTGCCAGGTTTCATAGAGAGAAAGTCCAGATCATCGTCCGCGTTCGCTTCCGGTTCCCGCCGGAGATCGCCGGATAAGTTCAGATCAAACTCACAACTGCCACTTTGCATGCCAAAGTCCAGTGAATTGTTGCTCGTGGAAGATTCCGCATCCTGGTTGTCATCCGAATCCACCTCCATCGGTGTTGCTTCATTGCTATCTGCGGGAGAATTATGTCCAACCGGCTTGGGTTGGTTTGTACCTGCCGGCGAAAGCACTTTCATGGAACGTGTTCTTTTCGGTTGGTCCGGTTGTTTTTGGTGCGCGACTTGCTTTTTCTCCAGCTGTCCGCGTTGCTGATACTGCTGCTGCATAGTAGATTGCGGTTCTCGCTTAATTTTCGACGTATTGCTGAGAATACTGGTGATGTTTGCAAATGCTTTGCTAGCCGGTGTACGAACACGGGATTGAGATGAACCGGAGTTCATTTCTTGTCCCTTTGTACCATCCTGTTGGCCAACTCCAGTGGTCGGTGTTGCTTTCTTCTCTAAGATCGGAAATCTTTTTTGACATGTTTCGTGTTGGACCGTCATGGATGTTTTTTTGCGCGATACTTTATGTTGCAGGTTGGCCACATTCTCATTATTTTGCTTCTGCAACGGTTGCGGTGTTGCCAAAATAGCGCGTGGTTGATATTTCTCACTATTATCGTGAGCTGGTACATTTCCGACATCATTACTAACCGCCTGCAGGACGACTTTTTCCGTTGCATCATTCTGTTTTGATTTCTTTGTGGGAGTAGGAACGTCACTCGAAAATGCTGTATTACCCGAAACGAGCCTGTTACCCTTTTTAAACGATTTTGGCCGTTCGTTAGCATTTCGCACTTTCTGTTTATCAACCTTTACGTCGCAGTTCTGTTTAACGTCCTTCAGGTGATACTTGCTCGTGTTGATGGTACTGAGATGCGTTAAAATGTCGGGAAAATCGTTTGGATTCTTGAAGTTGAGATCCAACCGCAAGTCCATACTGACGCTACCAAGGTTCCAATCGATTGAGTCAAACATAGGAGCGGTGTTGGTAGCCCTGTCGTTTTCACCAGCCCCGGCATCTTTTTTCCCATCCTCCGATCGTAAATCCACATCACTGGACTGGTCGTCGTGCAGCTCGTCACGATACTTCTTAGTGATTTCGGCCAACTTCATCCGAAGCTCTTCCGCCTTTTCCAATCCTTCGCCGATGCAGATCAGCGTGTTCGCTATCTCGCCATTTTTGCGCTCGAGCATTTCGTTGCGCTTTTGTATAATTTCTTTGCCGACAACCTCCAGCTTTGACATATCCTTCTGTTCCGACAGTAAGGTGGCCTTTTCGCGTTCCCACTGTTTCACTACGCGCGTACTAGCGAGCTTCGCACGTACCTGTTCCTGAAGCCGCGACACCCCTTGTAGCTTCTGCAGCTCTGCCTGTTCGATCAGCACCTGTCGTGAATTGCCAAGCATCGTGTATTCGTAGCATAGCTGCTGCAATCCGTGCGATTTTTCCTGCTGCTTCTCAACCACCTGGCGAATGGTGGCATGGTAATCTTGGGCGAGTTGTTCTTCGAACGCGTCGCTTCCATACCGGCGCATACCTTGCTTGAGTGCGTACAACCCTGTAAAATACGGGCAAACGGTGAGTAAAACACCATCAATGCGATGCGCCAAACAAACTCACCCAAATTCACACTACGCAAACTGTCCCGGTACGTTTTTCGCAGCTCGATCTGTTTGTGAAGTTCCGCCAAATGTTCGCGCTCACTGAACGAAACATCAGCCATTTGAGAAACCGAATAACTCGCCTACAAAAAGACATAAAACGGGGTTACATTCTTATTACCTAGCGACTTTTACACAATCCGCTGCTTACCATGTACTGGGAGATGATTTGTTTCGCTTCCAGCCGCGCAGCGTCCTCCATCTTCAACCACAATTAACAACACAATGGCAAGAAACTGAAACAAGCGTCGTGTACCAAATGCGGTCAACAGGAAAATACTTGTTTGTACTAAAAGTTGTTACTTTGATTGAATGTTTTGAATCTCCGATCGTTACGATTTTAGTACACAGTTGTACATTTGTCGATTTCTTTTCTAATATTCACTTTTTCGCTGCCGTTTTTTGTCTTGTGTTGTAAAAATTTCTTCTGTAAGGAAAACTTTTAACATGCGGTTGAATTGTACTACACAGAATTAGGTGTAAATAACGTTTTCACGATTTCACCAGTTTCAATACGGGACCGCAGAACTCAACTAAAGAGTAAACACGTTTTTAAATTAATTTGTCATTATTGTCATTTCGGAGAGGATCTTGGATGTACAACACCCTGTACAGCAAGTCTCCACAGTTCGCGACTTTTAGGAAAAATACCAGTTCATAAATAATCAATGGAATTTTGCGAACGGCAGTCCTCGTAATTTTGAAATGCAATAAGAAAACATAAATTATGAAAAGTTAATTTAGATAGAAGGAATAAAAAATAAGCTAATTTCTCTCAGGTCTTCTCTTCTTCGTCGACACAAAAACCGCAAGAGGTCTAGGCCATTTCTGGCCTTCTTTGACTTTATTTTACCCGTAGCTGGATAGTCAGTCTTGCGTACGGGGGATTGGTCCGGAAGGGATTATGTACCGGTCGTTTCGTGTTAAGATCGGTGCCACTACCAATACACCTCCGGGCCGTCCCAAAAGGTATTATAATTGTGTTAATTCCTTTCCTCGGTTCTTATTTTAATCAATCGATTTAAGATCGTTGAGTGAAAAGCTTTTTCCCGAGCTGGTTATGATTACCCAGGAAATTTCTGTGGTCTGACCATATTAACACGATGCATCTATGTGAAATCCGGATGTTGCTCGTTAATGCTTTGATACATAATAGTTCATCTTTTAGCTACCGGATTTACACTCATGAAATTTATTTTATTTTTGATCTCTGAGTCTTTGCTTGACGCACTTTTTCTTCACTTGAGGACCTACACGCGTTACTATACTCTAACTCCTTCCGGTGTCTATCTGTCAACTTCACCAAGGTCTGTAACGCGATAGAACGCGGTAGGCTGGCGTGTAGCATCTGGCAAGCCCGGAACAGCGACACAAACTGAGGTTAAGCGGAGGGACGGTTTGGACGGAACATAACCAGGCGATTTCAGAATCACGGAGACATCGGCGCTGGTATCGATCAAGTAACGCTGTTTAGTCCCTCCGTGCTCCGAACGACGGCGTACCATCCGTAGGCCAATGGTCTGATCGAGCGTTGGCACCGTACATTAAAGGCAGCCATCTGTAGTAAGGACACCACGCATTGGGTAGATCATCGGCCCTTAATCCTATTAGGATTTCGAACCTCTTTCAAGGACGACATGAACGCGTCAGCAGCCGAACTCGTCTATGGCAGTACGCTGAGGATTCCTACAGTTCTTCCACAGTAGCCCATTGGCGAAGTTATCCGACACTACTGAGTTCACCCAGGCGTAGAGGAAGGCGATGGACAACATGAAGCCTACGCAGACATGCTGACACGAGAAAAGAGCAACCTTCGTACATTACGAACATGTACTTACCCAACACCGCCCAACCCAACGTTATCATCACGAGCATTTCCTTGACGAGTTCTTTGATTAATTATTTAGTAATCTTTTAAACAGAACGCGGATAACTGAGACGAAACAGATAGGTATCTGCAGTGGAGGATCAATCCCCTTGGAGGCCCAGGGCGGAATTATAGTTGGGGCCTATAATTTTAAAAACGATGAAGGAGGGGGGGGGGGCATTGAGGTCCTAGAAATGAGAGAAAGCTAAAGGCGCAGTAAAATTCATCCAATCAAATTACTCCACGTCAATATGCCGCATATTGCATATCCTGGCGGAATATCGCTCATTCTCTGATGCATTGTGCCGGGTGACTGTTCCAGTAGAACTGTGTCGACCAGTACAGCAAGGTGGTCGGCTTGCAATGCAGCGTCTGAAATATATGCGAGAACGTTAGGCACAGTTTCGAAGCAAACTGTACGCGGGGTTGATAGATCTTGCTGGTGCTCAACAAACCGTAGCAGATCTGCAACCACATTTGTCCAATATTCCTATGAAAGTCCCGGTGCAAGAGTCGGTTCCTGTCGTGCGTCGATCGATCGATCCACAAAACATCTTTCGTACGGATTGCCCTTGGACCATCATTGAGGGCGGATCCTTCATCTCGCTCAAACTTTCCGTCAGCAGGAACGAAATTCCATACAAACCAGCTGTTTTCAGATTTCGGCTACCAGGAGAGCATGTTTTTCAAGAGGTGACATCTGCAACGTGGAATAAATTTGCCCATCACAATTGCATTGCATATCTGTAATGTAATGTAATTCTCCCCATTTTTTCCGAAGATATTAGGTCTATAAGCTGGACCTACAATCCAGCTTTGAATAAGTAAAAATCAAGAAAGTCAGAAATGGTATTCCAAGAACCATGAGGTTGTAATTTCAAACGGAAAAGAGAGTTCTAATGATTGTAATATGATTTTATTCATATTCTATGACTAGCTATGTCGTAGTACACTGACAGATTGTGTCGGTTATAACATTATTACCGGCTTGCAAACTTGCAGAAATTGTGATAATCGAAATACTAAACACAATACTGTTCCGAAACACGCAGGCAGGACATTTTACATTTTTATGGTGTATTGGTAGCGCAACCGGTCTGCACAAGATAGGACTACGGAATAATTTCATCTTGACCACCAAACCTCCCTACGCAGCACTGACTATCCTACGGGTAAATAAAGTAAAAAAAGCCAGAAATGGTAGGCTTCAATACTTGAGGATGTCCTGCCGATAAAGGAGTTTGAGTACACTGCATACTTCTCTTGCGTAGCCGTGTAACCGGGACGATATAGCTAGTCAAATAGAAACTAATGTTTTATATAAACAAGGATATATAAAATCCAATGATATTTTCGGACAAATTGTTTTCTTTTTTAATTAGATATTGTGCTATAAATTAAGTCTGCTGTAAAATTTCTAAAAATCGCACAATCGGCACACATTTTTTGGGGCCCCAACACTGCGAGGCCCTACCCCTAGGCGACCGCCCACTCCGCCTACCGTTTGATCCGCCGCTGGGAATCTGAAAGACCTGGAAAGATGCAACTTACCTTTCTTTCTGGCTTAGTAATACAGTAACGACCGACTAAGTCTTTCTCATTCTGCTGGGTTTCCCTTCTAGTTGAAGGACGTCAAAATAAATACCTAGTTTTATTTCTTGTTTTTAAATCATGTCATATTTCGAATCTATTTCTCGCATTTGCAATCGTTCTTTTATATCGCTGGTATCTTTTGCATTTGCATGTGCACTTGCCGTCCAGGATTGATAATTACTCGATCCGCTGGAACCGTTTGAGGTCAGCAGCTTGATGGTGATAATACAACGCTTTCATCTGTTAGAAAATGCAACAAATTGCCTAGGGACTGTCTCCTCTCTCCCCCTCAAGAGCAGCAAACCTTGCAGTTCCACCACTCGTAAAAGCGCAACGCGGTACCCAATTGTCAGATGTTCGGAACATGGAAGTAATACCCAGAGATAGAGAGAGAGAGAGAGAGGAGAGACCGTGCAGGGTTGTGGTTTGTAAAAGTCAATTTGTCTTGCGCTACTACACTGCGGCGACATGTTTCGTCAAAGGTAAGGAATCCTTCAACAACACACGGCTCCGGCAAGTGTTGTTGATTTTGCTTGGTAATAGTATTGTTGTTTTGTTGCTGCTGGACATAACTAAATACACTAGGGCGTTTCCTACTTAACCCAACAAGGCCTTAACCTCGTCGTAGAATACGAGCACCAGAGCGCCACCAGTACCACGCAGGACGTTCGAGAAGGCGCCCTTGAAGAACGCACCCGAACCCTCCTGTTTGCCGATCTTGACCCAGCAGTCGAGCGTGTTCTTGTACATCACCTCCGACTTGGCACGGCCAGACTGCATCATCATGCGTCGTCTGACGGTATCGAATGGATACGAAATAATTCCGGAAGCTGTCGTCACCACCTGTGCCGCGTTGGAAGAAAAGAAAACAGAATAGATTTAGTTAGAATAATGCTTAAACAACATTCGACATATCATTAAAAGGGTTACAAGAATCCAGCCTCCATCGAACGACCGCTTTAGTAAAACTTAAAGGCTTTTCATTATACCTCGCTGTTATCACCCACTTCTTACATTTCTACGGTATACACGAATCACATGTCCTCACGGTGGATTTGACTTTTCTGCTTCTTCTGGCTTCTTTTCATTTATGGTTTGTCACGTTGTGTTTGTCGTAATGATTATTGCCACGCGTTGCTATCTTCTTCGCATTTAGCGCGTACTTTTTCAAGGCTATCACAGCCACACACCGTCGCCGGTCGAGAGCTAGAGAGCTTTGCAGCTGATAAGTGATAACTACAACGTATAGGAACCAGCCGTTACCAGATCCAGAATGATGGAACACGGCGCGATGCAGCTAAAAGATATTACGACACAGAAACCAGAGCAAGTGGATTCATTTCTACTTATCATGTGATTGCTGTAGCATGGCTGTCTTCATGCGATTTCTTTTTGGATCAACAGCAATTCGAGTGAAAAGTACCTTTCTTCATCAAGCATCAGAACAGTACCGGCTTCCGGTATTATTTCGTATCCATTCGATACCGTCAGACGACGCATGATGATTCAGTTTGGCCGTGCCAAGTCGGAGGTGATGTACAAGAACACGCTCGACTGCTGGGTCAAATACAAAAAAAAATCTACCATACGTCACTGATGTGAAGGAATTATCGATTCGCCTTCGTTTTCAAGGATAGACTGGCTACACTGGACAAAACGAATCGTTACGTCACTACTAGGGGCGTACTGCAAAGGGTGGTTGGTGTTACATAATTACTAACGCAAAAAGCAGTACCGGAAAAGGCTACTTTACTGATATCAACGAATTTCTGCCTTAAATAACGATTATCAGATAGGTAGTAAAGTTACAACCTTATCACAATGAATTCCCTTCAAGAAAGCATCGATTTAACAATTCAAATCAATTTTCGCATAGAACAGTGTAGCGAATACGCCACGGTTTGGCTCGAGCATGCAAGCAACACAGGAGGAGATTCTCTCTTGCCGCTATAAATACCCGCTCTAACGCTGTGACGAAGAGTTTACGTGTCTTTCAACGATCTGAAGAAAGCGAAATAAAAATCCTCTTGAAGATGATAGCGGCGGTACAACAAGGTAAGGGCACATATTTCGAAATCCTTCACTCAACTCTGTCGTTTGCACAGTTCGTGTCAGAAACGTACCCTTTGAGGACATCACCTTTGTGCAGCAAATGTTTTCTTATTCTAGATTCCTGATCTTAGGGGGGTGAAGGTGAAGATAGTTGGCCCTAGAGCGATATGCAACAAATGCAACCCATGTTGTACTTTTCTAGATGTAAGAGAATAGTCTTACGAGCCGTCTAAAATAACAGTACGACCGCGTACACGGTACACAGTACAGTGAGAATTGCACATCATCTGCTGGCCTATTTGACGTCGATTTTCTCCATCAATTGATCCGACCTTGGCTACCGCGACGAGCATGTGCCTCCGCTTCAACCACCCAAAGTGTGCCACCAGCACACACTCATATCCATATTCCCAACCTAATAATAAACGGTGCGTGTGTCTGTCTGAAGAAAACAAGGCAGAAATACAAAAAAGCGCATTTTCATACACTAAAGGTTAACCCCCATCGCTGGGAGGGGTGGGAAAAAATGGATTTTACTCTAAATATAAACTGACCGTATGAGATGAGCACGAGGGAGACCTGTGACGTTGCTGCTCTTGCCTATACATATGCGTCTGTTTGGGAGATTGTATAACCATCAACCCATTCAACCGACGGTATCGAATGGATACGAAATAATACCGGAGGCTGCACAGCTTCCGGAATTATTTTGTATCCATTCGATACCGTCATTTCATTCGTTGGCTGGAAAAAGACCTGTCGGAGATCGGGTGCAACCGGGGGTGGAGAAATGCAGTCTTGGACCGAGTTTTCTGGAAACGGTTTGGTGACCTGGCCATGGTAGCACGACGTGCTTAACTGTGAGCGGGCCAAGAAGAAGAATCGTCGTTTCTGTTTCTGGTATCGAATGGATACGAAATAATACCGGAGGCTGCACAGCTTCCGGAATTATTTTGTATCCATTCGATACCGTCAGACGACGCATGATAATGCAGTCTGGCCGTGACAAGTCGGAGGTTATGTACAAGAACACACGCTCGACTGTTCCAAACATTATGCAAGGAAGTGTGTAGAGAGTTGTACGTATTCTACAACAGTTAAAGCTATCCGGTGTCATTTCTGTAACCTTCTTTAAACAGCAATTCTTTCTCCAAAAAAAGAACACATAACACGTTCGATGGTTGGCTTGAGGAAGTTTTGACACTTGCGTCATGACCTGCGCGCCACTACCAGCCAATCGGTTCTCCCTTGACCGTCTTCTTGACAGTGACACTTCTTTTCTTCCACCCCTACAGGACCATCCCTCCCAACCGCTGTTACACAACTGAACTGCAATCAGATAACGTGTTCACAAATTTGGACGGTTCTTCAATAGATCTCGCCATACTTTACGTAATTAACGGGCACATGGTTCAAAGTGACCCATTTACTACGGGTATCAAAACAGCCATTCACTATCTAACATGCGTACAAAAATGATGTGAATACTGCCCAGCAAACATGCGCGACTACTGCTTACCGGGGGGAATTTTCAATGTCAAATCGACAATTTTCACAACGTACGACACTTGTCAAAGAAAAGGCACACACGCGTGTTGTGCAGTAGTGGATCATAACGTTCTACTATTACTATGCTTACCCCTTTCCTTATCAGCGCAATCCGTGCCAATGGCCACAACTCAAAACAATCTGATAGTGGAGATGAGGACACAAAACCCAGAGCGAGCACATTTTGCCTACATCCCTTGCATACTTCCTACTTCACACGTAGCAGAGGTACCTTAAAAAAATCCCGCCGTTTCCAGGCGTTCATCGTCGAAACGACGACAGGCCAAGTCACGAACAAACAAACGTGCCATGTGTTGCACTGTGAAGCGCCCACCCCATTTGTCTTTCGCTTCCAGTAGCGAACCCAGAACCGTTGTCATTGCGATCGATGGAACAAACTGGGTTATGTAACCATTCCGTCCCGTTTGTGCTGTCTTACGATGTACGAAAGGTTTCTATTACTTACCTGTGCGATGGCCCAGGAAACGAGGATCGAGGTGTTCTTGGGGTCCGGCAGCATTCCCTTGGCAGTATCGAAGCAACCGAAGTAGGCTGCACGATAGATAATGATTCCCTGTACGGAAACGTTGAATCCACGGTAAAGGCCAATGATGCCATCGGACTTGACCGTTTTCTTCAAACAGTCGAGCAGACCGTTGAATTCGCGCTCTCCGGCACCACGGCCGACATCCGCACCGAGACGGGTACGGGCGAAATCTAGCGGGTACACGAAGCACAGCGAGGTGGCACCGGCCGCACCACCGGATCCCAGGTTACCCAGGAAGTAGCGCCAGAACTGGGTGTTCTTGTCCACTCCACCGAGGAACACCTGTTTGTACACATCCTTGAACGCGAAATTTAAGGCCTGGGTCGGGAAGTACCGGATAACGTTGGCCAAATTACCGCGCCAGAAGGCACCGATTCCCTGCTCCTTCGGGATACGAACGAAGCAATCGATGATACCTGCGTGGGGAAGGACGAGGCGGGACAGGGAATGATAATAGAAGAGGAAAAATCGTTATTCACGTCTCATTTGATATGTTATGCAATCTTTTCGACCAAACAGCTGAGCCACGGTGTGTGTGCGTATGAAGAAAACTCGTAATCTTGGGTAGGCACCGTAATTCTTCTAGAACATGTCCAAGGCAACTTGTGACCTGTTGTTACATAACCAACAAATTTGTATCACGTGAAGCGTGGTTGTTTGCTATTGAATTTGACCGTGAAAATGATTGGAATGGTGGCAAAATTTGGACATATACAGGGAAATAAACTCCAGGTTTATCATATTCAGTATCATTACTCATATGGGGGGAACTTCCGTGGTGAACCACCAGGGTGGGCCCCAACCCATCAACGCGTTGAGCACGAGTTTTGAGGAGCGAATTCAATATGGCGACCGCCAAATGCGCATACACCGATAATTTGCCCCCGTTATAACGCTCTACCATCTGCAAATTTATGACCTTCATACGAGTTCTTTTCATCCAAGTCACCTCCGGAATGTACTTTATTTCACCGTGGTTAACCCACGAGACCGAGTGTAATAAATTCCCCGGCCGGAAAGCTATGATAGATTTGGCACAACTACACACGCACGCAACCACACACACACACATGCCTGCTTTTAGCCGGAACTGGTAGTTCTATTCAATACTCACCCTTGTACTGCTTGTCGGCACTGATCTGCTTGGAGGCAGCCTGAACCTGAAGCAGCAGCTTGACACGTTCGATCGGCGCTACTGCCGTTTTCGATACAGCGGCAGAAATACCACCAGCCAGGAAATCCTTGGCGAATGCGTAGGGATCAGCCTTCTTCGACATTATCGTTGAAATTGGACTGGTGACGCTAGCAACTGTACAAAACGGCGGAGCACGCGATCGATAGCCTTATACGTCCGCTCGGCACCAACCCGGAGAAGGAAATGAAATTTTCGCGAAGGACCTTTTCTAAACTAGCGAGTGTAAACGTGCTGCACCGAGGCGGGCCGAACTTTGCCGAAGATGCCGAAGCACTTTCCGAACGTTGAAGCCATTTATAGTGGTAGCTTTTATACTCGAACGTTTAACCCAACACGCAAAAGATAACCGAACGGGCTGTCATTGTCAATTTACACTACCGCGTCCAAAGGTTCACCTGTTTTTGAAGCATTTTTACTACGTTTTAGCTAAAAATTCTATCCGAGATGTCTTTTGAAACATTTATCCTAATTTTAGAAGTATGTTTTATTCTAATTCAGACGAATTTTCAAAAAAATTAAATATCAGTCCCTCTTCTAATCTCATTTTTTTTCTAGTTCTTTGTGTTTCAGACAACGATTCCAGGACCACTAACCTCACTAACAACCGGTTAGGCGGTAGTTTATTGCAATCACTCCACTGCATTCTTAATACCTCATTTTTTTATAAATGAATTAAATAAATGGTCAATTGTCTCCGGATCGAATGTATACGCCAAGATATATGCAATGCGCATTTCTGGGCGATATTGGCCTATGTTTGATTATTTTTAATAATGTTTGAAAACAGATTTTAAGAACAATCCTGATCTTGTATGATCTTTCCTAATAAGTACGATTTCATCCTGTATCAGTACATCAATTTGTTTCCCGTTCGGACAAAACGGCTTGGCAGCCAGCGAAATATTCTGTATTTGGCAAAGTGATTTCAACGCGTTTGGATGCGCAGAAATCCCACCGTGCACTGCTATCAAAACAAACGAAATCAATGTAAATACACGTCATACAGTGGATTGACGAAATAGCACCCGAAAAGCCGGTCTCCCTTTGCGCATTTGTAAAACGGATACTAAAAATCTTGAAACATTTTAATACCCATAACACAAAGCATCGATTGCATTTGATAGCGCAACATTCAAGTAACCTAGAAGGGTTAACTAGAACACCAACATGGAGGGCGAAACAGCGATGACGAATCCCACCGGCGATAGAAAAGTGGCACTGATAACAGGCATTACGGGTCAAGTGAGTGATTAAAATGAGCTCCACAATGCTATCCGATTTCTAGCGTCGTTACAAATTGGTTATGCTTTGCCAACCTTTCTTCTCCGTAGGATGGATCATATTTGGCCGAGTTTCTGCTAGATAAGGGTTACGAAGTGCATGGTATAATCAGACGTGCTAGTACATTCAACACCTCGCGCATCGAGCATCTGTATGCGGATCCACGTACTCACAGAGAGGGAAAGATGAAGCTACACTACGGTGATATGACCGACAGTAGCGCTCTGGTGAAGATTATTGCACAGGTGCGACCGTCCGAAATCTACAATCTGGCCGCACAAAGCCACGTCAAGATATCATTCGATTTGAGCGAATACACGGCCGAGGTGGATGCGGTCGGTACGCTACGTCTGCTCGATGCCATACGTACCGTCGGGCAGGAAAAAACCGTTCGCTTCTACCAAGCCTCTACGTCGGAGCTGTACGGAAAGGTAGCCGAGACACCGCAGAACGAAAAGACACCGTTCTATCCGCGCTCACCGTACGCCTGTGCGAAGATGTACGGATACTGGATTGTGATAAACTATCGCGAAGCATACGATATGTTTGCCTGCAATGGGATACTCTTTAATCACGAGTCACCGCGTCGAGGGGAGAACTTTGTTACACGCAAGATTACACGCTCGGTGGCAAAGATTTCGCTCGGCCAGCAAGAATACTTGGAGTTGGGAAATTTGGACTCCAAGCGCGATTGGGGCCACGCGAAAGATTACGTCGAAGCGATGTGGCTCATGATGCAGCAGGACAAGCCGGAAGATTTTGTTATTGCCACGGGTGAAACGCACTCGGTGCGGGAGTTCGTAGAAAAGTCGTTTCAGTACATTGGCCGGGACATCGAGTGGCGAGGGACGGGCGTGGATGAGGTTGGCGTTGAAAAGGGTACCGACACGGTACGGGTACGTATCAATCCAAAGTTTTTCCGCCCGACCGAGGTTGATCTGCTGCTGGGCGATGCTTCCAAAGCGAAGGCACAGTTGGGCTGGTCACCGAAAGTAACATTCCTCGAACTGATCGCCGATATGATGGCGGCGGATATACAGCTGATGAAGAATAATCCATCCGCCTAACACGTGCGACGATGAACCCCACTAAAAACTATTTTTGTTTACTAAAAAGAACGAATGAAGGTCAGTATTTGTCCGTAATTTACGGATTTCAACTATTCTCATAGCTGCGCGGGTGCAAACGGTGAACAAAATTACCATACTATATGGCAATATTTTATTTAAACAAGCTTTCTGGTGAACGTGTAGTACACATTTCACTATTTTATGCGTCACACGATAGCGCTCTATAGCGGGGATATTAGTCAAATTGAACAAAGCGATCCTAATGTAAGTGAAACAGAAGGTGTCATATTCGAACAACGTAACGCAACCCTTTGCGCATATTCCATGGCAATTTTTAAACATAAATTATCAGTTTTCCTACTTATAACATGCCGTAATAAATTAAAAAGGAAACTTTAATAAAACAAACCTGTTTTTTTGAAGAACATACTCATTTTTTTCACAGCGGACAACTTTTATAACACTGATTTATTCATCATTAGGATGCATTTCACAGACCTTTCCCTTCGTAAGCGTCACTGCTCCGACATCGATTAAATTCTGTTATGTTGTTTTGTATCTTTTCTTAATTCAGCAGATGTCGATATGCGTCGACTTCGCCTAAAGTGATTAAAATTAGTAACAACGATTGTTTCCGTACTACTAACTACAGGTAAAAAAAATATGCACAAAATAAACCACTATATCTCTGGGTGTATGTAAGATGTGTTTGTTGCACGTGTTTATGCTCCGTGTGCAAAGAGCATACGCCCACACGGTCCATGCTGCCCCGATGTATCGGGCGTGTCTACTTCAATGGTCCTTCCGATTCCAGGTGGTAGCTCTTGACACGCGAAAAGTACATCGGTGGATATTTGGTGGTGGTTAGCTCGAACTGGCTCGTTTTCTCCTGGTTGTTACGCTGCTGCACCATTGTGTACTGCTTCCAGTGCAGCTGGCTGAATGGCCGCTTGGCGGTGCTTACGATCTGCAGTTCCATCAGGAACGTTTGCTGCCCAAATTCTGGTTCGATTTCGCGCACCCTGCGACCCGGGCGCTGCATTTGTGCTGGCGCCGATGGCCGGTTGCGTTGAATGACTACGATTACGATGTCGTCGTGCAACCTTAAACGAAAAGACAAAACATGTACCATTGAACGCGAACAAAAGATGCAAGAGACTACTTCCTCAGCATACCGATAGTGTCCACGCAGTATTTCATTCTGTGCGGGACTTCGGGGCTTCAGCTTAACGACACATTGCTGTGGCTCGTCAGCCGTTGTTAGCATTAGGACCTTGCCGTCCGCAAAGAAGCGAAAGTAGCGGTAATACTCTACGAGCTGGATCGGGCGGTAGAACTGATCCTGGAAACTGTTCTCGCCCGAACGTAGATAGCTGGCCCGGCTGATGTAACATCCGTGGAACAGTATCCGTGGTCTGTTAATGTACATCTCGCGCCAGGAATTGAACGTTGTCCCCTTCAGCACACCCAGATTTACACCCCAAATTCTATAAAAAAAAATGGAACAGTACATCAGTGAGATACATGCGAAGTAAACAGGATTGAGTATAAAACCACCTCATGCAGGCATGGCGCCATATTTCTGGATCTCTCGCAAGCAGATAGAACCCACGACAAACGGAGGCGAATCGTTCGAGCGATTTCAGGTCCAAATCGTTTGACACAACCCAGCGCAGAATGTACAGGATAAGTTCCATCGGCAAGTCTGAAAAGTGAGCCGCAGTTACAATCAGCTTACGGTCACCGCTGGCCCGTTCGAAAAGTTTCCCTGAACGGGCCATTAGCGTTTGGAAGCGTAAAGCAAGATCGACGTTCTCCAGATTTTCCTCGTCTTCGTCTATATTTGCCTCCATCATGCGTTCCATCAATCCTTCGACGATTCGTGCGTTCGCATGACTGTCATCTTCCTGCGGCTTTATGTGCTTTTTATCATACACACGGAACTCGATGTCCGGTACGAGCTGCGTGGCACGGCGATAGAGTCGCATGGCTTCGAACACTTTACCGCTTCGTTCCAGCTCCGAGCCCTGCTGGAACAGTGTACGGGCCTGATGCTCGATGGAATCGTTTTCCACGGTCGTAGCAACGGCCACAACCGGCTGGTTGGCCGTGGGTTGTTCTCTTTTCAATTCCTGCTGCCATTTGGCGCGGAAATCATCCAACTCGGAACGCTTCGGTGTGGTTGCTTCCGATCCGCTTGATGAGGAGGACGAACTTTCATCGTCATCTTCCTTGCCGGCATCACTCGATGTGGAATCCATCGGAGACAGAGAAGGATGGCAAACCGATTTGGATGAGTGAAAGTTTACTGTTCAGTACTTGAGCAATTGGTTACACTAATGGCGGTTCCAACGTTAGAAATAGCTCAAACTGTTATCATCGAAAGGTGAACGTCGCGGGCTCGTGCTAGTTCACGGTCACTGTAGCGAACCACTGTAGAGAAGCTGGATGATTGCGACAGGTTGGTAATGTGGATAAAATTCTGACAAATAAACGACGAATGCACACGATCCGAGTACTGCAACCAACTGGCCATAGTCCGCTTACACTATGCGTGAGGTAAGAAAAAGCAACCGCCTTTCTATATTTAAAAATAAATAGTTAAATTTTGTTACTGGGCAGCTTTTACGCAAAATGATTCACTTTTTTGCAGCGGGCCATTGCACGATTTGCGACGTGCAAAAATACGTACAATTCTACGCATTGACAGCAGCTTTCAAAACAACAAGAAAAAGTAGAAACATGGAAACGTCACCAGCACATAAACAGAGATTTTCGCCTCTAGTTTCGCTCGTGGCGAACTGCCTAGTGGTTAGCGACAGCTTCGTAAAAACAATGCAACAAAGGCTAAATTTTGAAATTTACCGAATTGGTTTGAATATTCGAATCAAGAAGTTACGTTGGACTTATTTTAGGATCGATACACGATAAAATTCTTTTACGGTGCTGGACATTTAATAAATTTACCATGATAAACAACATTCCAGAACATAAGCATCCAAACAAGCTCAATCTCTGTGCATAAAAATAAAGTTTTCCTGAAGACATATTAAACTTCTATCGTTGTCTTGTTGACGTAGCCTGAGGTAGTCCATGTTTTATTAGAGCTTCTGTATGCCTGATGTAGTCAAAGTTTCATTAGAGAAAGAAGACTTCTGAATATTAGAGTTTAGACACGATGAGGAACAAACATGAAGAATTACTGCTTTAACACCGATGCTCGGGATATTGAGGACCTTGACGATCTTCATAGGTTGTATATTGTTGAAGACTTCTGCGTTGCTGTGTCCTCGATCGATTGTCTGTGATCGTGGTTTCTCGCCTACGCCCTGTATGGGTTTAGTCGTTACATTGTATCCTGATTTTTTTCTCGTCTCAGCTATGCGATCTCGTTAATTTATTAATCAGAATTATCCAGTCTTCTAATCAAAGAAATAAAAAGCAGTAGAAGTTGTCCTTGTCTGTTTTCGTTGAATTTTTCATCTATCGTAAAATGTTTCTCCTCTCTATCTTCTTGGTGTAACGACCTATTAAGTCATGCTTGTCATTCCTGGCTTACTAGACTTATTTTACCACGTAGCCGGATAGTCAGTCTTTACTACGGGAGATTGGTCCGGATGGGATTTTGGTCCGGTCCGTTCGTGTGCCGCCCGGGCCGCCCTAGGTTATATTTGACGGTTTAAAGCCATACAAACCGACAAATGTATCTTATTGTTCTAATTACACAAATATCAGACCTATATTGTGTTGGTCTAACAACAACTGAACAGCGGAACTCGCGCTAGTAGTAAAATAATCTATGACCGTGTTACATCCGTACCACAAACGCTAACGAGAAGATCGTTTGCTATCAAAACAACTTCGGGTGTGTCATGTCAGTTTTTAGGCAACTCGAAATTCCACCACGTTATTTATTTTTCATTGCTTTGTGATTTGTTGAAAAAATAATCACCGGCGCCGACAAGTGTGAACATTTTTGGTGCTGTTGACATTGATGCGCTCGCCACCACCATGTGCTAGCGATATTTTGGTTATATTGTCTAAACGTAAGCAGGTGGATTGATCAGAAGGAAGGATGTTGTAAATTATGGTATTTGAAAATGCGTATGCTTTATTTAAGTATTAGGAGCTACTGCTAAGTTACTATTAGCTTGAGGATGTATTGTACACTTCTTCTTAATCGGTACAACGACCTCAAGAGGACTAGGCTTGTCAGTTCTGGCTTTCTTTATCTCTACGGGGATAGTCAGCCAGGCGTACCAGGGGTTGGTCCGGATGAGATTTTGGAACGCTCATTTTGTGTGAAGATCAGCACCGCTAGCAGTACACCACTAGGTCGCCCCATATTTGAACACTACTGTAATTAAATGACTATGTACAATTATACTAACGCTAAATTAGGGAATGGAACAGCTTCCAAAATACATTGACATAGTGATTCTATCTTATATCTGTACAGTATGTCTCCGTGTTTACGACAATGATAAAAATAATAATAAATATTAGTTATGATTTGTTTGCTTACACAATCATAACCCTACCCTACCCCACCCATTCTACCAGCCTCATACGAACTCTGCAAGGATCATACGAAGGGTGCGCTGTTGTGTTATGTGTTTTGCCCCGTTGTAAAGGACCGCTAGTGAGCATGAAACCAAACACACTACAAAAGGCTCGACGAAGGTTCAATCACTCACGCCAATGACATTGGACATTCGCCTGGTGCAGGAGGACGGCGCAGTTGAAGTGCGCTTTGCGGCACACACTCAAATTACCCGTGGGCAATTTTACTACCGCACAGCAACGCATTAGCCAGCGCCCTGTTCAGCCGTGCGTCGGAGGTATGGCGGTCGGGTAATAAAATCCCGTAAAATGACATTACTTTCACCTATAAAACTGTCTCCGCCGGTGCTGCCGCCGGGACATCCGTCATCAATCTGGAAAAGGAAATTGTTGGTGACTGGTGCGCGCATTGCTGGCAGGCTGGCACCGCGGTTCCTTTGGCACATTTGCCCGCGACACCGACCGTGGCGTACTTTTTGAGTCGCTCTGGATTGGTGTGTTCAACCGATTCAAGGGCACCTCGGTAGATGGAATTTTTGTTTTTTTGTTTTTGGGTTCGGGGAAAGCCGAAAACCCAGAAATCTCTGGAGAAACGGTACCATCTAAGTAATTGTGAGTTTCCCCGCTTTTGGGTGGTATTTAAAAACACCAAATATTTCCCTGGAAGTAGTTAAATCATTTCCCGAGCGCGATACTCGCCGACATGAGATTTTACGAGCCTGGAGGCCAAACCATTTTCCCGGCATAGAGTTCCCGGGTACTACATGGAAATGGGCCACATTGCCCTTCCGTTACTCCGGCCAGACGAATGGAACCTGCTGCTGGTGCCCGAGACTCGCAGTGCTCTGGATAGCCGGTTACGCGACGATCGGATATAAATGAGGGCAATAAAAATGTAACAAACCGTACACGATCTCTTAACGATCGGTTTCGATCGGTGCTAGATTGTTGTTGATGGCAACGAGCAGTATTGGAAGTGTCGGCAAAAGTGAGGCTGTTGAATTTTTGTACGATTTCGAGGAAGATGTCTTAAGTATTTACTCGCCACCAGTGTGACATGACACCAGATCACCAATTAATTAGTGGGACATCCGACGTAAAAGATGGCCAAAAACAGAAGAAACACTTCGGGCGATCTTGCTGTCATGTCTATTTAAACAAATTGCTGCAAGATCATGCACTTGATTAGCACGACGAAAGCTTATCAATAATGTTCACAACACTAATTTTCTTTTGCAACAGCTATGCGTAGAGGAAATGAGTTTTCTCTGCTCAATTTTATTCTCTCCTATTCTTCTAAACCTCAGCCAGACGGCAAGGAGACGTCAACAGTAAACCCGTCGGCATTTTTTTTTTTAAACCACCACTAAATCCAGTACGCTGGCCGAAATCTTTGGCGGTATGGGAAAAATGTGATCTGTTTACAAATCACTTCCCAGAAATCGCATCGTATGCCCCGGAGACGACGGCCAGCTATCGGATGCGATCGTTTTGGAACGCACGCCTAGCACGCTAAAAGGGCACCGTGTTTGATGGGTTTTTTTCCCCCGTCCGTCCTTCGGCTCGCGGGCGGATGCACTGGAGAACGCAGAGAACCAAAATCTAGGCGACGGGTGTTTCCGTGTACTTGAAGCCCTGTTTACGACTTCTTAAGATGCTGACGTCAAAATATGTCAATTAACCGTTTAAGTCGGCACCCATACTTTCGGCACGTTAATCTTGCGCTGCGAGGGAAGGGGCATTTTAAGCGCAATCGATTCGGTACTGGGCCGTCGCCGTGAGACAAACGGTGACAACTTAGGCCTATGATGATGGTACAAGCATAAACATGATTGATCTTTGATGAAGCCATGAAACTGGCTAATGGTTTTTTACGAACGGTTATGGCAGAACGAGAGAGAGAGTGTAGTACAATTTTTACTACACATTCTGCCCATCCCATTCGCTTCCTGTACAGTGTGTGTTCGGACCTGTTCGAAACGATTTAATGGACTCAATCGATATTTATTGGAAATTGAAATATTTATAACGCTCGTTTAAATGATAATAAAAGCAAAGCTGATTGGAGTGTAAAACAGATCGTTTGGGGATTATGTTATAATGGATCGGTTGTAACAACACATGATTTGCAACAAACATATTTTGTTTCTTTTGTGAATAAAATATGCTTGAATTAAAGTTTAAACTCAACAAGATGTTAACATAGAAGTAAAATAGAAGTAATTAGATAAATTTGTGTTTAAATACTATCGTCACAATACGATGCAAAAAAAGATGATTTTATATACGGATTGCATAATTTTAGGCGCATTTCTATTTTTCAAATTTGTTTACAGACTGGTTATCCTTTGCAATGAGATGAAATGCAATCTTTTTTAACATAAACACTTATATTAAGTTCTTTTTTTTTAATTAAGAGATTAGTTTAAGGGAAAGTACTTTTAATCATTATTTTTTTCAAATAAAGGGTGTAAATGAATTTTTAAAAAGTTATTCAATTTAACAAATGCTTACATATAACTTAACCAAGTCGGCTCTTTGCTAAATGACGACAAATGTGCTTGTGCTTGGCAAATTTTTAACTCCACTTTGTTGATTAACGATCGTACCGGGCAGAACCAGTGGATGAACAACCTTTTCCTTAACAAAAGCACCAACAAAAAAATACCGATCGTCGAAACCGATCATCGGTGTGTGGAAATGTAAACCATAACAAGGCAGAACAAATATAATACGTGCGTTACGAAAAGATCAAAGTGTGTGGCATACGTTTTTACGATCGTTTGTGGCCCATAAAAATGCACGTGTGAGTGTTTAACATCGGCGAAATATTCAGGCAGCAACCAAACGGGGCCATTGCGTTTAGCAATGAAAAGGTGGGCCTTTTTCACACATATATACACCCGACCGGAGACTGCGGAATGAAAAGGCATGCGCCTTTAGATGATCCTTTCGCCGTGGTACGTTTCCTTTCCTTCTGCCCACCATGCCCACCAAGCGACTGCTGCGGATCGGTCACTGAGACTAGGGCACCCTGGGGGGGCCCAGTTTTATCGCTTACCAGAAACCAACGATCACCGATCTTCACCACCACACCAGCAATGGTGTAAAATTCAAAACAAACAAACAATCGATCAAATAAATAGAGAGAAAAATCAGCCTTCCGTCAAGGAATTTTGCGGCACGGTCTTTTAAATCGTACCGAAACCGTTTACGCTGCGGTAACGAGGATCGGTAAATATCGATCGCCATCGTTTCTGGTGAGGAAATGCAGCTAATAAACCCGTTGCGTTCACTGTCAGGCGGTGAAAAGAATAGAAAACAATAATTTCAATACCCGCACACCGCACGCCAAAGGGAAACCGGAGCTCATTGTGCCCCGATGTTGGGGATGAGGATGTATTTCCCCATCCGCAAGGAAAACGATACGCATCCAACATGTAAACCATGTAACAGTGGACCGCAGGCTGCCGTGGCCACGAAACCACCCAAATCGAAGTCAATAAAATTGGAGGTAAAAATTGAACCAAATGGTTGAAATTGGAAAACACACAAACAATCGTTTAACCGATTTTAACTGTCCGCTTCCGTTCCCGAACTGGTCGTAAGGGTGTGTTTTTTTTTTGCTGCTGCTGATGATGATGATGTTGATGCTGCGGGAAGAGAAAAATCGGTTCCATTTTCCACCGATTGGAGTAAACGTTGGTACAATATGCGTTCGTTTGGAACGTGTGAACAATACGCCGAATCGAATCGAATGTAGCAATTTCACATTGTGTTCTGACCCGAGGAGTAGGGAGCTTGTAACGTACAGCAGAATGAGATGTGTGCCTATGCGTTAGACGTTTTCCGAATTGGATGCTTGATGCTGTTTGGAGAGTGGAAGAACACGCTGATGACGTGTCAATGTAGTGCGGTCGTGTAGTCATCAGCATTGGTTTGGTTAATTAAATGAGATGGATGGCGACGTACGAAGGTTGAAGCGTGAAAGAGGTACAGAATCGGTTTGATTTTATTGAGGATTAAAGCGATCGATAATCGGTGCGATTTATGTGGTCTGTATGACGGTTTCCAATACGGTCTTGTTGATTTAGTAAACGAGCATAGCTGTGGCTGTTGTGGGCCCAACGGTAATGAAAGCGAGCAACTCGTCAGATAAGGCATTTTTGTGGCAACTGTACTTTGTTCTATGACGTGTCTTCTAAGCGTCCATGAGGTTCGAGAGATAAAATGCTGCTTTGTCAGACTGAAATATGCTCTAGTTGAACATGAGTAGGTGCAGGAGATATCGGATAGGAAATAGACAACAAAACAAATAAATTTTCTTATTAGGCAGCCAAAGAACGTCAAGCCAAAGAATGATAATGTCCAGTTTTGAGATCAGAAGAGATAAGAACAAGTTTCAGACCCAAGGACTCTATCGCGAAAAAAAATCTTTCTTCGATTTGTAGGATTACTCGACTAAATCGCAGTGTCTTAGGAATTGGACTGAGGATCATTACGACAAAGACGAAGTACTTGTTTGCTGAAGACTCTTACCGTGATAATGAACACTGGCAAGCATAGTATTAGTAACTAGCCACTATTTAGAAATAGTGGGCGATCTGTGTTTTCCAAACGTCAAGAAGAGTTAACAGGACAGCTGATTACCATATAACTGGTTGATGAACGAACTATAAATGAAGTGATCATGTTGAACCCTCTTAAAGGTGATCAAGAGTATGATGCTCAGATGGTGGTGATGTCATGAGGATAACACCGAACGACTTCGAGCTCGTGCAGTCGTCCACATGGGCAGAGGATGCATGGTAGGTCCAAATTGAGATGGAGAGATGGCGTTGATGAATCTCCCAGAGAGTATTGGAATATTGGAATAGCAGAGGAAACGGCCCGACCGTAAGCGGCTTAGAGAATAAGGATATATAAATGAGATCTTGTTGGAGATCACATGCAGCTGATCTTATCTAGGGGTAAAGTGGTCATGTCTTAAAAAATAACAAGTGAAGGTGTATTTGATCATTGTTCACCCCACAGGACAATATTGTCAATAAGAGATGTTAGGATAACTTAATATTTTCTATATTTTCTATTTGCTTAATATATGCTACTATGAAATATGATCGATATCGGAGGAAATGGAATATAATAATTTATTGTTATCCAGTTCATGACATCAAACTTCAAAATTGTCGCACTATAGTTTTAATGTAACAATATGTGTGATTCATACCACCGTACATAGTTGTACAATGCTAATCTCTAAAAATACTGTATGAATGAGCCATACAGTTCGCAATCCTCCATCGTTAACCACACCACAACAGCGTTGAACGACGGATCCTCTGTGACCCCTAGACGGCACGGTACATTTCCAAGTGGAATAACATTCAAACCACCGGAACAAGGCGCAACGACAGACCCGCACAGTGTCGCTTGCTTTGCAATGGGTCGACCACACCACGCCACCGTCGGTTGACACTTGCACTTGCTGAATAGTACGTGTTTTAGGTGTTAAATATTGCCGAAAAAAAAACCCCGGACATTCCGATGGGGGGATGTGAGTGGGTCGTGTGACATTTTTTTATGTTTTCTTTCAAACATCCCGTGCCAGCAGTTAGCGCTATTAATCTTTTCGCTGGAGCCAAATTCCGGTATGTCGCTAGGAATCGCTCCAGCGATAATGTATCAACATTTTCATCGTGGTCCTCGATACACTGTTGGTGTGCGATGGCAGTGACTGGCGCGAGAATGGATTGTTTTTTTTTGTAATGTGGAGAAATCGGTTTTGTTTATCTGGCAGATACAAATATTGATATAAATGTAAATACTTTCGAATAAAAATAAAAATATCACCAAAGTGTAATTTTCATTATAAAATTGTGAACTATTTCACTGTTGTTCCTTCTGGATTTTAACGTTATCTCAATCAACTTTTGGCCCATAATTTTTACTGTTTGAATTCTATTAAAACCCTTTCTAGATCCCCTGTTACATGTTTAAACCGTCGTATATTCACACTTAAGTACCAGGGATGAAACCATGTCTAGTGTACTGAAAATTGCAGTGAATGACGATCACGAGATGGTTTGCAACTCTACTGATGGGTAGGCATTTTTCTGGTAGCAAACAACCGGCCACACCGATACCGGAGTGAACGAACTCCATTTGTCACCGAAATCGTCCGTTCAAGAATGTCGTCTGGGGTGTCGGGATTCTGGCTACGGTGCGACACGTTTGAGGTTTTGGACCAGCAACTCGAGATCTCCACAGCAAATGGGCACGTTTGATTCGTACACCCCACTGCATGGTTCACCATGCAGCATTGCAGAAAGGCATTTTTCTCGGCACGTCAACGGGTGGTTTAGAAGGAAAACGATCAAACCACCATTCAGTAAACCCGCTTTTTTCCGCTCATTTAGGAGGACAAATCAAAACAAATAGTAATGGGTGTTGTGCGGAGGAAAAATACTTTCCTGTTCTCGCCTTTGTTGCCTAGCAGGACGGGTACGGCACCAAACTAAACGCAAACGGGTGCAATCCTGCGGGCAATTGTTGGTCCGGGATGGTGTGGGAGAGGTTGTTTTCCAACCGTGCGTGTTTGTGTGACACACAGATGTACGTGTCCAATTTTGGACGGGTGGACAGATAAATATTTTCACGTCGGTTCGTGCGATACATGGGTGAGTCAATAAATAAATAGACGTTCCTTGTTTGGTTGTATTTCGGACGACTTGGGTATTTATTTTCTTGAAGTAAAAATTAGTTTTCGAAACAAAACTATTTAACGAGTTAATGGTTCTCTATTCTGAAGTATGTGTGCAATTTTGTAGTATATTTTCACTTTTGAAAAAGTTTAGTTTTTTCACGCAGAATGCATGCTAAATAATAAAAAATAGTGAAATAAAATAACTAATAACATTTCTAATAATGCATAGATGTATGTAAATGAATATAATGTGTTTAATAATTTAAATTAGTTTAGGAATTATATTATTGGTTTTAAACTCAAAAAGAGAGATTAAATGAACAAACAAAAGAGAGCAAACACTTTAGGTATAAATTATTACAAAACGAGGTTTTTATTGAGCTTTTGATAACAATTTGTATAAAATAACAACTGTTTGGAGAAGAAAATGTTACCTTTACCTTTAGTTTTAAGTAATACGGTCTGGCCGTTCTTGAATAAATAAAAATAAATGTATAACTTAACGTCCTTCCTAGCTTTGAATAATATATTTAAGTCTTTTTTGCAACACTTCACCAGTCCATTGTTTACCGTTTCCTTGCTGATCATTTTGGCTACCGGCGATAGTAATAGTTATCAAAACAAAAATAAACCGCTTACAGAAGATTTCGCCCGATCCGTGTGTACCCAATTGCACTCACTGCAACGATTTCCACTCCGCCACTGTATTAACGTCAATTATGCAAACATAAAGAAAACAAATAGCGACACTAATTTGTTACTCCATCACAACCCCGAACCCAGCGTTCCAGTGTTTCGCCGCAGTACAGCCGAATCGACCGTCAGGAAAAGGAAGAGACTAATGTTTGTGTAGCTCAAATATAAAATATTTTCCTTTTCGTTTGTTTCGCACCACTACCTACCAACCATCGCACCACGTACAGGATCTTCCGGATGGTCTTCGGTGGCCCGGTTTGTAACTGTGCGGCATCAAAATTCGGGCACTGAACTGAACGTAGCGTGTTGCACCCGAAATCCTTCACAACGGCCTGGGACGGGATGGCGTACCGGGCCACCAGAAGAGTGGAACGAAAGACCCATAAATGTCACGTGCTTGGCGGCACAATCCGTCCAGTAAACGGTAAAGAACGCGTTGCTCGAGAGTTGGTGCAGAATGTTGTAAAGTGCCGCACCGGGAAGCGGGACGGGAAGCGAAGAAAGAAAGAAAGCCAAAGCGGGCTGGGCTGAAATAACATTGCACTGAATTTTGGCTGCATCATCGTTGCGATCGGGTGCGGGTGCAGTTGCAACTTTACCACCGTGCCACCGTACCGTACGGGATGGGGGAAATTTAAAGCCGCTAGAAAAACAATCATAAAATTCCGTTCCGTTCCGACGAGGCTGATGGGATTTTCTCCTTTGTTTTTGCTGTGTTTTCGTCTTCGTGGTAAAGGGCACGTAGGAAAAAATAGGAAAAAGGCAAGAATTGATTGGAAATCAAAGTTGCAAACTCCCTTTTCGAGGTTCGATTTCCGTTACCTAAAAGGGTGGACAAACGTAATGGTGGCTGATGGGTTGATTTGCACTACATTCTCTAGCTGGTGAATTTCCATTTTCTTTTGTCGAGCACTATTACAGGTGGTTAGCTGCGAGCGTTATGATTTGTTTGTCATCTTTAGTTATTACTTTACTGGGGGAAGTAGGGAGAATTATGAAAATATTTATTTAGTTTATTGAAACGAATTGAAAGGTAGAATAAGACTTTTTCTAAAAACCACAGGTAAAAAATATACAAAATATAATATAACTACAGTGACATTCAGAACAATACGATCACCTTATTGTTTCAACAAAACATTTTTTTACGAAATAATTTTGAAAAGACGAGGACTTCCTGTACAAAGAAGTCATTATAACACTATTTTTATGTTTATCTTCAGAATTTTCAATACATTTCAATAAATGGTAGTGTTATTTTTTTGTCAGTGATGACTGTACGTGAATAATTATGTTTAAACATTTGTTTCTGTATTCACATTATTTTCCAGTGCTTTAAGTTAAGCCAGCTTAACTTAGCTTTATGGACTCCACTCTAATTTCAAGGAATTTTTGTTTAACTAGTTTTCAATTGCTACGGTTATAACACTTTAGACGGATAGTTTGCTTTACAAAAGAACATAAAAAACTGTTCTCCCATACGACATGCACTGAACTGAATCATCCAACATGCATGTGCAAGCACATTATGCCAGCAAAATCATAAAATATATAATACCATCGAACGCGTAAAGTACGGAACGGCACGGAACAAACCACAGCCAGCGACAGTGAAACTAAACAAACAACAATAAAAAAAGAAGAAGTTAAAACAACATCAGGATAAACCAGGATGCGCAACTCCCGCCAGGGAACTTGTGTCGCATGTGCTGAAGTTACAAATTTGTCACTGCACCGAACGAAACCCGTACCCACGGGACAGTTCATAAACAAATAATATATCATAAATGGGCCCTTGCGCCATGCAGCTTCCAGTGAGTGTCTGTGTTGTTTTTTTTTGGAGAAAGCCATAAAGTAACGACGATAAAATACTGCAACAAACATACATACAGGAAAGATTCGGTGAAAATGCAGGAAAAGCGAAAGAACTCTTCCGATGGTGAGGCAAAAGATTAGCCGAGCGTAAGACATGGCCTGGAACAACAGCAATAAATACGGTGCGCTACGCTACAACGGGTTTTAAAATCTTTGGCCCACCGCACCACCGTGGCGTTGACAGCGAAGGATGTCGTAAAGGGCTATTTTAAAGGGCATAAAAAGTAATCATAGAGGGAAGATGCGTTGCTTAAAAAACCCGTATCGTTATTGGTGTTTTTTTTTGTTACCCTTGATGCATTTTCCGACAATACAAGCAATTAGTAGATCGCGGCAAGTACCTACAAACGGTGGCTTCTCTTCGTTGCTGCAGGGCTGATCAAAGAGGTTGCGTCTTAACCTCATTTTGCTTTTCAACAAATTAACTGTCATGGGTTGCTTGGTTGATGTGAAGTTGTTTGTGCTGGTTGCGTTTTTGTACCATTGTTGCTGCTTTTAATTTGGCAGCACAAGAATAGCTGAAGATCTTTCACCGAAGGTATGGAATACTTCATCGCTCTTTAGGATGTTGTGAGTGTTTGCTTCAGAACTTTGAAAGACATAATTCGGGGAAATTAATGTTTTAACGTACTTTTTCCCCTCTCTCTCTCTTTAACAAGATCATCAGTACCGTACACGAACACGCACCCGATTAAAGCAAAACTCTGGCGTACAGGTGTTTATTATGATGGATGTTTTGTTTATTTCCAGTACAGTTTCGGTTTTAAAGTGGCTTCAAAGATTAAAAGACTGGCCCGGTACGGCATTTGAAAACGGAAAACTTGCACCGAAGTGTGTGTTTTGCCGTTCGCTAATGAGTGCGGGCGGTAGTGTTTTTGCTTTTGCCAGCGTATATTGATGCTTTCGCTGTCGGAAAGGTGCTAAAGAATGTAGAGCCCGGATGATGGCCGGATGTTCCGGCTGATCGATTGACTTCAAAGGCTGTCGGGATGAAAGATTATTGGCGGCGCTGCGTCTACGGTGGCGGAGCTATTGCTGTGTAAACAACCGAGTGGCAACACAGTCAATAGGTGCCCGTTTGCCGTGCCAAACCGCTGCTGTGCTGCGGATGTTTGGCGAGGTGAAAATTTGCAACTGGGCAACTTCAAGCGAGAAAATAGACAAAGTGTACGATAAAAGGAGGAAACGGTTCAAGCAGCTTTCCTTGAAGTTTTCAAGGTTTCCTTAAAGGGATCTTCCAGATGATGTAAAGCAATTTCTAAAAAATCAAAATACAGATGCTACTTAGGAAATAATTTATTAGAAGCATTGTAATTTACTGAATGGCTTAACATAACATTATACTCTAAACAAATAGCTGCAATAGATATTATTAGATTGTCTTGACTTTGAGATTTTTTAAGACCCATTGCAGCAATTCAAATGGAAGTCTTTAAGAAACGGAATATGCTATTTAAATAACAGTTAAGTATTTTTATTTCCTAGGTCAATGATTCCTACATTGAAGTCTTATAAAAGATATCTTTTATATAGATCTTTTTAGGTTACAAGAAAAAACCGATATCATAGATTTGGCTTATATGTTTTCATGTTTTATAATTAATAAAAATACTAAATATAGTAACTTTAAAATTTTTGAAACTCAAAGGGCAATAAATAAATGAGCTTGATGATTTATTTGATTTACAGATGAGGAGTTCTACCAGATGTTTTCCAGAGTTGTTTTCGAGGATGTAATTATTATTTGACTCATTTAATTACATATGTTAACAACTAATTATCCGAGGTATTGTTGTAAAAGTTTTGGATCCAGTATAAATTTAAGTCAGAAATGTGTAGGCTAAGACTCTAAATTTGTAGTAGCACAAAGAGTAAAATAGTTTTGTTGAGCACTTTTTGAGAGGCAAGATAGCTGAAAATGTTTGACATAATTCACTAATGATCAAACTGACAACTGTTATTGAACTAAGGACTAAGGATTCAAATTGATTGTTTATGATCTTTAAATGATCAATAATTATAATTGATGTTGTTATAATCTAGATGCGCTCTTCTGTTTCACGGTGTGATAACTGTGCCTTCATAAGTAATAAATACCATAGTATAATGTAGCATCTGATAACTAAAAACCATTTGTTTGATACCATCGAGTTTGATATGAAAGGAATATGAAGAATCTGGTACAAAAGCTAAGCAATGTATCAAATGGTGTTCAATGGGAAATGTTGGAATTAAAAAATTCTTTGTGTTCTAAAAATATTTTCAACCATACTGGGACAAAATACATTAAGATTAAGTATGTTATTTCAACCCATCACTTTCTTCATCAGAAAAACATTCATATTAAACACAAAAATCTGGAACACATTTTTTACAACCAAATAGGAAACAGATTGGTATCGCTTTGAGATGCTTTTCAACCAAGCACGCCTCTGAAACGATCGAGACAATTAATTATCTGTTAATGCTTATGAAAACATATCGAAACCAAATTTTGCTTCCGCCTTAAAAGTGGCACCATTTTTAATCCCTTACAATCAGCCACAATTCATAGCATAAAGCCAAACAGTTGCCATCCTACCTTGGGAATTTATTAACAACAAAAAAAACCCACACACACACCTCGATCCGGAAAAGGAGAAAAGGATCGTCCACAGCACGCAGCATCGACGTTTGTGGCCAGGCGCATTCTAAATAAATAGATGGGCGGAGCCAATACCGTGACGATACCGTGATCGGTGGCGGCAATCCGGCAAAGGAAGTCGTAAACCGCCGGATCGCGTCCGCCTCCGTAATAAACATCGGATGCGCAGAACGTGCGCGCGCAAGGTCTCCCGTGCTGTTCCGTTTGCGCAAATGACGATCGCATCGGATGACTTCCGCGGAAAGGGGCCCATAAAAGCAGGAGATCAGAAAGAGAGCACGCCAGAGACGCGGTGATGTACGCAGCCAACAAAAGCAGTGCAATAAAACGGTACAAATTTCCGTTCCGTTCTTCGCGCATCGCTGCACGCTGAATGCGTTTACGACGTTCGATGTGGTGTAAAGCATAAATAATGGGCAAGGTGGCGTTTGTCGGGTGGGGGGGGGGGGGGGGGGGGGAGGGAGGTCGCGGAACGAGCCGCTGCCGTGGTAGATCCTTTCCCCAGGCGAAAATCGCTCGCTGCTGTGTTTATGAAAGATGAAAGTAGTTGTTTCTGTTTTGCATAAAATAAATAGATCGTGTGTGCTGCGTGCTGTGGCTGTGTTGTGGCAGGGGACAGGATCGGGTGGGAATTTTGCGCCCTTGGGGTGGTGCGGTGTTGTTTTGGATCTTCGTCATCATCTTCGGGGGGCGTAAGTCACTGTTAACGATGCGCGAACCGACCGGCGTCAATGGCTCAACGTGCGGTTACGGAGCGGAAGGATTTTAGTCGCTTGTTTGATCTCGAGTAAGACGCACGAGTCCGCGATCGTGTGCAGTGGAACATTCGGTGAAAAAGATCGCTGTTAAGAGCAACATAAAAACGTGTGAATCGTTCCGAAAGTGTATTGGTTGGTGTATTGTGCTACTTTGTAGTGATCTGTACCTAGTTGTGATCGTGTAGTTGAAAACATTGATCATTGAAGTCATCGTTCGGATAATTCGTTTCTGTGTGTTACAAATTTGTTACAAACAACAAACGACGTAATGTTACCATACAGCTCGTATGCTGCTGCGATCCAGCAGATACAAAGTCTAAACCATGATTTGGCAATGTTCAGTCAGCACGGAGCGCGGTACCTGCAGCATCCTGAGCACAGTGCGGCTACTCTGGGTAATTCGTACTTTGGGTTGAACAATTGGTCATTACCGTTTTCGTTCCTGAAATCGGTTCACCGACCGGAAAAGCCACCCTTTTCCTACATCGCTCTTATTGCTATGGCGATCAGTAGCGCGCCGAACCAGCGATTGACGCTTAGCGGCATTTACAAGTACATTATGGACAAGTAAGAGAAGTTCATTGTTGTGCATGCATGAATTTTTTAAGTTTTTACATTTTAATAAAATTCTTATTTAATTTATTTATATTATATTGTTTTTTTATTAACAAGCTGTACAATAACGGTATTTATGATTCATTTTGAAGTATATTATTATTATTTTAAAAAAGAAACGCAGTAGTGGACACAGAAGTACTACACGGAAATAGTAAACGTATAAGCAATATTATAACAATACTAGAAAAGCCTTTTTACAGTAGAATTTCGATTATCCGGGGCCGGATAAACCGGCGGTCGGATTATCCTTGAGCTTAAAAAGAACAGCTAGTCGAGCCGTTTGGAGTTTTTTTGCTCTTTAAAAGTATTGTCCGAGAAGGATTCAAGAGTTTTGTTAAGTTAAGTTAATTTATCTAGTTAAACACCTTGGAAAAATGTTTTATAATAATAATATCTTCTTCTTCTATTTCGACACAACAATCTCAAGAGGTCAATGGCATTGGCCTGCCATTTCTGGCTTTCTTTAATTTTATTTACCCACAGCTGGATAATTCGTCCTGCATACGGGGGATTGGTCCGAATGGGAATTTGGATCGGTCCTATCGTGTGTCCACCGGGCTGTCCCAAATATGTTAATAATTATAAAGATAATAGGAATACCGTCAATTATAAACATAAAAGATATACGGCCTAGTCGTTTTTCCGCGAAAAATTATTATAAAAAATTAGGATTTTTAGGGTATTAGGTTTTTATCATGGAACTGTCATTTACATGTTCGACTGTTAAATGTCCATAGCTGAAAGGCCTGATATTGGTGGAAATCGTTTAACCGACATGCGAATAATCCGCGGTTCCCAACGTTTTTAGTTCGAATTTATTTTATAAAATACGTATTTTAATTTCATCATAGCTAGACGAAAAATTACGATTACATTAGTTTGACGATAGTAGTGTATAACTATAAACTTGGTAAATCTACTTGACATTCTGGAAACTTATGTCCGGATGTTGACGAAGATTTAAAAAAATTAAGATTGAAGTATTTTGTGATATTACTTCGCGTTTGCTCAGCATCCAATTAGACTTCAGAATGAATTTTGCTCACACGTGCCGCGTCCATTTTGTTCTACTCATTATTTCAGCTTTCCGTACTATCGCGAAAATCGCCAGGGCTGGCAAAACTCCATCCGGCACAATCTCTCGCTGAATGACTGTTTCATTAAGGTGCCGCGGGATAAGACTGGTACCGGCGGCAAAAACCAGCCGGCAGACGATTCATCGTCTGCCGGTGATGCTACAGGAGCGGGCGGTACAGGGGCGGGTGGCAAAGGCAGCTACTGGATGCTGGACCCATCGGCCAACGATATGTTCGAGCAGGGCAATTACCGGCGCCGTCGTACACGCCGACAGCGCAACGCAAAATTGATCCTGAACGGCCACTTTCAGGTAGGGCATTCGTTTCGGTGGTAGTGGCGGACAGGGAGATGTTGGTAGATAAATAAAAAAAGAGACCTTTGCTTGGAAGGAGCATTCATCCAACAAAATGCCGATGCTTATCGTATGCATTTTCGCGGTTTTCCAACGCGTGCTGGGGCGCACTGCAGAGGCTTTTCTATTTACAGTTCGTCCATTCCGTCTTCTCGTTCGCAGGGGTCTCCGTTTGCTTTGGCCTTTCCACCGAGCGGACCGTCGGCGGGAGATTTTATGAGTACGTCGACGGTTCCGCACCTGCCGCACGGGACCATCGGTGGCAATAGGCGAAACGAGGGCACCACCGATCTTCATCATCTGATAGTGCGAAATGATTTGATACAACCGTCGGCCGAACTGGTGGATCCGGGTGTGCTTTTGCTTGGTACCGGTTGCTACCATCACCAATCTGCCTATGTCCACGGGGCATCATCATCATCATCACCAGCAGCGCTACTGTCCGGGCTGGTAGGTGATGCCGCGTCTTCCCTGGGCACAACTTCATTAGCCGATAAGCACGTTCGGGACGGAGGGAAACCGGCCGGCAGTTGGACTCCTGCAGGATGTCACATCAATCGCTGCGATGAGGAAAAGATTCCCCCGGGAGACAGAGATGAAGTGAACGAAGAATTCACGGAACACCCATCGAACGGGACACTCTCCGAAGGGGAGTACGAAAATGAACTTAACGCATTAAATCCTGCCGTCGAGCGTCATCCTTCAGTGCAAAGCACACGAAGCAGGAAAAGTGATAATTGCTTGAACCAACAACAGTTCCCGGCCTCGGTACGCTTGACGGCACACTCTCTGGACGCTTTTCTTCTCGGCGAACTGAGCGGTTTGCGTGTTCGGGGCTGTGAGCTAACGTCACCGTTTTCCTACACCAACGCCTCCATTGTCACCAGCCCCGACGGGCAAAGTTCCAACGCGGGCGAGATGTACGGAACGGTCACTCCGGATCAAGCGGGATTTACTTCACACTGTGATGGTTTGTGTACACCTGAAAGCGCATCGAAACCGACACTTCCGATTCCGGCTGGAGTCAGCGGTGAGATCTGTACCTTCGCACCGTCGGCATACACATCATCATCATCCGCAGCCAGAACCGAGTCCTGTATGCCGGGCGTTACGAAGGGTCCCAGTGCAAACAATCCACGCCAGCCAGCGTCCGTCCGTCAGCGCGAAAGCCCGAAAGTTGGATCACCGGTTGCAGCGATGGAGCGGTTCGTACTAGGCACGAAAGTTGGTGGCTTAAAGTCGAGCAATTTCACCATCGAAAGTATTATGCGAAGGGAGTAAGGGCGGTCATTTACATCCCGCACCATCGGGACACCGGAAGGGCAGAGCAGCAGCAGTGGCCAGCAGCGTGTTGACAGTAGCTTAAGTCGACAAACTAACTAGTCAGGATGGTTTCGTAAATAAATTCGTTCGACGCGCTACAGTGCCGGCCAAAGGGGCCTTCAACCGATGAGTGGAGCGTTTGTAAGCGTTTGGACGATAAAAAGATGACAGCCTGGCGATGGGTGACTCTCGAGGCAAAGTGATTTCCTACCGGTTGCATCCGGTGTCTCATTTGTTGAATCATTTGTTATTCTTTCTACTGTGCTTATTTCCTTTGGATGTTTCGTAAAGGTGCTGACAAATTTGGCAGAAAATTGAACCGCAAATTCGTGTATGTCCTGTGCTCGTGCGCGTTTAACTATTGCAAGTGACAGGTAAGTAAATGGTCATTTATTTCCCGTGACAAGTAGGTGACAGAGTATTCCCATGTGAGAAGCAGCAGTGGTTAAGTATTTCCGGTACTTAGTCGTCACAAGCTGATTTTATAATAGAGATCGTATGAAGATCATCGTTGATAGTAGTAAACCACCAGGCGCCTCCTTTCTTGGATAAAGCTCTGTGTTATTCTATGTTAGAAAGCTTAAATCTTAATTCGAGTAAATATGAGAGAACAGGGTGAATCATGAAGAAATATTTATTTGATTCTACTCTTAGATCTGCTATTGTTTTAAAAGATCTTACCGGAATAATTTGGTGAAGAATTTTAATGAAAGTGTGTTAATATTTATAATGAAATAAATATACAAAATTTATTAATGTTAATAATATAGAAGACATGTGCTAATCTATGTCAAACCAGCCGGAATAAATATGTTTTAATATTTGTTATTGATATATTTAACAGACAAGTAATGTAAGCTGTAATTCACACGCAAATTTTCCCATTTCAGTTATTTTTCTTTATTTATTTTTTTGTTTTAAAACTGGTATCGAATTTCTTTTGGTATTTATCGTAGAACTTATTCTGTTTATAAATTTATCTTACTATTATAAATTCAATTTTCCTTAGGCACCAATTTATATTTAATTTAGAGTAAGTGTACTAATAGTAGTGCAATTAGTCAGCATGCAAACAATTTGAACTATGTTGGAGGAGTTTGGAAGGAACGAATTTTGAAGTTTCAATGGAAATTTGATAGAAAATAATTTTTTCTCTTAAAAAAATCTTAATCATTTAAATGATTTTGACACAGAATAAGGTGTTTTGTGTTTTAACCGATTCGTAGAAGTCTAAGGAACATTTTTTATTACTAGAAATACATTTTTTTACATTTAGTTTGTCGTAGGGATAGAATTTCATTCCATTACCATTGCTCTTGGTACACTTACACTAATCTAAAAAAAATAATTACACATGAGTTTTTCCCTAGATTTTAATTTAGATTAATCGGGTTCAGAGTTCACCGTGCTTACCATTACACCACATAACTTTGTTGAATGAGCAACATTTTCAAATGTGTTTAATTCAGCTGATATGTTAATGGTTCCCAAAACGAATTAGAAACGAATCGAGTGTGTTGATTATATTATTCAATTTCATTGTTTACTTACCCTCCTGCATCGTTCTCATCCCCTTTTTATGTTGTTTTGTATTCAAAAAAGTGTTGCTTAAGCCACAGTTCCCCCAAAAAAAAATACAAAAAAAAACGAGAAAGAGAAACTCTCTTTCACTCCTATATTTGCCGATTTATCAATGCGTGTAAATCGTTTATGCGAAACGGTTGAACGATCGAAATAGTATCATCCGGTTTTGGGTGTTTTGTTTCTGCTCACAAATATCCACATCGTGCCATTTTCCTGCCCGATTCGATTTATCATAATTCACCCCAGGAACGCTAGGCCTGAGGAGGGGTGAGGGGTGTCCCGGAAAAATGGTGGAAGAGGAGCACGACGGCGTACAAAACTCGTAACGATGATGGCAGTGAAAAAGTTTGTTTTAAAAATCTCAGGTTCTAAATTCGATTTTTTCGCTCGTTATTCATGGGGCGAATCTAATAAAGTTGATTTATGCCACCGGTCGGTACGGTTCGGTGGCTCACGGAATAAGTTTGTGTGCGGCTCGCGTGTTTGAACAAAATGCGCGCGTGTTGGGAAAGCGGGGTCACCGTTGATCGGAAGGCAAAGGGAATTGAATGTCAAGTCAGTCCAGGCCGGGGAGGAAAGAAACTAGCACCCAGGGTGGTGGAGGCAGTGCGCAATGCGAATCGTCGTCGATAGAAGCTGAGCTGCATCGGTTGCCATGATTTGAGTGATTTCTTTTAGGTTTTAAATGATTTGGTTGCTTTTGTCGCTCCTGGTCGCTGCATACAACCAACAAACTAGCATTATTGTTTGGGACAACCGTCAGCCATGGTGATGTGTGTGTTGGTTTATAAATGTATGCTCAATGATTTAACATCTTCAACTTCCGTCCTGTTCTGCTCGTTTCATATATTACATAGAGTAGTAACATGGCGCATGTGTTTGTATGGGAAAACTATATCAACAGGAAGTGATTTGACTGGTAGAAAAAATGAGAGAAAAGCATGATCGGATTTAAGAGCAAGAAAATATTACTTTACCTACGGCAAAGAAATCCTTAGGCCCCAAACTGGCGCTGTTGATTTGGAGGCGCATTCAGTCGCACATAGACACTCAGACACAAACAGTGCAGGTGGAGCAACGTGAAGCATGTGAAGCATAAACGCATAAGAAAATGATCGTAAAACATTTGCCTCTGCTCGGCATGACATAAATCTGGATTCAACGTCTATATTATATGCCTGATCTTTCCCTGAATGCAGGAAGGTTTTTTCTAAGGAAATTGTCTTTTGTTTTAAAGTTTCAATGTAACAAGTGTAGTTGGACATGATTTTTTTCAGAAAGCAAACACTTGACCGTAAGGAGGTCGAATAACTAGATCAACTTCCACGTGACTTACAACACACTTGTACATATTTTTATTTAATATGGAGGAATTGTTGGTATGACAGACGAAATCAAACATCATCAAACTAGTTATAAATGAATTAATTAAATTTTAAGGTAACGTTTCAGACCCGCAGATAGGCCAACTACGAGCGGGGACACACACAATCGAATCCACGGAGACGCTCAAGTACCTCGGGGTTGAGCTCTGCCGCAAACAGCACCACGGTCGACATCTAGAGGAGGTTTGCAACAAGGCGACTCGTATCACGAACGTCTTGACCGCCCTGATGCCGAACAAGTGTGGCCCAAAAAGCAGCAGAAGGAGACCCCTGGTGAACGTCGGGAATAGCATTGTCCGCTACGCTGCGCCAGCGTGGGGACGGAAGCTTCTACAGAGGAACACTCACCGCACCACAGTCCAGAGGTCGCATCGCACCGGAGTGCTTCGAGTGGCCAGCGCATTCCAAACGGTTTCATACGACGCCGCCTGCGTGGTTGCAAGCACCATCCCGTTAGTTCTCCTCCTAGAGGAGGACATCCGCTGCCACGACGAAAAGGCAGCGAGGGGAGGTCCAGCACCAGACATACGGAAGCGGCAGCGAGAAGAGACCATGGAGCGCTGGCAACGCCAGTGGACAGCCGGCGCAGAGCAGCAGAATTCGCCAGGTTTGAAGACAAGGAGGCTGATCCCGAACATCAGTTCATGGGTTGGCCGCAAGCACGGGGAAATAGATTTCTATCTTACCCAAGTCCTAACGGGACACGGGTTCCTGCGGAGCTACTTCGTCAACAAAGGTATCCTGGAGGGCTCGCCTAGCTGCACGGTGTGTGAGCATGACGTGGAAGACGTCGACCACGTGATGTTCCATTGTCCACGGTTCGCCCGAGCACAACATGAGATGCAGCAACAGAGCCACACCCGCTTGACGATGGACAACCTTGCCACGGAAATGTGTGCCAGCCGCAGCACATGGGAAGCAGTCCGGACGGCCGCACGGACAATCTTCAAAAGCCTCCAAGTGAGGTGGAATGAGGAGAGTCCGCCGACGGCCAGAAGACGACGGCAGCAGCGACGGAGGAACGCGGATCAACGGGGGCAGCAATAGCGGCCCCCCGCCACCAACAACACCAGGACAACGGAAAACAGAAGCAGCAGCGGTAGCGACGAGTAACCAGAGCAGCAGCAGGAGCTAGGACCCACCCGAGAGTGGCGGCCACAGACGGGTGGATTCTGAACAACAGCAGCAGCAGCAGACGGAAGACACGAAGCGGCAGCAGCAGCGAGGACAACCAGGAAGGACGACGCAGCAGTGCGCAACAGCAAGGGTGCTACGCACACACGACCCCGCATGGAGTACTACGCACATCAGCGCATCGGCAGGGTTCGGATCAGGTCGAGGAGTGGTTTAGTGCGGTCGCATCGGTTGCTTGACTCGCTTCACGGGTCAAGCTTCATGATGAATCCCACATAACCCATCTCGAGGGGCGGTGTCTAGCCGCGATATGCCCCTCTAGGTGGGTACCTTTTGAAGGTTCCCTCCCCGTAAACAAAAAAAAAACAAAAAAAAAAAAAAAAAAAGGTAACGTTTCAGATCATCATCCTTATTTTGCCATTTATATTAAATTTATTTTATATTTCTATATTAATTTGTTTTATCTGAAAGTGAACCATAATTTAAATAATAATCGACACCCTACGAATGATATCGGTAAAATGATACTTTTGAAGGAAAATTTTTCCGCTTTTTCAATTTTCACATTCATTACAGCCATGTCGATCATCTCTCACGATCATCAATAATCCAGGAAAGTTTTGCCAATAAAAGCATTAACTATGGTGGTAAATTTAGCAAAAAGTGTAAAAAAAAACAATGTGTTTGATTTGTTTAAAAATTACGCTTTGCTTTCAAAAATCGAATAATCAAACATAAAAAACCAACACACAGAAACACACCTGTGTCCTTTACCTTTCAATAGCCTGTAATAAGAAACAATAACAACAACCAAACAATGTCACCCATTTTGTGTTTGTTGAACCATCAAACACACCGAAAAACATCGACCAAAAACGGCAATCATTTCAACAACTCAAATCAGCGATGGGCGATTAACATGATTTAGCGGGTAAATTATGTGCAATCAATCATAAGGCCCGAAAGCACACGACACACACGTGGGTCTCAGTTGGCAGCAAAAACAAAACAAAACATAAAAACAAAGGAGGAAACGCAACAACAGCGGTGTGAGTGCGGGTAGGGAACGCAGTGGAAAGACGCTTTTCTTTCGAGCTCGCACACAGCGTTCAGTGTTTCGCCGGGAAGATACACGGCAGGGCCTAAAATTGTTGAACCATTCCCTGTTTGGCTTTTGGCGGCTTTGGGTTTCGTTGTTCGCTCTATTTATCTTATTTTGTGCTGATTGAATCGGTGCCAAGTTTCCGCCATGTTGGGTGCCGGGACCGGGGAACCGGTTGGAAGCAGAACACCTACCGCCGTGTTCACATTTGCGTGCACATGTTTTTCACGTGTGTCGTGTTGGTATTGGTGCTTTTTGCTGATTGGATGCAACGATGATGGTTTGTTGTTTGTTTAGAAAATTCTTTTCGAGCAGGTCGAATACAACAGCCAGCATAGGCCTGGTACGGTACGGTAACGGATTGGGACGCGAAAAGAAAGCTGGAATCGTCTTTTCAGACGGAATAATCCGCCTTTAGGTGACGGGGAATAACGTGAAGTATTTTCGCGGATAGTTGTGTGGAGTAAAGGGCAATCAATTTGTATGTGAATGTGTACGATTCTGGCAAACCTGTATTGCAACCGTAACCGATCGTCAATAGTAAGAAATTGAGTGATAAATGTTTCGCCGCGTCATTTGGCCACGGTTTCGCTGCTTTGCATGTCTGTATGGTATTAGTCAGTTAGTCAAAGCATCGTTGTGGTTGACTGAAAGTAATTTTTTACAACTCCTCACCAGACTGAACTGCTGCGCAAGTTGGACAAGCATAGTGCATCTATTGGTACCGTGGAATCGAAATGTGACTTATTTGATTGGAAATAAAAAGAAAATATCTTTGAAACTGTTGATTTGTAAACATGTGTATATAGACGTATTCTTCAGAACAATAATACCTTACTTTATGAATTTATATTGCCTACTTATATTCAACGTCACTTAAAAAATATTTTTTAAGTAGTATTGTGGCCAACTACCTCATTTTGATGAACAGAACTGAGCAAAATCCTCAAGAAATGAGACGTCTTGACTATTCTCGTCATAAACAATAAAAACTCATAGAGGTACTTCATCCAACAGAGAGAGAGAGAAATGTTCACTCACTCACACCAATGTGCAGTGAGAGCTGAGGCGTGAGGCTCTCAGCTGCTCATTGCCCAACACTAGTTATAAGCTTAGTACAAGATGCTATGGAGACGCATGGTAGGCTTTGAGATGCATATAGTTCTTGCAACAAAGAATCATTACTACAATAAACAATATGTTAATGACTGTCATGAAGTTTATTTTTTAAAAAAAGTTATGTCACATTTAACCGTTAGCGTTACATTTACTGTGCAAAAGATAAAAAGGCTAGCTACGACTTGAAGCTTTTACGAACTCAAATAAATTAAATTACCCTAACCAGTCCAAGCACAAAAGTTCGTCTTCAGAAACATTTTCATTTCAAACTCTCTTTTGGCATAGTATTGCTTACATTTAAACCATTCAGTCTGTGCGAAATTTCACTCCTTTTCTTTTGTCGAAAAATGTAAATAATGGCGTTAAATAAATTCAATGTTTCATTACTTTATCGAACGGGAAGCAACGCAACAACGCGGTCTCGAACGGTGTGAAATCTTGTTTTGAAAAATTTACCTAAAGTGCACTTAACATTAGGGTGCAGTGAGGAGATAAAGGAGACAACCTGTCCATTGATTTTATTTCCTTTCTTAAAAAGCAGAGTGTGCCGCGTTCTCAGGTAGAGTACGCGAGCGTACTCGAAGAAGTTGGTAACAGGCAAAACGCTTTGCACCGTTAATCTCTTTTGAGCAAGTTTGTTGTGATATACTTAGATTATTTTTGCGGCACATTTTTTTATGATAGCGCTTGGAGAAGATGGTTAAGTTAATTTTTATTCACTTTCTTACCGAGTGCGGTTGAACTGCTTTGCTGTTGGTTTCCTGGTTGTTGGTTTTCCTTTTTTCCGTGTAGCTTCTTTGTGGTTATTTTTATTTTCATGATAAGTGAACGAGCACACTCAGGGAAGCAACGGTACGCCCCGGATCTTTATATTAAATTTATATCCTTGCGATTTTGTTTATGATACGCACGGTGCAAGCAAGCAAGTGGGAGTGCGCCGATAGTCAAGTGTCGCAAAACCGGAGGGAAAGGAACAAGTGAACAAGTAATCAACCCGTACAAAGACGTTCCGGTAGCACCTTTCAGGTTGGCGTGCAAAATTCCCATAAAAGTGAGGGGAAAAAAAGCAGCAAACTTTCTTGGCGCTCGCAAAGGTCCGTTGCATTTAGCAGCTAGTTGCACCGTACGGTCGAACGATGGTACATCCTTCATCGGGGGGTGGAACCCATCGGTACCACCGTGCTAAAGGGTGCGGTGTGGCTGATGAATGATGTGGGAAAACGGTGGAAGGATGTTTCCCTTGGTGTTGAAGTGTAAAATTGTAATAACAAGATGAGGTAAAGGAATCGCTTTGCACCTTTCTTCGGGAAACCGGAACGGTTCAGTTGGTACATGGAAGCACGCCTTAATGAGACGAATGTTTTTTTTTGGAGTGGAGTGGGGTGGATTGTTTGGTCAGAGGGTCACATTTTTGCCGCTCCAGCTCAGGAAACACCTCCCCATCCTCGGGTTCCATCCCGGCCCCGGGCCACTAAGTTCCACTCGTTTTGCAGGCGAAGGTGAAGTGTAATTTAATTATGTTTTAATTATTTTAATTTAGACACACTGATTCCGTGCAACAGTTGACGCCCGGTTTGCTGGTCGTTCGTGTGTTTCGGGGGACCCGAGCACGTTACGCGTGTGCAAACGCAGGGAAAGCATATGAGTGGCTGAGCAGGTGTCGTTGGGCTGTGCTCAAGTGGAAGGTTGTGAAGTTGCATTTCCGAGCAGCTGGTGAAGTGAAGGTTTGTTTTTGAAGGTGCGATAAATAGAAAGTGTGATAAAGAAGGGTGTCGTTTGATGTCTGTCGTGTGGGAAAATTTCGGAATGCATAAGCTTCTTTAGATGTCGATGAAGTGCTGCTCACTAAAATGAGTTTGTTTCTTATGTACTGTAGATGTTCAATGCAATAGTTAATTCAAGAAACTGTTAATTTGTTACTTGATTCGTTCTTTGTTATTTTTACATAATGATTATTTTTTGTTTATTTATTCAGGGACGGCCAGGCCGTATGGCTACATAATGATTATTTCACTTTAACATAAATAAAGAGCCGATAAAAGTTTGCATATGATATTTAAAAGTAATTAAAATGGTTATCGACTTCCTTATGATAATTTTGCTTACATTTAGGCATTTTTGAAGTCTTGGTTGTATTGGGATAAATTGAATATACAGTACTTAGCACGACAGTCACGGAGCTTCCTGGTAGCATGATGGTAGCGAAGCTGGTCTTCACACGAACGGATCGGGCCAAAATCCCATCTCCAGCAAGAAATTTTCAGGCCCCACTTTCATAAAGAATATGAAGCAGAAGGAGCACGACGACAGTCAACATAACGAAACAGCACAAAAGAAGTTAGCACAACGGCACATCTGGCAAGCCATTGAAATCCAGACCACACATCATCAGCATGTTCCCGTAGGAGCTACGCTTGCATGATCATGATCATGATCGCGCTTCCGACGTCGACGGTGTTCCCCTAAATAGCAGAGAGAAACGTGACATGAGCGACATTCCATCGCATCGTGTTAGGTCTGAGGGGGGAGAATTGGTCAGCGATAATTTAATTCTTAGCCGGATCGCCCAGTAAGAACACACGATCTGTTAAAAAAACCTGAACCCCATTAAACGCGAGCATAGCATGAGGTAGATAATGTAAAGCCATAAGTGTTTTTTTTATCCATCCCATGCCTTATGTTTGATTAACTCAGTGATATTGTGAATTCATGAAATTTTCTTGGCTTTCAGTCCATAAGGGTAAATTTAGAATCACAAGAACCATCTTCTAACCATAGCAGTTTTGTGAATCAGTATGCTTTCAGCATTGCTGTTCCCGCTGGAATTAATGCATACGTTAGACATACGCATTAAAAAGTTTAAGCAAACCGTTCGAGCTTTCTCGCAAAACTTTTTCGATTATCTACCACACTCGGCAATTCTATTCGGCAATCATTGCGCGCTCGAATAAACCATCTTTGCAAAATCAATTTGGAAAAACTATCCATTCACCCTCTTGCGCGGTCGCTTTGTTTTCGCTGTAACATGCACGAGTGGGAGGGAGAGAGAGAGAGAGGTAGGGCGAGAACGAGAGCGTTAGTTCGAAAATGAAACTTCAAGTATGTTGATCATCTGCTTCACGGACGGTAAACGTTTGGTCAGCATTATTTGCCATTTTCCGGTGCGTCCTCCTACCCGCCCATGGCATGGACGAACTGACGTCTCGGTTCGGGCCTCGCACACTTAGTGGCGAAGATAGCGATCGGCATCCGGCACTCGGTGGGCTCGGAAGTATGTTAAAGCTTGCTTACAGATTGAAATTACAGTACCGGAATATGTGAGGAAAGAACGAACGAAAAAAAAAAAATCCACCCCGATAGACATCGACTGCCCACCGGTTGTGCATTCCCGGTACAGATAGGAAGGACCTTCCGTACCGGAAAGCCGTTCCGGATGTGGAAGTGTGTGTGTGTGCGGTAAAGAAAACGGACGCCAGCCGAAAAACGGTTCGAGCCGTAAGGAGTGTAGGATTTGTTTAAGTTACAAATTCAATAAATTTATGGATATTCTATGCAAATATTAACTTAAATCATTTATGCAAAGAGAAATCGTACGGCGAAGTCGCGCCCGTTTTGCCTGGTTGGTCTGATCTTTGCGTTGTGTTTGAATTGGGTCCGATGATTTTGGCTGGGCTGTTTAGACCCCGGGGTTTGTCTCACGAGTGCATCCGAGTAGCCCGTCGACGACCACTTCCGTCCTTGGTGTGGCTACGACAGGCAGATGAATTTCCCCAATGTCCGTTTTAACTACAAGGGAGTGGGACCGATTTTTAGCCCACCCAGGGGTGGCCGTCTTTGCCGGGAAACAACTCACCATGTTTGCGCTCCGAAAAGAAGCGACCGGGCAAGATGGCACAAGAAGCCGGACCGGTATTTGGTATTCAGATGGATAAGGCATACGTAGCTGTTTTATGTCCCCCATCGCCTAATCACACGTTCCTTCGGTGAATGTAACCGTAACCGTGCTGGCGACGTACCGTCTGCGACACAACCATCGGTTCTTTGGGGCCGTTTCGGACCGTTCCTTCGAAACGGTTCTACCGTTTACACTGCCCACCACAGCATATGGTTTAACGAACGAGCGAAATGTCGAGGCGTCCAGTAAAAACTAATAATTTCTCCATTCATCGGTTCACTGGAACGGTGGTACCGTACCGTACCGTACCGACCGCGTGCGGTTTGCGAAGGGTAGAGGTGTTCATGATTTATCGGACTATCGGACACGGTGCGCATCGTCGACGTTGCTCCAGGTGCGTCTGGTGCAAAATGGAAGAATGGGCAGAGGTTTTATTGTATGCATGAAAATTGTTCAAATTTTCTTTACCACCCCCGTACTGGGAGTGTGCTCGGTGAGGGTGAGTAATGTCATTGTGGGATGTCCCTCACATCCAATTCACAACCGAGCATGAATGGTAAGCATGATGTATGCAGTACAGACAAGATTGTAAAACGTCTTTAAAATCATTCCGTTTGCTGATCGTTGTTGATATTGGCCATATTTATCTTACTTTTGCTTAAGCGTCTTGAGTGCTTTTATTTATTAAATTAGGTTTGCACTGTACTCAAAAGCGAGGTGTTACACGATAATCGATAGTAACGGAACGGTGAATTTATAGCTTTCCGATGGCTTCATTCAACAGTTAATAACTCAACCGGTGCGTGAAACATCCGCGGGCTTGATTATTCCCAGCATGCTACTTACTGCGTGTAGAAAAAAAAAGACCTGGGAAGCTGTTCAATTTTTTTTGACTTCCATGCTCAGCGAAGCCTAACGAAACACATGAAAAATGGATGACTGTTTCACTCCGGTGCAGTTACCCCACGGGGCGGCATGCATTACACCGTGCACCGTGTGTCGGATTATTATAGGTGTGATCCTGCGCAGACCGTCGGCCGATGTCGGGGCAGATAAGTTTAAAATTTATTCATCCAAAATTCTTCCCGCTCGGCGCTTCCGCCATGCTGCTTGCGGTTATGCATGTGTTGAGCCGCATGCACGGAACGGTTTGCCTGGTATAGCGTTCCGCCAATATCTGCCATTTCGGTCGAAGCAACAGGAGTATTTCGCCCCGTTTCGCTAGGGTGTACGCGGTAGCGAAACGTACGCTTTTGGAAAATTTAAAGTGACATAAATTATGCACAAACGGTAGCAAAATATATCATCGCCCTGCCACTAGCCGGTCCCGGAAGGGTCGGGGAACTTGGGCGTCGGTTTTCGGGGATGTCGTAATGCTTGAAATGTTCTGTTGTCGTCTGCTCGGGCGGAATGGCATGGTGCTGCTGGCATAATACGATGGGTAGATCGTGTCGTTTTGCGTGCATGATCCAATCCTAAATCACCGAAATCGGCACCATGGGGGGGAAGGGCAGAAGGTTCTGGAACATGGTGGTATGGTTTAATTGTTTCTACTGTAATAACGAGATTGAAATGGAACGTCACTTCAAGGTTGGTTAGGTTTGGTGATATGTTACACGTGAAGGACGAGTGAGTGTGTTGTTATGTATGTAATATTTTTATAATACTATTATGTTTACACAGAAACACGTTAAGATTAAAAATTAAAGATGAAATTTCTGAAGTATCAGATAAATAATTTATATTAACCTCGTATATTACAGGACCGGACCAAACCGCCGTATGCAGTTGTGACTATCCCGCTACGGGTAAATGAAGTCAGAGAAAGACAGAAATGACAGGCCTAGACCTCTTAAAGTTGTTGTGGCGATAAAAAAACCTAATAATTTGATTACAAGATAAAAAGCAAAGTTTTGGAGCACTCTAGTACAATCGTACTAGTAGACTATCCGGATAATAAGTACATAAGGCTGTGTTGATGAATATTACTATATAATGTATGGAAGCAGCAGGGTTTTACATTGTCAGAAAAATATAAATGTAGTTGTAGTTGGAATTGATCATGTAATTTGAATATTATGGTTTGTAACTGTAATTAGTCTTGAATGTATGAATGCCCATACCTGTTAAAGATTTTTCGTGACCTTGGTGATCAATTGACACTCCATGTTCCTCTCGAAATTGTTGGATTCGTTTGAGGTTTGAGATTAATGATGAACTTCAAATCAAAATCAACAGAACTTGATGATCAGAGGTTAACTGATCAATCTCCAAAAGAAACAAACAGACAACTTTGGCTTCGACCTTCATCTGCAAATTCCTTTACGGTAATAGAAGCTGTCGGATAGCAATATCGAGACAACCGCTTAGAACTCTAGCCTTTCTTTAGATAGGAGAAAGGGTCACAGAAAGGGGATGAATAGAAGATACAGACGTTACGAAGTGGCTAACCATGATAAACTACTTCGCATCGTTGTGATGTCTGCAGTTGGAACAAAAGCTCGAGCGCAGCTGCCTGACCTTTTTTCGTAGTGGTTATTCCAAATTATTTGGTAAGGTTGTAAAGTTTTCACTGATCATAGAATGGAATAGCAACAAAAAACGAAACAATGCTGAGTTCTTTCCAATGTTACAGGGAAATTGTAGGAAAAATTGCATTTGTCCAGGTTTCAATAGATACGCAAATCAAATACGCAAGAAATGGATGTACTCGTATAAAAGGAGTTCCAGGGTGATTTTAAACCGATGTACTTAAGCATGTTGTGAAAGTACTAACCTAACATAAAGAAATATCATTTAAAAAAACATTAAATCTGATAATACCATTTTTTATATTGCACAACAAAGCAAAACCTGGGGATAATAAGTTATATTTCATAAACAACGAATAATTTTCACTCATTTTCTGAAAGCATTATAAAAATTGCCATCAAACATCTGTATAAACGTTCAGTAAGTAAGTAGTAGCAGCATTTCATTCTGCTGATCCACCGAGCACGACAAGATAAGAAATAAAATCAGCCTGAATAAGTTATCCATAAAGAAAAAAAAAGTACCATACTTCATCAAGGCCAGCGCACACATTTCAGCAACAATCTACTGTAAATAGAATCCTTACACCCATTACACACAATGCAGCCCAGCGAAGCACTATTGCGATGGTGCGATGCTGGGCAGATAACTGTGATGGTGAATTTTTCCATTTGATTTTCCGGCCGAAATTTACTACTAAAAGGCTTTGGCTGGGCGCTGGAAGCTCATACGGATAAGTAATGCAAAACCACTCGTACTTTACTGGTACTGGCAGGGAGGAACGTAAAAAAAGAAACACCCGCGAGCCCCTCCCCGTAGCGCACAAACATCCAACAAGTCGAGACGACGCCAGCCAATTTAATTTCAGCGCACACGATATGTACACGACCGGGCATAAAACTAATACCCGTACGCTGTAGTGGCCAAACTCAGCAGCAGCGTTTTGCGCTCACTTTCGATTTCGGCTCTGTGGTGTGTTATGGTTTTTTTTTTCTTTTTTCGGCTCTCGTATTGCGAAAGGACATCGCTTTGGGTGTCTCTCTGATGAATGAATTCTTTCCTCCCCATTCCACTGGTTTCATCTTTTTTACTTGCCAATTCTTTTTTCCCCCATGCCATGGTGCTGGAAGCATTGGGTAACGAGCGCTCGAAAGGATTCGCCGTGCTTTACATGTGGCCATTACTGTACAAAGTGGGGTTGTTAGGATGGCGCCGCATGCAATCACTGTAGCCGGTGGTACGCCGAGTACTGACTTACAGCTTCACGAGCGGAGAGAAATGAAAACAATTCTTACTTACAAATTGCAGCGAAAACTCTTCAGCTCAAATGGACCACTAGGATTGCTAATGCTAAGAGGACACTTACGTTTGAACGACCGTCGCAAACGAGGAATATTTCATCTTTTCGCCAGGATCGTCCAGAAAGGGGTGGAAAGAGAGTGGATTGGATTAAGGCATGGTGGGCCGAGCGGGAGGCGGATTTTTGTATGGAATGAATTTTTTTTTTCGGTCAACGTTCCGGCAACTCGGCCTCGGCTCGTATTCTTGTTGATTCCATCAAACACGAGCAGTGAAAGTTCCTTAGCGCCCTTCATCTGCCACGTGTCGTTACGTTTGAATTTTGCTGAATGCTTTCTTTTTTGTTTACATAAAAAAATCTTTACGACCAACGTTTGGTCCAGCTCGTAGCAAATAGATGTGTAGTAGCCGCGTATAGCAAACATTTCCTTTCCAGGCGATAGATAGTACTGATAATACACTGATGGTGCACTTTAAGAATTGAACTGATTCTGCACTAGATATTGTGCTTCGATTGTGCAAGAGCAAGAGCATCAAACTCAAGCAGCTGGAGCTCAATTTCATTTCGAACCATTTGCATTTCTGATGGGCACAATAAAGATGTCAATCAATAGCGGGAATAGTGAAGTAAATGTATAAAAATTGATTAAAGTGACATATGCTGTTTAATCGAAAATTAGATAAACTTAGCAAAACAATTAATATTTTGCCGAATATAGTAATGTCTGAGAGGTTTATAAATTGTTTCAGACAAATTTTCAAAATATTCCGACAAATATTAAGAACAGAAAAATCAATAAATAGGAAAGATAAGGCCAAGCTTTGCCTTCCATATACAAAAATAAAACAATGATTATTAGAATTACTCAATAAGAAAAAGAGTTCCAAAAAGAGCTCCAAAAAGAGTTCCAAAAAGGAGATACTCATTGTCACATTGTTCCCATACACATGGTCAGTGCAAACGTGTGAAGCGATTGAGTTTATTAATAGTGTAATGGAAGTAAAAACAATTTACTACACATTAAACTGTAATTTATACGATGGGAATATTACCTTCCTAGCTGTCCCGCAAGCCATCCTTCCACCTCGTGGAATATGGACAGAGTTCAAGAAGTTCAAGAAGTTCTACAGTTAACCCCGAAATGCCAGCAAGCCAGAGACCGACCGAACCGCAGGCATCGGATTCGCTTTTCACTTTTCCTTAAACCCCACACAAAAAGTTTCTTCAACAACAGTTTATGGTAATAAGTGAAGTGGTTATTTAAATGAGCAGATTCTTCATGCACAACGATACGTACGTGGCACACAGGGATACGTCCACCAGCTGGGTGGGAGGGAGGATAAGGTTGCTTTGGGTGTAGCGTAAAAACCAATCCCGCTCGAGTTCTCGTAGCTGCAAAACTACTTTTGACCAGTCAGTCATGTCTTCTCCCGTTTCCACTAGCCACACATCTGGCCGAATGTCTTAAGAAACCGAGAACGTTAGTTGTTTGCTGGATCGGATCGGAGAAGCTACGCCGTACGCCAAGTTAGGCGAGTGACCCTTCTCTGTCCCCCCTTCAGGAGTGGAATTGCTAATTAGATGGTGAGTCGAATCGAAATCAGTGTTTTGTTTGCAGCTTCTCTCCATTCGTTCTTTCCCGGCGCCCTGCTGCAGCTCCCCGGCCATCGAACGCCGGCCGAACCGGCATTCTTCTCCGGCTGTGTCTGTTTGCTGGTTCTTAATGAAATTGTTACTTACAGTGCTGCATTCAAGCACCAAGTGGATTCGTTTTATGTCTTTCGATTTCTTTCACTCCCGGCGGCGCAAAAAGCTAACCAACACCGTATAAATGAAGCGCCAAGCCATTGCGGGCTAGAAAGGGATCTGATAAGGGCAGGGCTACGAAATAGAATTGACCCACCGTGACCCGCATCCGTCGACTGCATCTCGCAACGGATTATGTCAACTGCAGACAGCGGTGGTAGCGGACGCGACCAGTGCGGCACTGGCAAGAAGACACAGCACAGAAATCATGTGATTGTTAATGGTGTCTCTATTATTGCAGGGTGGTTTTCGGAAGGTCACTGTTTGCCTGTCTATTGGTTCCACCGCACTAGGGATGAAGGAGGCAGAAAGGAAGGGCCACTTACTACTGCATTATTCATCGCACTTCGTCACCAGCGTGCTAGTAGATGCAGCGCTGCAGCAAGTTTGTTTTTATCGGATATTTTCGGCAGAAGAAAATCACTTTGAGCTTTCTTATCTTGAGCGTGGTGTATGGAAGGGTGGTTTTAAAATTTTAAATCATTTTGCTGGTTTTTGCACTCCGATATAGTGTTCATGTTTTATGGATTTTTGTTTATTAGTTTTACTGTGAATTGGTGGGGGTGTGTTAATGTCAAAGAAAGAAAAAAAAATCCATCAGCAGAAAGGCAAATTTATAATGATTAATATTGGATATCGGAGAAAAGTTAAAAAACTCAAGACATCAAAAGGTACGAATACAGAAGGACGCAGATGCGATATAGATAACATTATACGAAGGCTTAGTCGCTTAACGTTTTATCTCAATCAATATCAATCACGTAAGTATGTTTTTATCGTTCAATTGCTCATACCTACGGAATCGAACTGGACGAACTGTTTTATTTTACTGGATTCTTTTACTTTATGCTCCTCTAGGCCAGATCTGCAAAGGAATGTACCAGCAGTAGTATAAAAATAACAAACAAATGATGCCAAAAACTCCATCCTCAACTGGAAGAGATGGGGTGAAATTTATTCACAGATTGGAACGTGGCACAAGTGTAAGCGCACATCCAGTTATGCCGTGCTTTGGAAGTGGAGATTTTCCATCCGCAACAGAACGGATCAAAGAAGAAACTTGGGGCCGAACGGATTTGCTAGGCAAGATGCATCCCGCGAAAGGTGCACGGCAAAGACACACAGCGCTGAAGAGAAATTGCTTACCGGGAAATATCTTATCGTACAATCGGATGTAGGAAATCAAATCGGTTTCATCAGGGCGCCCCATCCATCTGGACGCTTTTCTTTTCCGGGGGAAAATAGTGGCCAAACCGGGAGGATATGGGAGCATTACAGAGCAAAAAACAAAAAAAAAAAACAGTGGATATAACTTTTGCCAAATCTATCCTCGGTTTCGCGAGAAGATGGATATGATGCACCAAAGCCTTGCTATTTCTCTTTTACCACCATTTTTTTTGCTTCGCAAAATGTTGTACCACCCCTGTACAGGTCGCTTCCCAGCCTTGGGTAGGAGTTGTGTGTGGGTCTTGGGGATGAAACTTCAAAACCACCCCGCAAGAAACTTCGTACCACATATCGCGGTTCCGCGAGCACCCTTACCGATCATTTCGCCGCATGTTGTTTGCCGCGCGGACGGTCCTTGCCTTTGAAGAGGCATTTCTGCACGCTTCTGCATTTGCACTGCAATATTTGTGCAGTGATGAACTTTTGCGCTCGGTGCGAACCGTCGGAACACACGGGGAATGTGACGTGGTATCATCCCGTCTTTTGGGGGTTGCAACTTTTTGATCCGCAATTTTCCATCAAATAGCTACAAACAACGGTAATGGGCGTGATGGGGGAAGATACACATCCACAAGCGGGAAAGATGCACCACCGCGGTGCGGTGCTTTTCGGCAGGATGGAATCGAGCAAGACGAACAGTCAACCGAATGGGTGGCTTCGAAATGTTGTCTGTGTGTGTTCGGTTCGGGTTTATTGGTTAAAGTTTGATTTAAGCGCTGGTGTTTGAAGCTGGTGGTTGGGAAGATCTTGGATGATGGTTGGAATTGCTTGTTGAATCGTGAAATTTAGTTTTATGTGCACTGCGTTTCTGTACGTATCGTAGTTATGTTGGCAATAAAAATGTCATTTTACTTATTATTAATCGATATTTACCATACCTCGACGTTTATGTTGGTCGATATTGTAAACTTTAGATGTTAAATTTGGAACTGTTTGCTGCAAGAAATATCTTATTACAGGGTCATCCCGCAATTCGTTAACAGTTTCCCATCAATTTTTGAATCCGTCTCACAGTTTTATGATTGCGTCTCATATATTTTTGAATCCGTTCCACAATTTTTGCGACTGCGTTCCATCAAATTTTGAATTAGCCCCGAGGTTTTTTGATGGTTTCCCAGATATTTTTGAATGCGTTCCGTGGTTTTTTGACGGTTTTTCAAAAGAAGAAAGAGAGATGTTGAAGGTGAATCAAGCATTGGTGATGAACTTGACGGTAAAATCTCTGCGGATTGTTAGCACGCTAACCAAGCAGCTCATCCGCAGCGGCCGATTTTCTCTAAACTCTAAACGGAGGCCACCGGTTTTCCATGAATGCATTTGAACCTGTGACCTTCTCTCCCTTATATGTGGTTCGATACAATTGCAGGATACTGTTGTGGTTAAGTGAAAGACAATTTATTTAAAGTAGCATTCAAAATTATTTGGGAAACCGTAAAAAAACTTCGGAAAGAATTCAAAAATATATGGTAAACCTTCAAAAAACCGCGAGACTAATTCAAAAATATGTGAGACGTATTCAAAAATTGTTGGGAAAAGCCAAAAAATCTTGGGACGGATTCAAAAATACCTGGGACGCAATCAAAAAACCTTGGGAAATTGTCAACAAATTGTGGGATACCCTGTAAGGACGAACCTATAATGGTATATTGTTCATATTTATCGTATAGAAAAAGATCATTGTAATAGGTAAATATTTATGTATTTTTTTAAATTTCGACGAGTTTGCTACCAGTCGCAAAGCACATCAAATAGAGAGTTTAAAAACCTTTCACCTGCTTGATATCCTGCACGCTAATTTCAAACCTTCCATTCCAACTTTTTCTTTATGCAGCACGATCCGGAACGATCGCATCGCATACGTTTCAATAGCGACCGACACAAGTTGCATCGCTTTCGTTCAATTTTCGGCTGTTATCTCCTATCACTCCTCATCACTTACACCACACCACCGGTGGTTCTGGTTGCCTGGTTTTGTGGTGCTAAATGAGACAACAATTTTTAGAAACCGTAAAATAGTACGATTGAGTGTGGTAATGGGGGTTTGGGGTCCCACCATTCCAGGGTGGCGCACACGAAGAGGAAGTAAAATTTTGTTCCAATTTGTAGCAAAAGCTTCGCGCCACTGGTCCGCCATCGGACGCCATCGTACGGGGTGCGGGTAAGTGCATCCAGTAAGTGGAAATAACAATTCGCACAAGCAATTTTGCACCACATTGCAAAAGCTCCACCGGAAAGGTAGCGGCCACACGGGGAGGTGTCAATGAGTACGGGCAGGACGATGTATGTGTTGTGTGTGTGAGCACAGCTCGGGACGATTCTAGAAGCACTCATAACTCGTAAAATCTGTGGTTTTATACGACATATTTTTATCTGTTTATGAGTTTTTGTGTTGAGAAGCGTTTGCTTTTTTTTCTTTATACGCCGCCATACCATTGCTCCTCGGTAGCAATAAAACGTTATTGTTGAATTTATGCTACAACTTTGGCTGGTTGTGTAGTACCCAAGTCGTTGCGTCGTTGCCCGAGTTGGCCGTGGTTGGATTTGCAGCAAATCTTCCAATCGGTTCCTCACCGTTATCGTCACCGTTTAGTGTGACCAAACCAAAGCCAAACGGTAAGAGAATATCCAATTTTCCAACCACCCTTATCCGGGGTGAAAGGGGTGGAAAATAGGGAGGGGGGGGGGGGGGGGTAAGAAAATGGTGGAAATAGATAGCTTTATCTTAGCGGCGAAGCAGGAATAGTTCTCGCTTTTGACAAGAAACACATTTTAACTTTTTGCAAACCGGATCGGGGGGGGGGGGTGGGTTCCGTGGTGAAGATTGTTGCACCGCAACCCGGCGTAAGGCCCTTCGGTTTCGGTTGTGATCGTGGAGAGAAAAAGTTTTCCCGGATAATACGATTTGTTCTTGACTCGCTTTGCCTTTCGGTGTGAAGACATCGAGAAAAATTATTACACCCCGATCGGGGGCCCGGCGTTCGCACTAATGTGCTGCCGGGCCGGTGATTCATGGGAGTGTTCCTGGGCGCTGGGTTGGTATGCTTGATGAGGCTGAATGGATTTCGCGTGTGACCAGCTCGATGGGGAATCAATATTTTCGCCAAGTTTGTCACACCGATTGGCGGGGCGTGAGTGTGATTTAGGAGTGCTATCTTTCTTCTTTTCAATAAATTCTATCGACGGACGCGGCACTATCGGTGGTTTGTATCTGCCATGAACGGGCGCGAGCTACGATCGTGCGACAGTCTGATGATTGCTAAATTCATAACAATCATTTTGATAAATCGCTATATTATTTTATGTTGATTTTTAATTCGTACGTAGACGTAGACGTAGAGATAGCATACTATATACTATGAAATAATATTTAAAATAATGAATTTCAAACTTTGCATAAAACAAATATTTTAAGGTCCATAAAAACGGTATAGCATCCAGACTAGCATTTAATTCTTATAGAAATCGATTAAAATTGCATTTCGAAGTTTAATTGAATATAAAAAAAAACATCACTTCAGTAAGGCTTCCATACACTCACCATCCCGCCAAATACTTAATCCCTTGTTTCACATCGTACGTACAATGTATTCGAACCCGGCCGAAACCGAACTCCATTAAAATGTTATAATTCAGTTAATAAAAAATTAAACAGTTTTATGACGCAAGCTGCACATCCAGTTGCGCTCCTATTTCCCAAATTGCGAATGTAAAGGGAATGTATTTTACAACTCGCACGGAAACAAACGTCCACACTTGCTGCACGGACGATTTGGTCTGCGAATCGTTTACGGTTTATGGGAATGCATAAAAATTCATACCGATTTATGGATGCCGATTGTTGATAGTTTGTACGGTACACCCCCGAAACGGTGCGTGTGAGTGCACGCGATGTATCCCGAAGCCAGCCGATTGCCATCTGTTGGATGCTGTCGTCGAGGGTTGCGGAACAATAAAAGTGGACATATAATACCCGACCGTTTGCAGCATTAGACCATTTCGTCACCTTCAAAATTGGCGAGATTTAAGATCGAAAAAAAGGGAAAAATGAGCACGGTGCAACGATGGGAAGAATCGTTCCGGATTTTTTGCTTTGCCTTTCCCATCTCGCTGGTGCTTTAGATTCTATCGATGAACGACGCGAACGCTGTTCCGTGGAAACATTCTTCGTGTCTCCTTTTAACACGCTGTCAAATATTTGATTATATCGTTAGGTTTTGTTAGTGACGCCTTACAGTAACGGACGACCGAAACATGAGCTATGGTCCCGTTTTAAAGGGGTGCGTCGAACGGAACGGAATAGAAGCTATTCCTGGGCGAGCAGAATGTGGATGGCAGAGAACAGGACGATAATTTCTTTTGAAGTTTGAAAACTTTGATACGGAATTTGAACATAAATCATCAAATCGAATCGAACTCTCAGAATCTGATTTATTCGTTTCTTACGGAAGAAGAAGAATCATTTCCACTTTTGGAAGCGAACGGAAAGAAAATGCGACTCAAAATTTATGAAACATTTGAAACACTCACAAAAATTAAAGAAGACTATACTATTCCAATAGATACTAAAGATATTATTACAATATTAAACTATATTATTAAATTATATTAAATAACTCTATACGAAAAACAAACATAAACATGCACATTAATACCAGTTAACAACTAATAATGGTTTGTTAAGTTTCAAATACGATTTTGTTAAAATCAAAAGTAAATTTTTGTGAGTGTAAGATATTTAGTAAAAGATATTTTAAAGATTTTTTATAAATATTTAATAATCAAAATTTATCAATTGTATATTTATCACACTACTGTCTAGTGAGCAGATCACGTCCTGGAAATAATATTAGATTATCCAATTTGCGCTTCTCTTGATCACTTAAATGAGATCTGGTTGATAATAACCATAACAAGGAATAATTAAAATAAGTAAGTAACCGACGTAATAATTATACGTAAATGAATGTTACTAATCCTCAGATCAAATGTTTATAAAGCTTAAAAGTTTTAAGTTACTCAAAGAATAATTGAGACACATTTTATAACTAAGTAACCAAAATGACGATTACTTATTCTTTTCATCTTGAAACCTCATTGCCGTAAATACTCCAACATTTTCAATAGGCTGTCCGGTACTTTCCAGCGGTTTCATGTGTGAACAATGGGTCCCATGTTATCCAAATGTCACCGAGTGCACAGGTCAAAATGCAAAGGGTACCGTGATTACTGCCGTCGCTAAGAAAGCAACGATCTTACGGATGTCCAGATACGGTACGTCCAGGTATGCTGTTAAAGCTGTCATGTAGCAAAATTACTACCGAGAAATACTTTCACAGCATACCGGTGTGCTGACCGATGTGGCCAGGTACAGAGGGAACTCCAGTGGTTAGGGGTGAGTGTGCATGTTTTTTTGTTCATCCCCTTTTGCTCCTGTTCTTGGGTTCGGTCTCAATATCGTTCGATTCCTATTTTCAACTCCCTGTCCCCGGAAGTGTATCATTACGGTATGCTTGTGACCGGAAAGGCATAACAAGCACGTTAACGTTGTGGTTCAGTCGTCGGTGAGTGTGACCAAAACCACCCCCCCCCCCCCACCTTTGCCACGCCGGTTTGATCGACGGGTTATGCAGGGGTTATCCATGTTTCGGTTTCAATTTTTGCCAACCGTGCGGACGGTAGGACCGCATTCATTTACTCGGGTATCGGTCCCGTCTTTTGAAGGGAAAGAAAACGGCGGCGAAGGTTTGTGTGCGGACGAAACAAAAAAAGGTTTTTATCGTACATGCATCGAAAGTTGTGGAACATGACTTTGCTAAAACACGAACTGCGGAAAAGTTCGTTTTGTTCGTTCGCTTTTCCTTTTCCCATCGCATTCGTACACTAATTTCACTGGCCCGCTCCCAGTCGCACGGTGCACGGTAGAAAGGGAAACCCCCGTTGCGGGGAAGTTTATTTTCCAATTCGTAAACCCCTTTGCTTTCTCTGGCCATTATTTTTTTTCTTCTATTTTTCACTGAAATCCTTTCACCCGGTGTGGCTCGTTAAAGCTCGAGGTGTTCCCACATTCACCTGTTTTCAGGGATACTGCTGGATACGACGAGTTTGTTTCTTCCCATTAACAGGTGCCACGCCACGTCATAGTCCCTGGGGGAAGGTGGGAACGAATATTGCTAAAAAATGGAAGAAGTTGGGCTAAAAAACCCGCCTTCGGCAGCCGGAATCGAAATCAAGCACCAGCACAAGGTGAGCGTCTGTATGGTATATTTTTATTCGCTCGTTTATGGATAAAGTTTATAATTTGCTTAATCTCCTTTGTCATTGTGTTTAATCTTTCGGGAAGGGGTGTAGTGGGGTGGGAGGGGGTGAGTGGAAGCTAGTGCCGGACGTCATGCAGGTTGACCAGGAAGTAACGGGGGGGAACGAGTTTTGAATGAGGAAAATATATTTTCCTACTGTTGCTCCACAGTGGCCCCACAGTGGGAAATGAGAATGTGTAATGCGAAGGGTACGGCATTAAAAATAAGAAAATGGTAGAAAAATCACTGGGAAAAACCTTTGTTAAGGGAGGGAAAATGCACGCTAGCGCTGGATTCACAGGAAGGGAGCAAAGCAAAACTTACGACCTGGAAAATCTCAACCCCCCTCTTTGCTGCTAGAGTTTGCCAGCATTTTGTAGCAGAAGTTCACTTTGGCGAATGGAAATGTAGATAAAGTTATTAAGAAAAGCACCTCCATTCCGGGGGCTCGGTTCCCCGGTTTCTTTTCGTTCCTTTAAAGCTCATTTCCTTTTCATGCCCCCCCCCCCCTTTCCCACCCACCAGAACAAACACTTCTCGTGTAATGATAATGCGTTTTCGGTTCGTGTCTGGGCGCGTTCGTTAATGTTTTGTCTATTGGCCCCGGTGCACATTATTTTACCAAACCAAGACGCAGCAAAATGCACTGGTGTTTCGGTTACGCTTTATGCCATATAATTGCACCAGAAATCTGTTCGCCGTTTGTGTTCGGGTGGAAGAGATATACCGTAAATGTTGCCGCTTCCTCTCATTGTTTTGCTATTTTTGTTTTACTTGGGAACACAGGCTGGTCATTTGGGGCAATTGTTCTTCGTGCCGGTAGGAGTGTGTGGTCGCACGATGCCGGGAAAGCCGGAAGCATCCGGAAAATGGAGAAATCGCAGTGCAAGAAAATAGCTGGCTAACGTGATTTTAACGATCCTGTTGCGGGTTGCGAGAGCTTTGAAGATTTTTTAATGGTGGAAATTGTTGCTTCATGCCAACTGTGGAAGGAGAATTTAGCATGTTTAAACATAGGGGTTGAAATTGAACAACGTATAAAATGCGAATGTGGTGCAGTTTGCTGCAAGCAGATACAGTGGACAATTAAGAGCTCAAGGGTTCTTTTAGGCGAATAGTTAACTTGCAATTTCGTAAGAATCGTTTTATTTTTTCTGATGTTGGAAAATTCATTTACAGGCTAACATTCCTCGCATTTAATCCAAATGACGGAATTAAGCCATCTTTTTAATCTTCTTAATTCTGATTATTTGTTCTGGTTTAAAATAAAAATCTTACACTGTTCTTGTAAAGTTAAACGAATACAATTTTAGCCGTAAATCGCTCGGAAAAATCACGAAGAGAAAGAACTCACACTAACCAATCCAAAAATATAGCTTCTCGACGCTTACTTCCGCCTTTCTACTGTTTACACGGTGCCATCCTAAACATAGATAATAAATTAAACCGGAACTTGTGAAACGGTAATAAAACTGATAAGATGATTTAACACGGTCGTAAAAATGGCCCATATCTTACTCGGGGCACATGTGTGTGAGCGATCCCGTTGTCTTGTGCGCTCCATCGCAGCAAGCGTGGCTTAGAAGTGTTTTTTTGTTTGTGTGCTATGTTTGCGAAACATTTTCATTGCAATCGCCGAAAAATGAAACAAAACGATGGACACGTGCGATGGAATGGTAGAAATTCGCGAATCAGACATGTTTGCAGCCCTTCGAAGGGCGAGATGTGTTTTTACGGGTGTGAAAAATATGATTAAGTTTTTACTTTTCATCCACGGTTCCGAAGATAAGTGATATGCTCCTGATGAAAAGAGGGTAAGTAGGGTGAAGAATTTTTCTTCGGTCGATGCAGTGTCGATGGGTTTAAAACCCGTTGCACTGGCAAACACATACACACACACACGAGAGGACAAAATATCCCTTCCGTAATTTAGTTAATCAAAATAGTCACATTTCATCGCTTGCCCTATGGCGCCGGGTATGGTTTTAAGGCCGCTCGGTTACGACCAGGCCGATACTGCTGCCGGTGAGGGGTTTTCCTTTTGCGAAGGGTCCTCCCAAAACATGGGATGCCTGTTGAACTGGCTTCCACCGGCTGACGGTTGTATCCCTCGCAAAAATTTAAACATAAAACTGGGTAAATCAAAGAAAACTGGTACGAAATTATTCACGCTGACACGCTGGTCGTAAAATGCTCTATCCACACACACACACACACACATCACACACAGTGCACGGTTTTGAGAGGTTGCCATTCATTTCCCTCAATCCAGGGCTATGGCCGCATCCGGCCTTCCCGTGGAGAAAGATGTGTGCTTGGAAACAATTTTTCCAAATGAAAGGGGCCGTCCATAGTTTTACGGGCGATTTAGATAGAGGTAATGTAATTTTAAACCCTTTGCTGTGCGCTTTTTGCTACCGGGCAACCATTCCGTTGCGTAGGTTACCATGGTGAGAGGCAGGGATCATGTGTGTGTGTGTGTGCAATTCGAAACCGGGGGTTGATGTTTTGACCGTGCGGTGTAAACGTACCGGATTGTCAAATTGATGGCATCGCACTGGGGTGGTTGAAAAATTCGGTCGTTTTTTTTTTGGTTTAAACCCCTACGTGGAGTGTCTCTTTGCATCACATATGAGGATGCGTGTGTGTATGTTGGTGGCGATGGTAACACCCGTCCAGATGTTTCAGCGATTAATTAAGCTCTTAAGTGCGCACGGGAATGCTGAAGTGCTTAGCTGCCAAACAACAAATTCCACTTAGCGCGAGATTGTTGATGAATTTTTGGGGCGAAGTTTTGCATGCATGGAAGGTGAAAGTTGATCATTTATGGGCTAGTCTTATGCTGAAGTGCGCTATACAATGCAGTACAATTTGCTGGGAAAACGATTCGTCGTGTAACAGGATCTGTGTGGGTCATGTGAGTATGCCGGCCGGTATTGAATACATATAAAGAAAAATATAAATTTATTTTTTATTTAATTTTTATTTATTTTAATTATAACGGCCAAGGGCCCTATGATCGATATATTTTGTCGAAATTGCATGACTATGGGCATTTCCTCCCAGTTATGTGCGTTATCTCGGGCTTGCTCGGTTGTTTTATAAACTAAAAAATATGAATTTAGATATAAGTGAAAAAACAACTAAATTGTTTATTTTCAAATTAAATGTCGACAATATGGAACGCTTTTATTGCGTTTTTGTACAAAGCAAAATATAAATACATATACGAGTTGAAAATTATTTGAAGAATAATTGAAATACTATGATTAAATTGTATTAAACCAAAATTCTCAATTTTTTACTATGATTGATTTTTTTGCAGGTGTTACTATTTAAGAATTTGATCAATGAATGAAGATTAGAACGGCCAGGCCATTGTAGAAATAAACCCTTGTGAAGTGCTATGGAGAAGTATAATTCATAGTTCTATACGGAGGTCATCAAACATTGCGTATACATTCTGATTTAAGGTAGATTTTCCATATTCTTTATATACTTCTAGGAGTCAAGCAATTTTCTAATTGTACAGGCAGTCCCCGAGATACGCGGTTCCTCTTATACGCGGATTCGAAGATACGCGGTTTTTGTAAATTTGACAGATGACAGAGTTTATTGCACAAAATCTAAGCAAAAAGGTGAAAATTTGGTCGAAAATACCTTTTTCGTCATATAAAACGTATGATTTTAACTTATTTTAATGCAATCTTTCTAAAAATCGCCTGATTCGCTACATAAACCAAGTGCAGAGAAGGAATTCGACTCGCTGACTTTGAAGTATAAACGAAATTGCACCAGGATTCGACTTACGCGGAAATCTCGGGGACTGCCTGTATATTAAATACGAGTAAAGGAGTTTTGTCAGCTATAGATGGAGTCCATGTCTGAGGGAAGGGAATTCAAATATTAAATACTATATTGCATTATTTTGTATTAATTTTTCCCCTCATTATTTATCAAATAACAATATACTTTTGAGAATCAAAATTGACTTTTAGAGATATACTTTAAATCTAGAAAAAGAACCCTGTAGCGACTTGGTGTTGTAGTAAACGTTCGATAAACATTAACAATTAAATAGCTGGCACACGAACATATCCGCAAGCCAAACTTGTGACGACACGTAAACCAATCGTAATAGCAATAATGTCCGTTCTAGCAACGCGCGCGATGCGAACGATTGGACAAACACTCACTTTGTCACTTCGTTTCGGTCCTCATCGCAAATAAACCCATTACACCGGTTATGATCCTTTGGGGACTTTCACCGAGAGGCCGAATGGGCACATAAAAAAACGACAATACCGACCATACACATCCGAATCATGAATCCGCGGCATCTCAATGCAGAACAATCGAGCGCAAGCCCGCAGGACATACAGTTGACTGTTTAGTGGCCGTTTCGGTGGTGTTGTTGGTTTTTTTTTGTTTGGACTGGACAGACCAACATCATAGACGTCCGAGGCCGTACGGGCCGTGGGCCATCGGGACGACAATCGGTAAAATCAGATAAAAATGAATGTACCGTGAAGGAGCAGGGGGGGCGAAACAACGGAGCAAACGGAAAGCGCCACAAAACAACAACACGGCAACAGCACTGTACAAGCAAATAAATCGACCACCGGAGGCTGTGGTTGGCCTGTGTTGCGGCCATGCCAGGGAGGTGTTTGTTGGCGCCTTCCGAGAATCTGCTTCTGATGTTGATGGCACATCGATCGGATTTATTGTACGACGATGACCGATGGCAGCAGGCAGAAGGATGGCAACGGGCAACAGCCAGCAGGCAACGGTGCGCAATAAAATAGCAAAACACTTTCCTACCGTAGTAGCACAAAACAAAAAAAGGGAAAACAAAACACTTTCCACATCCGAGTTCTCGAAATGATGGCCGGTCCACTTTCTTTCTCGGCTTTCTCGAAACGAGCGAGCGTTTCGTCCCTGTGTCGGAGGGTGGACAAGAAAGCAATCATAAAATTGACCAGCAAAATCATATTGTTTATAGTGCAGTGGCCCTGTTACCCGGCCGGTGTAGGTGATAGTTATTTATCAGTCGCAAATATCTCGCCGTTCAGGACTGCTCCAAGGACACCCTTTTTTCGGTGGCCGCAAGGTACGGTGCTGGTGATATAAATCGCAGCAAATTGCCTTTTGCCTCCTGCGGCCCGGCACGGCTGGCAGGCACCGAATGGCGCTCGGGAATGTCCTCTTGCGCGCGAAGCAACATGTCTTAAATACCCTCATGAGCACTTTACCGTGGCCTCTAGCTGCAGGCTGAGGTTTCGTGGGGGGTGGTGTCCGAGTGTTATTTATCTCATCGTTTCTTGCTTTGTTTCAACCCCTGGTGCTGGTTGCCGTTTCTTCAGCTCATTTCGTTTTTCGATTTGTTCGGCAACGCAAAAATTTGCGGCCACCGCAGGTCCCCGCGCACTGTTCGAGATGTGCGACGCCCAACGTATGACGTTTTGCGGCGTGTGCTTGGATGCGTTTTGACAGATGACTCGGCTACGTGTGATTTCGCCCGGTAGAATGTTTTCCACTTGATGCTATCGGATTCCCCTTGTGATTATTCGATGCTGTACGAGTAGACACAATACGCACACGTATGCACACACCGTGGATCTGTGAATTGTCCTTCGCCGATGGGTGGTACCCGGTGGGGTATGGTGCGCAAACATAAATTATAACCAAACACAGACACGTTGTCTGCCTGCAAGCAAACCTGTCCCGCACTAGAAACGCCTACGTCCATGGTTACGGAGCGCGGTTTGCTTAGACCTAGCGTAGAAAAATAGAAGCACACTATGTATGGGAGGGTGGGTAGTGTTGCCCTAAATAGACACTACACCCTCTCCGAAAAACGGCACCGGAGCGCCTCTGTGCCATTTATTGTACGCCGGGGAAGAATATATTGTTCGGTGCTATTCGGCACGGGAGAAAAAAGGGGTGCATATTTTAATGGTGTTTTGATATCGTTTAATGTTTTTATTTCCACTGATTGCGATGATGAGACTCTAAAAACCCGGTAACGCCGGTCCCGGATGGAACAGGTTTACTTATCTGTGTGTGTGTATTTGATTTTTTTTTATTCCAAACGACTTCATTGTTCGATCCTGGTAGTTTCAGGGCCACTACCAATCCTTAGGAAGTATCTGAATTCCCGCTCTAGAAGCAAAGAGTTCTTTAAATGGAGTTGTCTAAAAAAAATAACATTTTAAGAAGAGACCCATCTCCCTAAGCCCAGCAGTTCAAGTAAAGCTCCCGGGAGAATTTGCCGATCCACCCGGACCGCTGACAAAAACCGATTTTCATCGGCATGAATCGGCACGAATTTAACGTTTCATCGACAGACAAACATAATTATACGTAACACTCGCACGTGGAACTTCCCCCCGGGAAATTCCCCCGTGTGTGCGTGTGCCCGGGATGGGGCACCAATTTCAATTTTCCGTTCCCGTCAAGTGGAATCGAAATGAGTTGCACGCGAAAGGGAAAGGGCGCACGGAGGCGCCTTACTTCCATTGAATTCGTGCAAATTTGCCGCTGATTGCGTAGCAGGTGGTTTAACGCGATTTGTGCGGTATTATTGAGCTTTATTGTTCGCGTAAAGTGTGTGATTTTATGTCGCGCGTAAGATGAATGTAATTATAAATTGGAGGGTTTGAGAGAGAGAGACAGGAACACTTACATGAACATTTGCTAAACGTTCGAGCGCGTACGAAGACGATGGCAGACAACGATGAGCAATAATTTGAAGTAATAAATCTTCCTTTTAAATCCTTAGAATCTTTACAACTCACTGGAAATTCTTGGTTTGAATTTTCTTTCTTCCCGATGCAGCTCTTATCCTTCAGCTAATGATTCATGAGTGTGTTGGATGTTCCATTCCCTGCAACGAAGGTGCCTGGCGGACAAAGAAAACACCAAAGATCAATTGCGATAGACGGCGAGCGAGTGGGCAAGTTTTGTTTGATCTTCTGCCTAAATCCTCCCTCCCGTTTTTTTTTACAAACTATCCATCCTTATCGAGTGTTAGCCGGGGCTCAATATCCCACTTGTTTGAATGCCGTTTCCCGGTCGGTAGCGTCCGAGTAACGAGATCCCCATGTTCCATGCGGGCACTATTTGCTGATACGGGCAAGTTTTATGACCAACAGGAAATTCCTTGCTGCACGCCCTTTCCACGGCCGGTACCGGGCGATCCGTGGGCGGTTGAATGCAGGAGGAAATCTGCTGACCAGCCCGTTGTTGTCTAGCACTGCATAAAATTCATTTTTATCTCGCTTCGAAATGGGTAAGAAAACGGCGAACTTAGGGCCCGTACAGGAAATAAGGACATGTTATTTATGGTCGTAAACAAGATTTGTTTCGGGCCAAGTTCTTTCGGGGGGGCCTTTTGCGCTGTACGGGGATGCATTCGCTGGAAAGCACGTAAAGTGAGCACATACATCTGTTTGCGTTTGTGAAATGGTTTGCCGGGGGGGTTGGAGCTTCGAAAGACGCTGCTGGTAAAAAGAAGAAGATGTAATGTCGTGATGACATTCGAAATAGGGTAAGCATGCTTATGTGTTTCTTTTTCTCCGTATGGGGAGGGGAAATGCATGAAATTTTCTTTTCGTTTATTCCGCATCGATTGTGTGCATGCCGTCAGTACTCATCCTGCAAGGTGTCCATTCCATTGGGTCCAATTCCGGAAGGTAAACCAGACGACCAGACGACACGAACACATTGTTCAGCGTTCAATAAGCAGTGCTTCAACTGCGCCATACTGAACGATAAATCATTTTTATCTTGCATTATTTCATTAGCTCCCGGAACCCATAAACGTGTTGGTAAAGATTTTCATCTTCGTCAGCAGTAAAGAAAAGGAAGAGACACAAACGCACACACAAAAAAAAATCACCGAATCGAACGAGCGGAACTAAAGTAAGCGGAGGGAAGAATGAGTTTGAGGGGTATGTGACGGACACCGATATCGTCACACGTATGCCGTACATTTCATACATCCACACGCCCTTCAACTGTACGCCAGTTTTGGGAACAAATCCGGGCACAGGACGAATTGGAATCACTTAATTATCCTTTCAACAATATGTGGTCCGGAAGTGGCACGCTCGGGAACACGGGGAATGAAGTGCGGAGGAACACACACAGACACACAAGCAATTCATAGCATTGTCCAGCAGCGGTCAACCGAATGGCAGATAAGATAAGAGTCTGTGCACAAGTCCGGGACATTTAATCTAGTGCTTCCTCGAAACGGTCCCCGAGCCGTGTCCTACGAGAAGGACGGAAGTTGGCCGAAAGAATGTGACGGGAAAGAAGAAACTTTCCACAATCGGATGTGGAGTTTTGTACGAATCGGACGGACGAAGTTTGCTGATCGTGCTGTCGGCAATTAATGCAAAAGTTTGAAGATTCCCAGTAAAACTATCCACATTTGATGGTGGATAAATATGGCTGGTCCACGTAGCCTTAATACTATTGACCGATGGAACTGAAGTCCGAACCCGAAGCACTGATGTTCGATCGCAAATGCGTTTTATAGGCTTGTAATAAAGTGTCAATATTTTGTTAGCAAAACTAGTAAAAGTGTCCAGTTAGCAAATTATTTATCTTGTTTTTATGATTATAATAGTTCCGGTTAATATTGATTTTTGTCACGAAGAAGTAAGTGTCAGATTGATTGAAACTTATGTCAGTGGTTTCAAAGTTTTGCTGTACTTTTAGTGCATTGTTTGTTTGATGGTATATTATTTATGTTGAAACTCTTATATTGGTTTAATACGTTGATTATTTTCATACTTTTGACAGCTTTTAGTTAGAATCCATTTTAATAAATCCAATTTCGTTTGAAATCGACGTCATACATTAAATTGTATAAAGGAAGCATCGACTTCAGTGGAAATAGCATTTGCCATCGACCCTGACAGTGAAGTAAATTCAAGCTCCCATAAGTGCAGTCTTAGCGGGACAAAGAAGGTAACCCCTAGAGTTCAGTACTGGAAGGAAAAATAGCATGACGTAAAGTAGCATCACTCACGCGCGGCCAGCGCACAAACTGCAAAACTAACAAACTACCATAAATTACTTAATAAACTCAATTATTACTCCACTTGTAAACCGAAACCACCAGCGGCAAGCTGCCGGTTGACGGTAGTGCATTTTGGCAAACGGGGTGAACACTGTTGCCTGGTTCGCCACCGGCATTCCATTCACACGAACTGTTGCAAAGAAATCGAGTCAAGGGACCGGGACAATAGGACGCCCCAAGACTCGCAAGCGCTCAGGACTTGCCTCCTGTGGTGCACTTTGTGATGGTTTCAGGCGACATTACCTTTATAGAGAAAGGGAGAGAGAGAGAAAGGAAGAGAGAGATAGAGGGAAAAATGGAAGATACAAAGCCTGGGGCTGGCATGTTGCACCGAGCAAAACGCCCCAAACAACGATGTCTTATTTTGCGATTAATAAATCCTTGCCACCCTTTTCGGGGAGTTTCGGGAAACGGGAAAATGCAGGAGTAAAAATGCCCAGCGGGTGGTTTGCACTCGCGCTGGAGCAGGGTTTGTCTGGGTTGCGCTGCAGGATTGCGCCCGCATTGGGACATACGACGACAACACCGAACCGGGTGAGGTTTGCTCTGTGATCTCTTTCCCTTTTCCTAAGTGGCTAGACGGGATGTCGTGTTCTTTTTCCAATTGACCAACTCTCTACTGCTGGAACTGGGTTTTAGCAAAAAAAAGAGGAAAAGGGGCTTATGGAGAAATGCATCACAAGAAAACTGTGGAACTGTGTTGCTAGGAACTAAAACATCACCGCACTAACCAGAATGTATTCCAACTTTCTTAGGAAGTTCCGTGACTCCAGGTCTAAAAGGACCTTCAGTCCTAAGGAGTGCCGGTTCTAACCGGGTGTAATACTTTGGCATCATTGGATGACTTCCATTCGCCCATAGGTAGTGGGACAAAAAAAACGGAGTTTGATGCCATCCTTTCGCTAGACTAACTCTCAGCAGGACACTACATTATTGTTAAACGGAAAGAAAATCCTATGGAAGAAAGCGCAGTGGATGAAGGTAGGTGATATGAGAACATCCTTTACGTGGAAAACACTTTTTACCCACCGACGGAAAGGTACATTTTGAACAAATTTTCCGCCCTTTATGAGTCACTGGTGATTCTTCCTGAAGGAGATGTTCTTAGCGGAGTGATTCATTCCACTCAGTTTATTAAAGCAACAGGGTAATTTGGAGTTCATTAAGTGAATTAATCTTAGTTCACCAAATTCACTGTGGAACATCAACGAGATCTGCTTCCTCCTTTACATTCACTCGTCTCTGGCTGATGTTACCCGTTGGGTTGTCTGGCGTTGCGGTGACGTCTAGATAATGATGTTATGATTATGAGACACCCTGCTGGGTCACCGACGATCATCTAATATCTCCCGGCAACTGTGCAGAACAGCTCCGGGCGGCATACAACTTCATCAACGGTCATCACATACTGCGCAGAGTTCGTTTGGGGCCAATTTAGGGCTGACGAGTGGATTAACTGTTGAGAGAAGTTTTAGTTTATTATTGCAAAAGTTTGGTCTGAACCATTCAGGTAATTTGATTTATTTTTGCTTAGCACAATGTATCGTAGCTTAGATGTCGCTCTGATCGGGGCCGGATTCACTTGTGGAGGATAATTAATGACTTGGAGCTTCAGGGATTTTTGTGGAGATGGTTAATAAACGATCGTATGAAGATTCCGGATTAACTAAGACATGCGAAATCAGTTTCATTTTGCTCTGAACGAGTGTTCCTTAATTTTGCGTCTTTTTTACCTAGCAGCTTGGGTTGAATCATATAAGAATGTTTCATTAAAACGAACTCTGTTGTATCGACAATTATATGACTATCCTAAGCATGGACAAGGCCTCAATTCTTAAAGAAATACCTGGGAAATACTGACCTAACTATCGAGAAGAAAAAAAAAACCTATCGACCACAAAGCGAAAACCCATAACAATAAGTTTCCCCATGGAAACATACATAAACCGCCCCGTGCATTCGTGCATTGTGCTGGTGCACTTGCTCGGATGCATTGCTGCCCGTGGTATACTGTTGCACAAGAACCAGGCTCTGCAACAATGGCCATCTGGGTTGTTTGACTTTTAGGCTAAGCAAACCCAGGGGAAAGAAAAACCCCGGAAATCCTTCCCGAGTGAGCGGATTGGTGTGCGGATGGCCCGTAGGAAATTGCAACTAGTTCAACCGAAACGTGTTGGTTGGCAATATTTGGCTTACACCCAAAACGAATCCAACGTTCATACATTTATCATGAAGCGATTCTGGCGTAACTGTTGAACTGCAGCGCACAAAATGGGTTGGGTGATTTTTCCGTGTTACGTTCTGTGTGTGTGTGGTTTTGTATTGTTCACTTGCCAAAAGGAGAAAGATCGTGCGAATGTGTTGGTTTCTAATTTTGTTCCAATGGCGTATTCTGAGCGCCCGGAAATAGGTCCATATTTTGAATGTGAAATCCTTTGTACGATCTCTTCGACTTTTTTTTCTCGGTGTACATTTCCAGCAAGCGGAGCTATTCGGCCGGCCGGCCGATGAAAGGTTTCCCCGTTTGAAGTCAACAAATTTACAGATTTGAATATTTTGCGCCTCTAACAAGTGTACGGTTGCAAATGATAAAAGGGTCGCCTTTTCTCTCTGTCTTTTGACTTGCCTTTATTCTTCAAGGGCGCAAGGATGTTGGTGCATCTCAAGGCGAGCATAAAGTTTCGCCTGGGAATGGCTGTTACCGTATGATCTGTTATCACCATTTTCAGCCCACTGTCTTACTCTTGCCCGCACCCGGATGGTGGTGAACAGGGTTGAAAATCAGCATTTCCCGAATTAAATGGTCTGGCTAACTTTTGCTGGCAAACCGAATACACCCGATTTCGTCCCACCGCTCACGGTGCACGGGTGCAATCCGGGTGCATTTTGCGGATCATTCGGTTTTGTGTTGCCCGCTCGGTTACGCTGACATACGCAAAGGAAAAGGGATCCGTTTCACGAACACCGGAAGCATGACGGATACAGTTCGGTTTGCTTGTACCAGTGGTTTATGCTGTGAATCGCTGTGGAAGATTTAATGTTCACCGCTGGAGTCAATCGTGGGACGTGGGCTTGGGGGGGCCGGTGTGGTAGGAATAAATTTCGCTCAGGGTTTCGGTTTCGGGTGGGTTTTTGGTGTGCTCCTGCTCCTGGGTGGGTTTCTTTTTTGTTTGTTTGTTTTAGTTGTCTTTCTTTCCAGTTTTGAGCGGATGAGTTATGCCTTCTAGACGGATCGGTTGTCGATCGGGGAACGGGTGCGCTGGATGGTCGGGAGCTCTACGCTCAAATTCATTATCTGCCCGTAATGGTGCACGAGAGTGTGTTCGCGATAAGGCAGGATAGCATTGAAATATGTTAATTTCTGTTTTTGTTGCTTATTGAAGGATGAAAAATGCTGCTGTGCGGGGTTTTGATTCACTTTATTGTTAAAAATTAGTCGGAATGGATTAGTGAAAAGCGGGATTAAATATTGGCTGAAGATTAAAGTCTTTTAACGTTAGGGCTCATAATACTTGTAATGAAATCCTATGTAGTATTAAAAGAAGAGAACTAATCATATTTTTTATAGTTTCATAATGTTTCTATTGAAGTTTTTCTTGGTTAGGACCAAGCGCTTCTTACTATTATGCTTTATTTTTCGAGTAATAAAACGAAACTTTAGTGAACGTGGGTTTAGTAAACTTTTTGTTGAAAAATAAGAAATTCAGGTAATATATTGGTTGTCTTATGAGCAAAATAAAAGAAGAAATATGTTGGGTTTTCAGCATTACATAAACATAAAGATAGACCTTTCCGCGACTGTTTAGGTTGGTGTCATACAAAACCGAAGATGAACTTGATTCACTTTCCACTGTCACTTATGGCCAAAACCTAATCCGTTTCCAAATAAACTGACCAAACTGCTGACTGCAATGAACTAGTTTCTATGTCTAAAAATCATGTGTACACTGAAAACTACATTTTCTTTCCACAATAAATCACGCTCGCAAGTTCAATAAATAACTGCGAAAGAAATTTTCTTCGGTAAAGATTTGCTTCCACCAGGGAAAACCACCACCAACCGTGCAAAGGGGATGAGAACTCACTGGCATCTTCGAGCCCAAGCGTTTGGAAAACTCTGCAACCGTTCGGATTGCAAAGTTTTTGGCACGATTCAGGGCTGCAAACAACTCCGGTTGGGTTTGCCGCGACATCCATTAGCTTGTTCGCGGGAAACATTCCACAAACAACTGCCGCGACACAAAAGTCACTCCGGGTCAGTTGCTACCCAGGGAATTTGCCGGAAAACGGGGGTTTTTGCGCAAAAAGCTGATTGTTGTTGTTCTTATTTATACGTGAAGGTAAAAGCGAGACGTGTTGCGATTGGTTTGCGTTGGGTGGGGTTGGCCGTTGGTCGGTGGAGGGCAGCAAAATAGCAAAGCAAAATTCAATTTATGTGCAAATTCCGTTTGCCAAATGTATTTCACATAACGCCGCATATAATTGAAATGCAAATGCATTTTAAAACGATTCCCTGGTAGCGGGTAGGTCCCCGCTGTGGACCCGTTTTGGTTGGTTGTACCTCAAATCGGGACGGATCGGAACCGAACTGTGTGTCCCTTTGTGGGCCGTGACGAAGGCAGCGGAGTGTCCGAACCATACTCAAAGTAGCACACAACAAGTAGCGTAAGGTGTGGTCACGTTTTCTCCTGTCCTCCGAAGCGAGGTTGTCAAGCGAGGGTGGTCGCACTGTGGTCGCACGGTCAAGGTATGCCGAGTGACACTGGGGAGCATTTTACCAAACGGGTGGTTCCGCTGTTGAGACTGCGTGGAGATTTATATTCACGCTATATTGCTTTTGGATTCCGAATCCACCACCGAATATTACCTTACCAGAGGAATTTGAAAAGACTCTTCAGGCAGCGAAGGGAAGAAAATTGTCGTCGTCGGAAATAGGAACGCGTGCAATGAAAAGTGACCGTTTGTTCCGCATATCCGCATGTTGCTTGGAGGGTGCAGTGTTCATTTTCCAATGAAATACATCCCCAACCATGCATGCATTTAAGTGCAGCTTTCACTCCGGCCATCGCCAGGTTTTGTGGGCCAGGTAGGTCGAGCTGGAATGCAGCACTAGCTACAATCATACCATTTCTACAAGAGCGTAATAGAAGTTTTCTCGTAAGGAGCACAAAAAAACGCAATAACTTTTTTTTCAAGCACCTGAAGCGGAAAAAGTCGTGCATAAATTCAAATTTATACTCCATTGAAGTTTGGCGACGTGGGGGATCTTGCTGGCGAGAAGAAACCCTTCCCGGTGAATGTCTTGAGTTTCTTTTAACACGGGATGCACGTCAATGGGGACGGGGATGCATGTGTTGCATGTGTGTGTAAATGTGTGAGCGAAATGGGGGTAACAATCAGGCACAAACGTTTTGTTTAGCGAGTTGGAACGCTTTGAAGTTTGTGCAAATTGATGTCGTTACGGTTTGTTCATGAATTGAATATTGTGTTTGTGAGAAGGTCGCTGGTACGAGTGATCATGTGTGATGGTATGCATTTTTTCGTGCAACAAACCTGTGGAAATATGGACGATGCAGGTGTTTTATCGTCAGTAGAAGATGGAGCCAGCTTTTTAGTTATTTCTTTTGTGAATAATTTCAAAGACAAATAGAACAATAGAACAGGACGTCTTCTTTTGATTACAACACGGCTGCGGTTAGAATATTTTTGGGAAAACAGTTAGATTACAATAATTGTACAAGAATTTTAACTTAACGTTAACTTTCAAGTTTAACTTGAATAACTCTGTATCAGAAAACTAAAGTTTCTCTCGGATGAATCGGTTGAACAGTTATAAAAGCCTAAACTGTTAAACTATCTGTCATTTCTAAGCTAACGGATAATCCGTCCGCCGGTTACTCAGACCCCGGATAATCGAAGTTCTGCTGTAAATAGAAATTCATTGCGTTCATTCATTAATTCATTAAGTTCATTGCGCAAGATATTAAAATTGATTATCAATTTCAAGTATAGCTGTATTATTAAAGTATTATTAATGTAACTCGTTTCAAGGATACTACTTATTCGGATGTTGATTAGTGCTGACAAAGAATTCTTCTAAGTGGCACCATCCGTTGTCACAGCCGTGTGATAGCAACAGTTAATTTTTGCTTTCATCACAACCCTAGCAAAGGGGAATGAAGCACAGATGAGAAGCAAAAACAAAACCAAACAAGAAACTACCGAACCATTTCAGCTACTTTCCTAACGATTGGTTAGTATCCGGTGCGGAGAGCGTACGAATACTTGCATCCTTTCACCCAACCGGGTTTCCGGATGGCTGAATCAAATCGCAATCAATTTCACAGTTCAACCACCAACCGTTGAACCGCTACTATATCGAATGCGTTCTCCAGCATTGCCATCGGTGACAGTGATAAATCGTTGGCACATACGCAGTTGACACTGAATTTTCGTTTGTGCTGGAATCGATCGCTGACACTAGGAGATACTTTTCGACTCAACGGTTGCTACGACTCACCCGAGTGAGGATCTGAACCCGTGAACGTGGGCGGCCCTGGAACGTCTTGTCACCACCGGGGAAGAATGTTTTCTTTCCGTTTGGTGTGACACCTGGACACGGAACCACAGAAACGGTGTGTGTGTAGAACTTGTGTATGTGTGGAGGGGGGAGGTCTACCATTTCGTCCATGTTGGAGAGTTTAATTCGATTATTCAAAAGTTTGCCATCGGTCGTACATTTTTTGCCACATCTCGAATGCGTTACTGGCAATAAGAAAGTTATTTCCCTATTTCCTTCCCTTTTGGACCACTTCTCTATTACCATCAGACACCTGTGGTCTGTGTGCCATGGTTGTGGGGTATCGGAAAGAACGGCAAGTATTAACATTTTGGAGTGAAATGTTTTTTGACCCATGGTCGTTTCAGTTCGACTCAACCGTTGCTCGCTAAGCATCATCGAGGCCATCGTGGTTTTGATGTATTTTTACACCCATCCGGGTTGGTTTGGCAGTGTACGAAGGAGGTAAGTGCAGTGGCGAAAGTATTCTCCTACCAAAATTCGCTAACCTCAGCTGTGCTTAGTTGGCATTCGAATTGAGTTGGCATTAAATCGAATCAGAATAACTTTTTTCCGGTTCTTCGTGCGGCTCGCAGTTTCGTGAAGCGAAGAATTCTTTTCCGTACGTGCTGGGTGGTTGAGGAAAAAAAAGATGGATTTTTACTTCAATATTTCAGGGCCGGAATCTTTACTACTGAACATTTCAGAGAATTTAATGGTTTCGTCCGAGTTATTGCTTTTTCATTCATTTATGACCAAGCTTGGTATAAGTTTTCTCTTTTTTACGTTCTGCATTTTAATTTATAACAAACTTATTACTTTCTATAAAATCTGGAATCTTTCATTATTTTATAATATATTCTTTTAAATTTTGTAAGTTTAATATATTGTATTTTTATAACTACAAAGCATGGTTAAAGTTTAATACAAAATTAAAAAATTATAAAACGAAAGGAAGGAAGCACAGTTTATAATTGTACGCTATAAAAAGGAAAGAAAGGCTCATCAAGAGATGAAACAAATCAGTGGAAAATAAACAAAAAGCTCTTAACGTAGCAAGATAAAACAATGCCAAACCGTTGTAGTACGCCCACCAACAAACTCTTCTTCGGTTGCCCATTCGCCAACTTTTGCGGTACGGTGGCACAGTTTAATAATTTAATGCAGCTGTGAAATGAACATTAATCCTTATCTGCACGCTGCCCCAATCCCAACGACGGCACAAGATGAAGGCACAATAAAAACCATCAATGCGCGTGTATCGTTTCAATTACGCCACAATTGGCCATCGCTCCGAAGGCGAGCGTCCCATCAGGAGCATACCTCGAGGAGGAACAAATTGCTACATCTGTTGTACGGCGCTGGTCGGCCGGTGCTAGTTAACAGTTGTCCGCTTTGTTTGCTCCATTTGCCAGTCCCGGGCCGTGCACGGGAAGGTGTAGCTGCCTGGGAGATGCCTGAATGGGAGAAGCCTCCAGCAACGAAACATTACACGTTCAGCATCGTTAAATTTTCCAACCCATCATTCCTTCGTCCGAGTTCGACGTGGTGCAGCCGACTGTCGATGGTGTGGCGAAGCATGGTATCCAGTTCCGGGAAAATGGTGGCCTGCCATTGTGTGGTGTGGCAAATTCCCAGCCGAGAGGGGGCATTAAAGGCGCGCACGAAAGGGGTGAAATTGAAACAATCAAAATTTTCATTTTGTGATCAAATGAGCTGAGATAAATTAATCCGATTATCATTCAATAATTTATCGTCTGCTGGGGTGGCTTGCTGGGATAGGACCGGGCAAGGTTTGTTTGCGTAGCTGTTGCGTAGCTTTACGCATCAGGCTATCCCCATACACCCCCCCCCCCCCCACTGCTCGTTGGACCGCACGCAAAAGCCATATTGTCGATGGCAGCTATCATTTGTCTAGCGGCAGTATCAGCCAAGGGCTTGTGAATAAATAGCCGATCCGTTAGTGTTGGCCGAAGCCATCCGGAAAGCCCGATTATCGATGTGGCTTTCATTAACGAAGCCATCGGCATTCAGCGCGCTTCCAACCCGCACCACAGCCTGGCACGACGGGTATAGGGGTATTAAATCGTGGCAAAATGCTGCACCACAACCATTGCCGAGGTGAAGTGACTTAATTTAATTTCATGATGATCCACCGCCAAACATCGTTGTCCAACCACTAACCGGGGACCGGGCCTGCTATCCTTTCATTTCACTTATCGCACTTCCATTTGCAAAAGGAAAGCCGCACACAATGTTTTCCGAGTGCGGGTATAGTGGTGATTTCCCGCGTGAAGGAAAGCAAATGAGTGCCGCTAAATGTGACAATTTGCGTAAGAATTATGTTGGGTAAATATTTATCACACCCGGCTCACGTACGCACGTGGGGGTTTCGTGTGCCCGCTGTGAGGAAAAACCCGCCTCCAATCATAATGCAAATGGCAAGGAAGCAATGCGCTATCGTTGGTTGTGATGGAGTGCAATGGTTAGGCACAAAGGTTAACAAATTAATTGCTTCTGCAGGTAGGTGGAAATGCGGGAGTTTTGGGAAATGAAATGAGCAAATCGGTGGAGGATTCATTTTGCGGCCAGCAATATCCGTGTGGAGAATGAACTGTTTAATAAAAGAGTTTTCAATTATGTTCACGATCCGCTTCAGGTAGGTGTGTTTCTTTGTTTTAAATTAATGTTGAAACGCACTTTTTAAGACAATAACAAGCAAAGTTTATCTTGCTTCAGTTTTTATTTCATTGATCCCACTATAACCTTTTGTGAGGTTATTTTAAATCTTTAAACATTTAAACATAGCTACATTGTTTTTTCGTCCCAAAACGAAACTTCTTGCATTTGGTCATCAATGGGCAAAACCGGGGAAAGCACAAAAAGTGGGCACATTCCACGAAGGGTACAAACTCCGATACGCACAATCAACGGGGACGATTTTCCACCGAAACAACAACCGACCGTTTTGCAGTTGATTCGAATTCAATTTAGCAAAATCAATCACACATCCGCTTATTCCGGTTCGATGACGATTTATGTTCGCTTTTAAGGGACGGGGAGGGTTCGATTTTGTGCTAGTCCTCTGCAGTACCTGTTCCGAACTTTCCCCTCCCCATTCACGATCCCCTCGTTGTACGTTATCTTGTGCCGTCCTTTTTTGTTTGCTGCTTCCATTTTAGATGCGCACCATTCTGTCCACTTTACAAGGGTGGTGTTTTATTTTGTTTCATACCCAGATTGTTTCTGCATACTTTTTTGTACTTTAAACTTCGTTCCATTTAGCTTTGAGTGGATCATACACTGGGTTTGATGGATTACTGCAATTTTGATGCATTACGTTATGTATGAATAATTTCGCGTAAGTTTTATTCGATCATTTTCCGTGTGTTGCCGCTCACTCTAGTAGGCTTTGGGAAAGGGAACCACTTTACTATACCACGAATAGGCACAAGCGTTTGCAGCAACCGGAAGCTTAGTGACGGTCCGTTTCTTCGATTGCTATGTTAAATGGATTGAAGAAATTGATACCGATTTGCGCACAGTGTGCGTTGAGTTGCTTTTTTTTTTGTTCTCCAAAATAGATTCAAATGGTCGAGAGCGGCTTAAAAATGGTGATATTTGGGAGGAAAAAAAATGGGAATCGAAAGGAAGCAAACGGATTGATGGACAAACGACTATTCGGGAGAAAATACCTGTAGCATCGAAAGTGTGCCGCAGTGAAGCAAAACCTATTCTCAGCAACATTTTTTATTCAGAAAAGCGGAAAATGTTTAAATGGCAATCGATTGGTTTATCTGGTAGGATGGAAAAATGGCCACAGCTGCTGGTGAGTAAGAGCCACCGGCTTATTTGATATTCATTTGCAAGGAAGAAATCGTTTGTTTGGTATTTGGTATCTGGAAATTCAATGATGAAGTAATAGTTTTTTTTGCATTTCATATGTTTAAAATAATTTAATAAAAAAATATTGCTGATTATTATTGATTTAAAAACAAACAATTTGTAAACAATTTATTTATTTTTCTGCTTTTGATCTGAACTGGAAAAGACTGGAAAAAAATTAAAAATTATGAAAAATAATGTGGAAAGTTGAAATATTAGTTGATTGTAAAGAAATAAAGGTACAAGATATTAAAAGCGTCTTATCATCTTTTAGAAAATATTAAACTAAGTAAAATGGGTTTTAGTAAACAGTTTTGTACACTAAAGGTCGTAGTTTTAAGTTAACGTAGTTTAAGTTTGAGTTTTAAAGAGTTTTAAAAATATGTACATTAAATAAAGTACTTTAGTGAAGTGCTGTATAGTAAATTAATGAATATATTTATTAAACTTCTTTTGCGTAGCTTTCTTAAAATTATTTTAAAAAAATATTTACCAAAGAGGTTTAAGAGGTGGAAAACATACACGCTAATAAAATCAATAAAAGGACGCTGCTATGCCTCCAATATTATCCCTTCGGTTTCTAACTAATCTTGTTAGTATTTTAACGATGTCAACATCAACTCATTTATGTTGAAAAATTTGTTCTTTTAAACCCCAATTACTATTAATGTTTTGCCGCATTGAACACCCCTAACACAATGTTAGTCTCTCGACGATTCAAATCGCAAAGCCCCGCAACCGGGCGAATAATCTTAAAACCCGGCCAGATTACGGACGACGTAATCCTTTTTCACCGGTAAAACTGTTGCGACAAAGAGTGCTAGTGATGCGTGCCGGTTACACGCTCGGTTCGAATATTATTACACTGCGGGCATCGATTCGGAATGCGTCATTACGGCAAGCGGTAATGATGGTTTTTGTCTAAATTCTTTCTAACGGCTCCAGCCGGCTAGGAGAAGGTATCTTGCCCAGGGGGTACACTTTCTTGCGCTAACTAAGTACCGCCCAGAAGTCAATCTGTTCTGAAAATTCACCCTGGTGGGATCAACTTGTGGTGGGTGTAATGCTGTTTTCCGTGCCAGGCAGCCATTGCGTCCATTTGAGCGCCATCGGTTTGTTACTTAACTTAACCGAAAGTCAACCCGAGGTTGGCAAACGGTAAAGGGTGCTGCAGTTATTTCCGATGCGATTATGGCGCTACGCCAAAAGGCTACAGTCGCGGTTCGTGCGCGTTTGTTTGGAAAGCATGCTGCCCGGCAGCAAAGCTGCTAACGGCCAGCGTCTCCTGGTTTCGCGTGTGAATACCCATAACCGTTACAATAAAAACAATATGATTCAAATAACAATAGTATCTAATCACTTACGCATCATTGAGTGAATCGAAAGGAATCAGCGTGGTCGTTGGGCCGGGTTGGGAAGTTGGTTTGGCGGGGTTTGTCCCTTTTCACAAGCGATCAATTTTGGGAGTGGTTTTTGTTGCCTTTTCCATCCCGCAGGTAGAAGCACGAAAGCACTAGGAAAAGTGTCCTGTTTCAGTGCAACCAATGCGTGTTTGCGTGTGCGTGTTTTGGATCATTTTTATTGTAATGGTAATAACGGTCCCAACGGCTCGGGAAACGGGAAAGTTAGGTTAAGCTGGCGATGAAAGTGGTTTCCCTAACGAAGGGTAAGATTTAGCTCTGGATTTTAAGAAACAAGAAAGAAAATGCCCCGATATTTATGTACTGTTGAAGGTTATTCCTGAGGTAGTTTACAAGTAGTTTAGGCAAAATGACTACAGTAAAGGAAAATAATTATTGTAAAGAATGATTGCCAATGTCTGGAAGTAGGTTTCATATTATAAAAAAAAATAAAAATCCTTTCATACAACATCACAGATTTTTAAAACTATTTTTAATACATGGTAATACAATCTCTTTTGGTGTTGCTAATAAATAATGCATACATAATTCATATTTTTCGTTACAACAATATTATGCAGTTTGTGTTTAAAGTTAAACCGATATATTTTTTTAATCTCTAAAGCAAATTTTAAACTTTACAATAATTATGCAAAATATTTCATATCTTATCTACCCCTTTTCTTATGGTAATCAATCCGAGCAAGTGGTTATTATTTCCTAATAGTATAACTTTAATGTTCGCAACATGACCATTACGGTACTGTTCCATCGTTTAAGATAACAGTTATCGCGTAGCAGCACGTGACAGCCTCCAGAGCTCAACCATTCGGAAGGCATAACACCAAACAACAAGCAAGGGTGACATTGATGTGGCAAGCTGGCAAGGGGTTTTCTGCACCGTCAGGCTTAATATTTCGCATTCCCTGGGTGGTCATCTCTCGCTGGGAATGATATACTTAAAGAAAAAGCTCAGCACACCGGCAAAAGGAATGGTCGGCCAGTTAGTATGACTTCCATTTTTGATGGTGGTGTTCGCTTTTTTCCCCCTACGTGCGTGGCCATTCGACTCAATTGTTGAATTCTTTGTCGGCGAATCAAAACGAATCATGTGTACACGGTTATTGTTGTGAGGTTGATGGTCGTTATGATGTTTTTTTTTCTGCTTCCCCTGCTGATGTAGTGAGCCGTCAGCGCGCCGTCGGGCGTAGGAGGAGGAAATGGATCCATCGTATCATCTTCCAACCGCGGGAGTGGGGCCCGCTAAGTGACGAAACGACCATTGTTGGCGTGCGAACAAAAGCGTTATGCTCCAGTTTTCGTGAGTGTGTCTGTTTATTTGTTTGTTTGCGGACACTATTGTGGCCGATGCTCGACCACATAATCCCGCAGGGCAGGTCGGTTAGCAATGGTACACTTAACTGTGGGAGGTATAGTGATTGCATGTTCAGGGTGGTATGTTTGTGGGTGATAGTGAATACGTACATGGAAGAGTTCTAGGAAGAATATGTTACATTTCAATGTGCGGAGATGTTCTATCTTGATTTCTATGAAGCTTTTTCTTCTCAATTATTTTATTTATCTTAAATATTGTCCTCACAAATATGATTAATATAAACTATGAACTATGCATTGGTTTGAGAGTAATTTTCTGGTATAAATTTCCATTTTTAATTATTTAATTTTAATTAAGTTTAATAATAATCCTTTATAAGTGATGTAATTTTTAAATTATTTTTCAAACGGTTGCCTCAGTTACTGACAATAAACATCCAGCAACGAACATTGGCAGCTCTTTTCTGGAACTGATCGTAAGTACATCCACTCGTTCTTAACTGAACCGATAGCATCGATCCTAGAACAAGAAAGTTCAAGCGGGTCAAGAAAGTGGAGAAGGAGAAACAACAATCCCCCCTCCCCCCACCCCCATCATCGGACCATTGTCTCACTCAACCACACTCAGGGCTTTGGGCCATTTCTTGAAATGGAACTTTTGAGGGCCAAACAATAACAGTCGAACTGAAAACATTCAAGAATGTCCGGTATCGCAAGGATGTCCCTTCCCATTGGGGCGGAAGAAGCACGCTGGGCTGGAGTATGTTTTGTGCTTGCGGAAATGGCCGAATGGAGGTGGTCGTGGGGGTTGGGTGTGGAAATTGTATGAAGATGTTTTGTCGACTTGAATGACCTACACCCGGCCGTTGGATGGGATAGGTTCACGGGGACAGTAAATTTGATTACACGTTGCTTCGTGTTGAAACCGTTCGGGAGTTTGTTGTTTGTGGCTTCTCGCTCGCACACTGCCGGAAAGTGGTTTTCCATTTTCCACCATTCTGTTTCCACGTGACACACAATCGCACAAACACCAGCGCGAACCACATGCACTCAACAAATGGTTTTCATTGTTTGATTGTTATTTTCCCAAAGCTTTCCATGCCCGTATCAGTTGTTGCCAGTTCCGGGCAAAGGGAAGCAACTTGATGTGTGGTGGTAAGTTTTTTTTCACCCCCCCGCCGAAGGAAACACCAAGGGTAGGAGCACAAAACGGAAGGAAACCGAACCGAACGCAATTCGTATGATGCTGTTCACATTTATGTTTATATGATGCTGTTTTGTTTGGTTTCTGTTGTTTCGAACCGGGCTTTCGGCTGTTGCGAATTGTTTATCTTGCGCTCTTGGCGCGCAGGGAAGATGGAGACGGTTGCCTAGAACCCATGGCATGGCAACCATGTGTTTGGGTGGGAAATATTTGTTTGGGTGTTTTGCGAGCACACATACAAACACAGTGGGCAGGGAGATTCGTTCCATCGCCTGCCTTGGTGCGTTCGCTCTCAAGAGTGTTACTTCCGAATGGATGTAAAAAGCAAACCCGGTGTGCTTATTGCTGGCCGCACTGGTTAGGAAAAGCTGTCCTCGGGGAGCACTTGTTGAAGTGGTAGCAAACCGGCCTTTTTCCGTTGTACAGTCGACCGAGCACCGAGGTTCGTTGTGTGGCTAATAAAATGTTCCCACTCGGGGGAAGCTGTAAGAAAACACAAAAAGAAAACCCATTTCTCCCGTTCTGTGGTCGATGAGTGTTGTTATCATTGTTTCTGGCAGGAGGAGGAGAAAAAAAATGTAACGCAAGTGAGTATGACCATGTGCGCGTAGATGAAGGAGAGGCGGCTTTTGTAAATTTGAATTTAATCGAAATCGCATACACATGGTTGTGGAAGATTAAACAATAACAATAGCAATATCATCGAGTAGGAAAACCATGTGTGTGTGTGAGTGTGTGTGTCGCAGCTAAGCCTTTTGTTTCTGGTTTTATCAAGCCATAAATGTAAGGGTTGGTGAATTTCTTTAGTGGTGGGCAATGTTTTGCCATGATAAAACCGAGCATAACCGATACAAGTACAGCAAAGCAAAAAAAAACCTGAAAGGACTCATACACAGCGGGATTTGATTGTGTAGCAGCGAAGAACAATCAGTGCCAGCATGTGGTCTGCCGGTACGAGAGCTGGGGGTTCTATAATCGCCACGGTGAAGGTTTTCCTTACACAAACACGTACGAATATTAGAAAAGTTGGGGTGTCGATTGGACATTTGAGAGATGTTTAATAAGGTTGTGTACCGGGGCAATGCTGGTGGGAGGTTTTCTTTCAAAAGGTTTAACGATTTTTCCCTCTTTGTAATTATGCAATCGTTTGTAGGGTGTTGGGAATGTGTTAAAATCCTTAAATTCTCTAAGGCAATGTTAGTAGAAAGATAAGGCTTCGCGGAAGATATTGACTCGAATGAAATATATGGGATGATTTGAAGTTTGATTTTATGTATATAGAAGAGCGCTGATTGTCTGGGTGCCAATTAAGCGGGTGTCTGATTAACTGTATAGATTGGAAATCCGTAGGAAATTTGAAATATTCCCTGCATCATCGTTGATGAAAAAATTGAAAAACACAACTCTATAACATAAAAACACACATCAAATACTAATTATCTCCCTACCAACCGTCGAGTACTGATGAATACGAATAATCGCTACCACACTGTACTTACTTTGCAGAACCAACAATTAAAACTAGTTAAGAGATGTAATTGTTTGAACATTTTTTTCATTTAAGAGCTCAAAAAACGTTTTATATTATTAACGATTATTAAAGAGCAAATAACTTAAGTGTTGGATTATGATAAATAATAAATGACCTAGATAAGTAATAATTTTCGGTGCGGTCCGGTGGTGTTCCGGACTAAATCCCCGTAGCATGGACTGACCATCAGGTTACATGGTATAAATAAGCCGATACGGCCTGGCCGCTCTAGCGAATAAAAAAAAATTATGGTAATTTTTGTTAATTTTTTATACAAACCAAACTAAAATTTAACGTTAATCATTAAATAGATTTTCAAATAAACTTATGATGTCGATTTTGGTAAGAGAAGTTTAAACAGTATCGTTTAAAATAATTTGTTTTAGACCATATTTTTTATGGTAAGGTGTATTAATTTGGATATTTTAACACATGCTTTTGAGACCCTAGTTTGTCAAACTATAGTAAACATAGGAATATTTTATATTTTATAAAATCTTCGTATATTGTATATTGTATTGACGGCCAAGGGCCGTATGATCGACATATTTTGTCGAAATTACATGACTTTGGGCATTTCCTCCCAGTTATGAGCCTTATCCCGGGCTTGCTCGGTTGTTTTTAAAAACTAACTTAAAACTATGGAATGCAGTGGCGGATGGTGATGTGGTCTTTTTGTGGTGGCGGTAACCTTCGTATATGTTGGCTGTATATCTTTGCTTAAAACTCTAACAAATGAATTAATAAATTTTTTTTAAAAAGAAAATCGAGTTTAAAAACTTGCAATCTTTGAGAAGAATAAATGTGTAACAATTGAAAATACTTCTTAAAAATCATGCCATTTTCTGTTACCACTGATTAAATGCTAAAGGAATTATATGACTGCTGATGGATACCTGAACGCATGCTGCGTGTTCTATAGCAAATTGTTGTTGAGAAGGTTGTTCAGCATTTGGTCAACGACAGATATTAACAACTGATATATTATTCTGGCGTCAGCGAAGAATTAGATAGTTTTAGGCATGTTATTTGTGTATTTGTATACCCTCCTTTGTACTTTATTGTTTTTGTCTGATAAAAAAAACACAACAGTTCATCAACAAATGCAAAATTTATAACGAAAGCCAATTGTCTATTGAATAATTATCTAATCACGCAATGACATATCTTTCATCGAATTTCGTAACGCGTCGTTCCTTGCTGCTCCTGTCGCATTATCCTTACGGCATGATTTGTGACACTGGCGTGGTTTCCCGCTTTTTAACAATATGACTGCGGCATGCGGCAAAGCATCGCGCACCGTTTGTTGTTTATTTTGGAACCGATACTGCAACAAAAAAAGAAGTAAAATAAAGCAAATAAAAAAAGCCGAACGCGCCGCGAAGACACGTTCACAATCACGCCCGACGTTTTGCAGGACGATTAGCCCGAGTGGAGTGAAAAATGCTTAACAACCCGAGCACGTACCACCTCCGGCCGTCAAGCGTTTGGTTTTGGTTTGCTGGCCGTGTTTCCCGTTGCCGTGCTACCGCGATACCGCTTATCTTCTGTACCGTACCGTCTTCGGTGTACGACAATGTTTCGCCGTTCTTTAGCATTTTCATGGTGTGATGGAGGAGGCCAACTAAAAAAAAACATAGTAACCAGAGATGCGACTGTGCGTGAAGGGTGGAACAGCATTTGTGTTGAGGGGTTGTTTTCGCCTCTCGCACTAGCCTGTCCTCATCGATGATGGAGATGCTGGAGATGTGCGCCTGGAGGAGTTGGAAAAACGTATTCATAGCCTGTCTAAAATGAAATGCGGTACGGGGTTTTGCGCGATCGTCGCTGTTTCCCATTTACCAGTAGCTGCCACGGAGAACGGGCATGATTTGCAATGAGATATCGGTGGGCCACAAATTTTACCCCCCCTCTCCCCCTACCGCCACCCGAGTGGCACACGTTGCCCAACAGCTAGAACGCCGTTGACATTAACATAACGAAGCATGATGATGATTTTTTCTTACGTCACCGTGGGTTTGTGTGTGTATGTGTGTGTGTGTAGCGCCAAAACTCAACTGACGGTTTGAAAGTACGATGTTTGTTTATCTTTACCCACAGTGCGCTATTTTACCACTGCTGATATAATTGTGTATGCTGCTGCACCGTGTTTTGTGGCGGCGGTTATGATACGGGTATGTGTTTTTCTTTCCAGCTCAATCTCATCCCAGCATCAGCAGCCAGCTCCGTGGCCAGCTTTATTTTTTCGAATCAGCGCGCTTATCTTTCATGCATGCATAATTTAAAATCTTCATCGAAATGACACTGGAATCGGTGGGAATGAAGCGTATTCGATGGAGGCGCCCAGTCGCGCTTGTAAGCTGAAGTCGCATGTGGGACGGGTGGTTGAATATTATTAAAAATTCTAATGAAACTTTACTGCAGGTTTTCTGTCCGCTCGCAGCGAGGAGAAAGTAGTGAAAGTAGTAGACACTGGCTGGGTGGTGCTTCACGGTGAAAGGCAAACAATTCAGTACAAGGGGTGTGTGTCTATCTTATCGGTGCACGTGGGCGATCGTTGCCCGCTTCTCGTAGGGGGAAAAAAAGCGTGCAAACCCGTGTAGAGGTAATTGAGAATGGTAACAGTTTCTTTTAATTAGAGGCATGTTACCTGTTTAGAATCCAACACACAGCACACAGGGGTGGTAGTTTGGTGCCTCCCCGGTGCTGATATGTGTATCGTACACGTGCCGTACGGTGCACACGTCTTCCGGGCACGGTTTTGGGATCGAGATTTAATCGGTCTCTTAAAAAGGTAACCGCACGGCAGAGGCTGGGTACTGTAACGATCGCACGGTACCAGCACCAGCTGGAAACAATATTAGCTACACCACGGTACAAAAGGCACTAGCCAAGTGGCCGACAGGAAGTGACTTGAAATGTTTATTAAATGGCGCTGGTAAAGCCTCTCGTGAATTTCCGGGAGTGTTTTGTGCAGTAAACGATTCCGGAGCAAGATTGTGGAATAATGCGATGGTTGGAGCGCATTTAAGTCTCTTCATTCCGTGGCCGAGCATGAGTTTGGAGGAAGTTAATTTAGAAAGATTAAGCAAGGCTTTCAGAAGATAGTCGTTTTATTAATATTAAAACACATGAAAATGTTAGATGGTAGTGTCGTTATCATTACAGGCGTATGAAGGATAAAATAAATGTAGTGGATAATTTCTTCAATATATGAGTTGCGTTACATTCACACTAGAGCTATCGAGTTAGCCATTTGTACTGTCACGCTACCATCTATCTACTAAGAAGTTGAACAATTATACCGTAACTGATATGTGACTTTACTCATTTGAGTAGTTTTCGAGTAGTAGTAGCGTGTGTTGAGGTGGTAATATGATGACGTCCCAGAATGTATCAATTAAAACATTAAACATAATTTTATTCAAATTATGTCTTGTAAATTGTTTTAAGTCAATTCACAACACATACTCTTGTCGTGGTGCATTTTTAGTGACAGATTTTCCCTTTATGTACAGTTTAATTAATCGGTTTTAAGGGCGTATGTTCTCTTCATCCAGCAATTCGATGTTGTATTTTTTTTATTATACGAAAAATTGTCCGTTCATAATGCTTAACAAAATCTTAAATCTAATAACGCGTCAAATGAGAACAAATTAAACATTATAATGAGTCATTAATTAGTCGGGCCCGAAAAGCAGATATCGAGTTGTTATAATCGAAATGATAAAAAAGCAGATAAATGATTTTATAGCTCGCAGAAAAGGATCATTTTGGTAACGCCGGGATGAATAAAGGAGGACGGGAACGGAGACGACAAGCAAAATATAGGTTGAGCATAGATAGTAAGGATGGGGCATCAATATTGTTGAGGAGAATCTTAGCGATGAAAATAGCTTGCGTATGTGAGAGGAGTGAGTTTAGATCTACAATTCCCAGCATTCTGCAACGAATAGAGTAGGAAGGCATCGAAACATTGGAGTGTCGAATCAATGATCTGATGGCAATTCTATTAAACTTTTTTTCTATGCTAACTTCTCGTTGAAATGCGGTGACACGGGCAGGAGCCCAGATCTCACAGGCATATATAATAGTAGATCTAATCCAGCAGCAATACAGCGCCTTTAGACAGAGAGGGTCACGAATATCCGTTGAGAGCCGACATACAAGACCCAGAACTTTGCGAGCTTTAGCCACTACACTGTCTATATGTACCTTAAAGGACAATGATTCATCAAGCCATACGCCGAGGTCTTTTACAAGAGACACTCGTTGTATGGTAGAGTTGAGAAGTGAATAGTTTGTGATTGTTTTCCTAGCGATGTGACGTCCAAAGGATAAAGAAAAGCATTTTTGCGCGCAAAGCTCAAGCCCATTAGCCATACACCATGAACAGAAAGAGTCGAGGTAGGATTGAAGCAGTCATACATCATTTGTCGAAGACACAGGAAGAACCATTTTGATATCGTCGGCATACAGCAAATGTCCGTTATAAGGTAAAACATTAATAAAGTCATTTATAAATAGGTATTATAAAGTATCCACTAACAAAACAATTGATTAAATTAATATTATTTTATTGTAAATTTTGAAACATATTGCTTCAAAAATCCAGAAATATGAGTTTCTACTAGGAATTCCAAATAATGACGTTACTGCTCCTTGCAAAGTAATACACGTGCTTCTTGACGCTCAAAGAAATACACGTTTTAATTAACTGCCCGCATTTGTTCCGTTCGTGAAGAGATCTTCATTCGGGCTGTATTAATTCCACCCAAAAGGCAACCGTTGGTTTTGAGCTTCCAAAGAAATAATTGTAGCGAACCAAGCAACCCTTCTTCAAATGAAAAGAAAGATTGCGCCAACTTGTCGGTCGGTGTTCACCTTACCGACAAATCTTATGCTACCGGTAAGGCCGGTAAGATTGAGGAGCAAAAGTTTGATCCTAATTCTCGACGGCAATTTGTAACCTTGCGCATCACCTATGACTACCGGGGCGGTGGAACCACAAGAACAGCCGTAAGCAGCCAAGATTTCAGGCTCCCATTTGTTATTTGCGCTCGTGAAGTAGCATTATTTCAAATAAAACCTGCAAGCAGCAGGCAAGAAAAAAGCAGGAAAACGAATGAAAGAACCAGAAAAACCTCACCACCACTGAAGACGCACTGCTGAGAAATGTTTATCACCGCAAAAAAAAAAAACGGGGGACGCAAAGAATGCAAACACAATAAAGCACACAAAACAACGGCGAATGGGGAAATCGGTCGCGTGGCCACGGTGGCAGACGGTGGAACAATTTCATTTCGCATAATTTTCCCACTTCGCTGACGTCATTAGCGGCCGAAAGGATGGGGGAAAGGATGCTTAAGACGGGTGCGCCAACGCGTGGGGGAAAGGACACCATTTGTATGTGTTTCAAAGAGATAGGAAACAAAACGAGAAGTTCGTGAAGAAATATGTTCATTATGACTTTTGGTAAGGTTGCGACGGTGTAGCTGCAAAAAAAAAAAAAACAAAAACAAAAGTGTAAAGCAAATAAGTAAAATGCTCCGTTCAAACGGCCATTGTGTATACGTCCGTTCGTACACGACTGTGCACAATTTCGGTGAAAATTTTTTTGTTTCGTCCTGCTGGTTCCGTGTAACAAGTTACACCGGGGCGCGGGTTTTGTGCTGAGAAGCTTGTTGCAGCAATACTTCACCAGCATACGAACGAAACGTTGTTTCTTCGTTGCGTTCGGTCCCTAAGCGTGTGTCAGACGGCGAAACCCTTCGTTAACCGGTACGGAAGCGACATTCCGTCCGTGGCCAGCAACTTCGCTAGCGAGGATAAGACAAGAACTTACAAATAGCACGTAATTTTGAGTAATTTATTTTTAAATTCCTGCAGTACCGAACGGGAACGTCCCGTGTGCCAAGCAGCGCCAGGAAGGACATCACCCGAGTCATCCTTCAAAGAAAGTGTGGAATCGAAGTGGAGCGCAACAAAAAAAAGCATGCCACCACCGTTTGCCGAGGGTGAACGGATGTTAATTCCTAGTCAAACAGAAACACGTAGCTGTCATATTTATCTTTGGATTTGCAGGATTCTTTGACGCAGTTTCGGCTTGCCGGTTTGGCGATGTCGAAAGCGGTACGCTTGGGTCAATGCGACAAGAAACGCCCGGCAAGAGGGGTAGCAGTGTAGCATAAGAATCGGGAAGGAAAAAAGGAGCGAACCATAGCACGGCAACAACATCGGCAAGGGAGCGAAAATAACAATCAAATTGAGAATTTCAAAAAATCAACACAGCACGGGCGAGGTAAGGATGGAAAGTAATAAATAACAAACGATAAACCAGCAAACACCGGGGTGCCTGGGCCTGTGTGCCGGGTCGGGTTTTCTCAACACGGCGAACGAGATCGCGTGCCGGCATGATTTTTACCGGCTGTGTTTTAGTCTTCGTGTGTTCGCTAGCGGGGGGAGATTAAGATGAAAAATTCTTCAACTGTCATCCCGGGCAGTACCACATCCAAGCCAGCTCGAAATTCCTGTTGGACGACGTTGGTAATCTTCGTGGAATGTCCACAACGGGCCGGGGGCCGGCATTGCAGCGAGACAGGTCAGCCAACAAGTCGTTTTTGACAATTTTGATTCAAGAAGATGTTGCCTGCAGTCGCTTTATTGGTAGTGTTTTGCTCACATTCTTGGTCGGGCTGGTGGAGCGAGAATGGAACTTTAATGTTAAGGACCAGGACCAAATCAATGAACGCTACGTGACACAATCTTACCGTGTAGTGATTTAGTACGGTTACTTCTGTTACTTCTGTTTATGTTTTCGGGCGGGCATAGCGAGAGCATCTATTGATTGATTGGATAGGGCTTCGGTTTTTGGGCGAATCACTTACAGTAATTGTAGCATTGCTTCGGCAAAAGTGTCGCAAAAATATAAAAATAAAAGAAAATACACACACTTTCAATACACACGAGGTATAAAGTATTTAAAATACGCTACGCGCTATTTGGTTATAATGACCCGCTTCTAGTGTGTTTTCGGCAGTTCAATGTTCTTTCCACCTATTTTGACTATGGCATCTCCCTGTCTTCATTTCGCTCTCGTATGTTATCCTCTGTTTCCAATTAGATATCTTACTGTTTTCTTTTCGCTTTCTCTTTTTCTTCCCACTCTATTTACTCTGTTGTGTGATTTGTCCATTTCCTCTTCTATTTGTTTCCTTCCTTTTTGTCTTTCCGGTTTAGTTGTACTCGCTTGTTCCTGCAGTTTTCTTTATTTGTTCTTTTCGTTGTAGGGTTTAGTTTAGGGCCACTTTAGTTTTTGTTTTTATTTATATACCATTGTATAGCCCGCGAGGCAAACAAATTTGATTAAATAATAATAATAATAATAATAATAATAATAATAATAATAATAAAATATTTTTAAAGATAAAAACAAAACCAAACTAAAGAAAAAATAATAATTTCTCAATGAAGATGTTAAAATACGAAATTGTTTTTTTCTTCAGTATCTCTTTTGTATCTTTTCTTCAATGAGTTTTCGTTTAGTGTCAATTAAGATTTAATCTCATCCATGTTAACTTATTGATGAAATGTACAGCATATTTAATTGCATATTTAAAGTTAAGGATTCCATTAACTCCTCTTCTTGTTTTCTAACGAAAGTTATTAATTTTAGCACTGCACACTGCGTCCCATTCAAATATTTAACCACGTTTCTGAAAATAACGACAAGCATATGGCCAAACAAGCAGACATGTGGAAGAAAATTAGATGAATGTTATTTTCCCTTTTCTCTTAATATTTGTCAGCAAAACGATACGTTGTTGCGCTTGGCTGTCGCGACTAAACTTACGCGGTTCTTATTTGAGTTGTTCTTGTTTCCCATCGCCAGAACGGGGGCTCTGGTTGAATGACATCCTCGAATGTCGTCTGGTATTTGACAGACGTGCAATGGGATATGGGAAAGTTTTTCATCAACTTTATATTTCTTTTGCTGCGTTGTTTTGTTTGTTGCTGGAAAGGGTATTTGATAACCCGAAGCAATTTCATTTCGTGAAGGTACAATATCTAAAGGTTTTGTTATGAAAAAAATCAATAGCTTGAAACGTTTCGGTAGAATGGGTTGTAGATAATTATTCCTACCGTTGCAAGGCACATGCGATAAACACAAGATTCAGAAATGCAAATGGAACGGTCGAAATAAAAGAACAACAATTATTTAGCTCACTGGTAAATCATAAAACGAGATTTATTACGCCTGACACCGGGCCGGAGCACATTGGAGCACCCCATTAATAAAGGATGACCTGTCTGTGTCACAAAAATTTGCATAGCAAATAATTGAAGCCATCAGCCCAGAGCACCACGGATGGGGCGAGGGCGTGTGAAAATGATAGATTTGAAATTGTCGATAAAAACGAAGCACTAAAAGGGTATCCGAAAGCCAATGTCCTCCCGGGCGTCACCGCAAGGGCGAACCGGAAGAGCGTGCAGTAACATTCCGCCGGCGGCAGCAGCAACAGCAGCAGCAGCAGTATCACGTCTGGTTTTGTGGAGCATCAGGTTCGGTTCACCCCATGAACCGAACCTTCTTCGTCTGCTAATTATTGCATTTTAATTGATTCCTAATGCTTCTTTCGTCGACACTTTCCGATGGAGTAATTACTGCTCGAATATGTTAATGGTTCTACCGCCCGGTTTGTTCGCTTCGGCTGGTATAGATGGCAGGATGGCTGTTTTTATTCTCAACCCGCAGAAAGAAGGTTCGCTTAATGGTAATTTTCCGTCTCCGGTCGGACATGGGTCAAGTGCAGGAGATATTTTAACTGCTTGCCGGGTGCTGTGAAACAAGGGGGGATTCGGTCGGTCACGACCATGGTGTCGCTAATGTTTGTCCATTATAGCTTAAGCTTAAACCCTTGTCCTTGGGATCGCGAGAAAAGCCCGGTACCGGTTGATGTTTTGCTACGGTACGGAAAACTGTCCATTTCCGGACGCATTTGCACGTAGCCGTCCGTACGCAAGGGAATGTCACTGCACTGCTTGGGGGGTGGACAGTTTCCAATTTGTGCATCAATTTGTGTGTGTGTGAGTGGGGAATATGATGAAGTTGAGAATGGGAAGACATATTAAAAACGGAGGTTTATTCGCGCACTTTCTGGTAATCAACAACAATGGCCATCGTCATCATAATCGTCCATGGGTTTGGGTGCGCTAGAAGCAACGATACGGTTTTTGTTTTGTTTGGAAAGGAATAATTTTAGAGTTGAGTTTTTCCCCTGCATTTTTTTTGTGCTGAACTGTTGAAGTTGGCATAGTAAAATAGGGAGACAAAAGGTCAGGATGCGCATAATAATAAAAAGCAATATTCAAATTAACGATGGTGCCATTCGTTTAGTTGTTTGGCAATGGCATAACCGGAAGCGACATAAACCGGATTCTCGATCGTGAACCGGTAATTGGCTTCATTTAAGCAAGCTGAAAATGCTTGAAACTGAGGGAAGAGAAGTTTTTCGAGCAGAGCCGCTTGGAGTTGCCTGCTTTGATTGATAATTTGTTTTAGCTTTTAAATTTACTGTTGGATGGAGATGTTAAATACTTCTATTGGATGATATTTTAGAGTTACTGCACGATTTTAATATTTTATAAGAAATTCTAAAAAATTTCGCCGTTAATCACCTTTTTACTTTAACAATTTTCCTCGGGAAAATACGCATTATCATTATGGCCGGGCATCTTCGCAACTGAAAAGAACTTTTATGAAGAAAGTGCAAGAAAAGGGATCGTGATACGACTTGTAGTAGTAGCACTAGTAGTAGTAGTGTAGCAGCAGCAATCATAAATCTTGCCGGAACAGGAATGTTCCAGCTAATTACTCGTAATTATGATGCTAAACTGAAAGCTCGAGCTGTGCGCCAGGCAGCAAAAGGGAAGCAAACGAAAGTGCTTTCATGCAACAAGGAAAAAAGGGTTACATTTGCTAAAAGCATACATTTAGCTCCATCCACAAAGTTCGACGAGATGACCATCTTACGAAACTAATCGAAATGCAGGGTTCAACACACACACACAGACTAAAGAAAAGCAGAAGGAAAGCAAAGCAAGTGGTTAAGTGGTGCTGTTTACTCGCCAAAAAAAAAACAGCGTTGCTTAAGAAAAATGGTAGTGCAAATTAGTGAAGTACGGTTTAAAATTCGAGTTGATGAAAATGCTTTTTAACGATAAAAGAGTAAACAGTATACAAAAAGTAAAAAAAGAAAGAAAAAGGAAAAAGGTATTAAATGGTGCAGAATTCTGAAACAAAAGTATAAAATAAATATTTATAAAACAGTCTTAATTAAAAGAAAATAAAACAATTCTTTACATCGACCAACCCCTCGCGAGTTGGCTCAGCAGGATCTGCTCGTAACCGGTCATTACAATTCTTTGGCAATTCCCAAGTGCAGAGGATAACAACAGAAAAAAACATTATCCATCTTGTTACATGCGGCTGGATAGAGTCTTTCCGCCACGCGTGACAACAGGCGTTCGGGGCTGTAAGCGATAAATTACAATCACAAATTGTGCTAAATAGATTGTTGCCAAGATGTTCATTATGCCGGGGGGCTGTAAGGCTTGGCTGCGGTGTAAGAACAATAGGGTTCCCAAAGGCAAGGTATAAATCATCGAAGGACAAAAACATGCCACTGACCGGTGGTGGAAAATCTCAAGCTGTTTAGTGAGCTCATTTTAGCTGAGAGGTTTATGTCACGGGGATGGTAAGACGCATCTTAGAATGAGTCTTTTTAAGTCAGTAAAACAATCCAAGCGGGGTTAATCGTTTTAAAAGTTAATTTTCTGAATTATAAAATCTTTTTGTTAAGTGAAACTAAAGTAAACATTTATAATATTAAATATCATATAAATCGTCAGAAAGACTGAATAATAAAAGTGTAAAATAATAAATAAAATAACTTTCATTTACAAAAATTCAATATTTCTAAGACGGAGTATGGGTCAGATGTAACAATCATGACGATAATTCAACGGTAGTCTTCCTGTGCTCTTGGAGGGTAAGAAAACTGCCAGCATTCATACCGGTGGTTTTTGGAACCAATAATTTACACGCACCAACCCTGCTACAGGATAGCGATGCTTCTCTTCCAATATCCGGTGCGTCAGTCGCAAAACTGTCCTTGAACGATTGAAAGGCGTATCGCCAATCGCAAAGGTCTACACGCTAGCCGCTTCATTCGGCAATAACGCCACTGCAGTTAACGCACGGCGGCAATCCGGAGCCACAGCATCCATTTCGGCCCGAGCGTTGATGGGCGAACGATCCTCACACGGCGAATGGCTTTTGGCAGCCAAATATTCGTCCACTCGCCGTAAGCTTTAACAGTTGTTTGTTTTTATGTTTTTTTGTTGGCCGCTACCGACTCCTTTCTGATGGTTTATGGCATCGAAATTAAAACTCACCTAAAGCAGAGCAGCTAGCGCTAGAGTTTGTTAGTAATATAATGCATACACTGCAGATCTTATAGCGACCTGCACTAACCGAGCTTTGGTGACTTCCGCAAGGCTGTTTGGCCGTGTGTGTGTGTGTGTACGTCCACAGTCACTCGAAAGAAGTCAATAGGTGACGTCTTTTGGCAAGGAGGCGGTTCAGCCGGGAGCAGAAATTATGCATTATGTTTGTGTGTACGTGTGTGGCAGCAGTAAGTGAGTGTACTGGGGTGCATAATTTTACCATAAAAACCTAAGGTACTGCAGCCATGAAAGCTGAAGGTCCCTCCTCCTGCTTGGCCTCCACCAAGCGAGCGCTGTCTTACGCTTCGCCGGTACTTGAGTGGTATGCCGCCATTCCGGTGCAGAGGTTGGTGTTTTTTTTCCTCCTTCCCTGGAGTTGGGTGTGTTCCTGTTGTTCCTGTTGGCTGCCGGCAGTGGAAGATAAAACAGCATTTATTTCCACTCGAATTCCGCTGTTGCGAATGTCTGTCAGCATCATTAGTCACCTGGGCTCCTAATGGTTTGTCGTTACTTGAAGGTGACGGCGTTTTGGTGGCCGTCCCTTTCCGGGGGCAACACTATCCATCGCTGTGTGGAATCCGGCACTACAATGGCACGAGAAGGAGAAAGCGAGAGAATGCATGAGACGAACGCAAAAAAAGCAAATCGAAATGGCGAACAAACTACCGAAAATGCACTTTAGAGGAACATGCATTACGAGGCTCGTACGGTGGCGACGGTTTCCACACACACGGCGGTGGAAATTGATCGACTCCGCAGTGCCATTCGTCGTACGGGGCGTCCTCCCGAATGGGGCTACCAGACTGTGTCAACAAACGGTAACGATAGTTGTTTTTTATGGTGTGCTGCTTGTACTATCCTTCAGTGTCTTAGCGTTGGGATGCAAGCGCTAAGAAAATATGTGTATACTGCATGTAATTTCGGTAGGTTGTTTCGCTGATGGCAAGCAAAAACTTGATCCCAGCTTGCCAAAATCCTGGCTTGCAGCGTGTTGTGCAAATTCGCAATGCCTGCACTGTTCAATGAACAAGGAAAACTGGAACGCAACATGAACCGAGATCGGTTTTTGCGTTTTTTGTGTTAGACATGTTTAATTGTTATCGTTACCGTACAAACGTAGAAAAAACTGAAAGGCTGGTCCACTACTGCAGCTGCTGCTGTACAGGTTTGGCACGAAGCTGTACCTGTTTTTAAATGAAGGATATGAGAATATATGGACTGTACACCTAGTTTTTTTGTAAGGAGGAGAGAGATTATCGCTTATAAGGCTTTATGAATTTAGGTTAGGACATACATTTTTTACATAACTTTGAATTCTTGGACACGGAGTTTGTCCTAAACTGACGAAACTCTCGTTCGAAAGCCACGTTCGAGAGGTAGATGATCAGAAGGATTTTTGGTCCCTACAAGGACAACGGAGGAGCTGTCGAACAGCGCATTAGACTCGCCAGGTTCCGAAGGGTTGGTTACGTCATGAGAATAACACCGAACAACCCAAATACTTTTTAGGTCGTCCACATGGATAGAGGAGGCGTAGTAGGTCCAAATTGAAATGAAGTGATGGCGTTGATGCGTTCGCCTGGAAGGCCGGGATAATAGATTGGCTGATGACGACAATCGAACGTGAGCGATTTTGCTTATGCAGCAGCCAAGACCGCGAAGCGGTTGTAGCGCCAGATAAACTAAAAACTGACCCTAAACTGAAGTTATATTTATTTGTATTTATTGGCGTATATTTGTCCACCTAGAGAGTTTAACAAAAATAACTTAAATACCAAGTGACGTCTAACCTAAGCATAAATTAGTAAGACGGGAGTCCGCTCCGAGCGGAAAGCGGCCAGGGAAATTTTGAAATCGAAAAGGTGATACAGGCTGTTGAAGCATCTACGACAAACAAGTTCTTCTTGATTCGCAATATTATTTTATTACATTAATATTATATATTATTATATTATTTTTCGCGACTGTTAAACAATAGATGGTGAACGTAAAAATAATATATTAAATGGGTTTTTTCGTTAAATATTAAATAATGTAAAACTGAGCTACAGTTAGTGTAGAAATTAATCGAATACAAATAAAATGTCTTCATACGAATTCAACTATTCAGGAAGATGCAACAGCATGATGAATTTGTTTACCGTATTTGGATAAGTTTTTTGTTTTTATTAAACCATTTGTAATTAAGAAATAGTAAAGAGAAGTATTAACATCTCAACAACTTAACAAAACGAAATAATTATAATTGCATTATAATTGCATTATAACAATCTACAGAAACGAGATATAACATAAAAAATACAATATTAGCTTGACACTAAGAAACAGAATGAAATACTATCAATACAACCCCGTAAAATAATATCTAAAATTCAAGCAACAATCAGCTAATTAGCTGCAAGCCGCGATTAAAATCACTCGCATTAGATGCCGTTGGTTGTGACTTTCTACATTCACCTTCTAATAGGTTGAAGAAACAATTGCATATTCTAAATCTCCAGGACATCCACTGCGGGTCGACACAGTGCGTGTCAAACCAACCTGCCTCATGCCACATTTTGGCACTTCTGGTATAATGCACGTAACCTCCGCATTATCCCATTCCGAACCAGGCGGGCATTGTTATTCGAAGGCTTTCCTTCCAATACAGGTAATGTATCGGGTACAATCGGTAGGATGTGGAATATACAACTTGTCGCCATAAGTTCCATGAGGTACTACTATTAGTTTCAGTTTCATTATCTACAGAGTACAATCAGCATCGATATATATTGAGATTTGCGTTAAGGAGCTGACTGCCATCCGGTCTTTCTACAGTCTGAGGAAACTTCTCTACTCAACACACCTGTTGGAAAGAACTAAGCTGGGTCTATATATGCTGGGTCTGGGTCTACTTATAGGACATTTATATAGAAGTTATATAGAACTGGACGGACAATGGAGGAGCTGCTACAGTGACGAGTTCTATGAGCTGAACGGTGAACTTACTATCGTACAGCTGAATTTATTATACAGAACTTATATGGAGATCTTATATTCGGACTCCGATTGGCAGTTCACGTCCAGAGGTTCTCCTGCTGCAGGTGCTAGCGCCTGATAAGTAAGTAAGTATGATTAAAGTAAGTTTTAAACTTTAGAAAATTGGACGAAACATTACGAAATTCAAAGATTGATCCATGTGTAGTGTTTTTGCAAAAAGAACAAAGAAAATGTAACATGTTTCGAAGAATTAGAAGGGTTAGAATGTTGCATGTCCAATTGGGGTAGTAGAGGCCTTTTATCTGTACTGATATAGAATTCACATTTATCCCAAACTTCAAATCCATTTCTTGCCTGGATGGCCATTTTGAAGATTCCAATCGGCTAAAATGCCCTCTTCTATGGCGACGAATAGCTACGCTAGGTGTCAGCCAGCACACCGAAAACATAATAACTATTATTCGGAAAACATTTATTATCTCACACATAATCGCAAGGATCGATGAACATTTCTCACCTGTGGCAATATGGTAAAGTGCCAGCACAAGAAGGGTACCTAAAGGACATTGAAGATGAAAATAAAATCATTCATTCCTGAAGGTAGTGTCTGCGTTGTCGGTGGTTTGTGTAAGCTCGTTTCAACAGTGCCTACTAGATAGATGGACCCTTGAGGTTTTTGTTCGATTCAAGATCGACTTTTGCAGCTTCGTTTCCATCGGTGCCAAGTTTTTTACCGCAAGAGCCCGGGATGATCAAGAATCGTACCATCGTCTGGAAACGGATTCGAATCGAACCAGTAAGGGGTTTGGGGGCCCAATGGGTGGTAATAGTTTCAGCACGTACATTTTCCACCACCAAACACCACCATTCCAGCAAACCATACATAGTCCGAAATTTTCCATCCAGGATTTCGACGCCATGCATGGAATTCAATGAAGTACATTCGGTGGCGACATTTTATGCCTAACGCCAGTGCTGACGGTTGACACGAGACACGCCGGTCGCTGAGGGTGCCGGTAGTGGCGACGCGACGCCAACGGAACAGTTGACAAATTGAATACCGAGATCGTATGGCGGGCACAATAAATAACTGGGCAAAAGTATTTTTGGCAAATAGTTTCTGTTTCGTTCCGCGCCCAAAATGCAGGGCAGGTTTTCTCTGCTGCGGTTTGTTTACGTAAATATTGCTTGTTGACGGTTGGCCACTTTCTTCCCCCGTGTGCCGGCCGTACTTACCCTTCGGGGTGGGGTGTGTACATCGTTTAGCATTCACGTGGTTTTCGGTTTGTTTGAAATGTGGTTTGTGGGGCGCTGTAGAAAAGATGCTACCGCGCGTCTTAAGGCCTGTCCTCCCTGTGCAGGGCAGGGATTCCTGTGGACGTTCCCTGTCACCAACGCGCAAAAACGTGGTGGAAAATGTTTTCCACTTCCGGAAAGAAATGAGGCCGATTTGTCTGCGGATAGGTTTTGGCTATCAGTCAAGTCGGTAATACTGGTTCGGCTACCGGGGCTAGGGTGTAATTTACGATCGATCTTAGTACGAACAAATAATGATTTTCAATGTTTGCAGGAACTTTGTCACGGAGGTTTGGTATCGATTGAAACATTTGACTGGTCGCTCTTTTCGAGTCAGTAAGGGGTATTGCAACACTTTTAAGTCGTTTTTCAATAAAATTATTTCATTTCTCAAGTATAATACTGACTAATTGTTGAATTATTCATGTCTTATTAACAATAATTCAAATCCAATATTTTATATCTGAAACAGGCTATGAAACACTAAAATGTTAATGAAGCTAAACATAGGGAAAAATATAAATTATGTCTTTGCCAAATAAAATTAAATTGCTAGCGCTGTTTAGCTGTTTTTCTTCTACATAAATGATTGACTATTGGACAACTCTTTCGCCATTGCCGCCTGGAAGGAGCAGTTTATTTGGATTATGGTCCGCCGGGGGTTTTCTCACCCAAATGTATGCATCTTATCCTGATTTATGTGCGCTCGGCGTTCCAAACTAACCCCGGTAAGCTTGTCGCCCTATCTGCAGCGATATCTGCAGCCCCCCCATTAACCTTGGCCGGAGCGCGAATCTTAACTTCTGGAACGCGGCCCGCAATGCCCTTACACACACACTGCGCGACGAGTGGCCATTAATTTTCCGACCCCGTAATTGTATTAGAAAATTCGTTTCGGAAACGGTGATCGACCGTCGGCAGCGCCCGGCAACCGGGGGTTGTCCCGGTTGTGGTTGTCCTGGGTGATTCGTCTCCGTTTTGCGTAAGTCTGGCATACGCAGCATACGCAGCCTGCGTATGCTCATTTCCATAAACAGACTAACGCGAAACAAGTTGGTGCCGCAAAAATCACACGGTGGCAGGCAAAAGTAATATCAATTTCGAACCCCTTTTTTTCGTTACGTTTTCGTTTTCGTTCTCGGGTTTTGCGGACTTTTGGGACGTCCGTCGCCAACGCTTTCGTTAATTACAATTAGTCTTATTGAAAATTTATGTTCCAACAATTCATTTGATGTCACACGAAAGACATTCGAAAAGGGTGTCTGAATGGTGCGGAAAACCCGTTATGGGAGGATGGAAAAATTACACCTTGCTTTTCACTGTCTTGAAAGCTTCTTTGCGTGGACAGGGCAGTGTGGAGGTTTTGCAAATGAACGCTTTATTCGATTTCGGCTTCGTTTGATTTGGCAAAACAATTGGCAGTGAAAGGTTTGCAGTATTCTAAAATGCAGAAAGCGTCTCAACAAACCATTCCGCTTCCGACGGCTGAGCTGATAAGTATCAGAGCAGTATGGTGCACGGATTCCACGAACGACAACCAGTTCGGAGAACCGTCTGCGACTTTAGCGAACGTTTTTAAATAATTACGGAATCAATTATTGTAATTGAATTAATGATAGAGATTAGAAATACGGCTAACGGCTTAAGATGGCGATGGCAGCGATATCAGATGCTTTCGGTGCTTCGTATCCTCGCATCCGACCCTGAGTGCCGGTGGGAGGTGAGAGAGAAAAAGTGAGATAAAACCGGGCAGGATAACGTCGGGAATTGTCTTTGTTGTCAGCGGACGACGACGACGACGACGATAACGATAATAACGATGATCATGATAAATTTAATACCCGCTCGCCAATTCAACCCCGGCAACGCTTAAGCGAAACTGGCTTAAGTCAACAAGGGGGGAACAAGGTCGCGGGAGAAAAGTAACTAACGGTCGGTATCATTACCGTTGTTTATACTACTTCACTGTGTGTGACAAACACTATTGCTCATTCTTCTTACCGACCCTCGACGGAAAGTACAGAAAGGTTTTTGCCTCCGACCGGGGTTTTTATTTTCCTCCCCGCATCATCCCTCGCTGAACTTATGCTTCCGGATTAGAACTAAAGAACGAGATTAACGTGCCCGGCAGACAGCCGGGAAGGGCACAGCAACAGAATGGCACGGCAAAACGAAACCGTTAAGAAAGATGGGTGCATGGTTGCATCAGGAAATTACGATTCCTTCCACTTACAAGCTGATGGCTGAGCTGTGCCTGTCTTGGTGCATACTCCTACCCGCGAACTGGTGGCCAGTAGCGCAGCAGAAGAAGCATGAACATAATGTTATTTTGCCAGTGACTTGTGCCATTTATCAAAGTTGCACCGGAGAGATACGGCCGGTGGGAATATGTACCGTGCCGTGGCGTGTGGGGTCGGTGTTTTACTGGCAAACGATGACCAGTTGTGAATTCGTTTCATGTATTTAATTTTGTATTACAAGCTTATGCAGCATGTTTTCTTGGCTGTAAAGTGTATTTGGTAAAGTTGAAGAAGATAATATTATAAATAATGTCTTTTGAAAATATTCTTCAATTGTGTTAAAATATTTGTAAATTTGAATAGGTTTTTTGCAATTTGAATATTAACATTTTTTTTTATTAATAATGAACTTTACCTAACTTTACTTGGTGATTGATTATAAATTGTTTGTATAATGTTTTCTTAAACTATTTACAGGGTCCATGTTGAGTAGAACATTTCGTATTTTACAAATGTACAATGTTTTATCAAGATCCTACGTAGACATGAACGTTAATTCAAAAAAATATAAAAAATGTTTTTAAAGTATGTTTATACACCACATTTTTATAAACAAAACCAATCTATATTGTTCATTTCATACATTACATAGCGCCAGCTGATTTTTGTTGCCAGCGGTAAAGAGGCATGGGACGATTGCATGAGGCATGAAAGGGTGTTCCTATGTACACTGGTGGGTGGAACAAGCGTGGCTTGTAATGCTTATCAATCATCGGTTCAAATTACCACCTGGTACAAACTTGTGACCTTTTGGGAAAGCAGCAAAAATAAGTTATTACACCTTATTTGAGTTTTACCGTAATTTGTGTCGAAATATAAATAAATTATTTTATATAATTTATATAGAAAAATTTTTAACGAAGCTTGTAAATATAAACAAACTTGTATTTTATACAGTAACAAGTATAATAGGATATTTCCTTATTTTCTTTGCACTCTAGCTAAAATAAACTTAATTTACTTTACATTTGAAGAACAAAAATAAGTAACGTTAAGTTAAGTTAAGTTACAATACTTTTTCTTTTAGAGATGATCGCATATGCCTGCCCTAGCCATTAGTGATAAGCAACCTACGTGAAACACGTTACACCACGATTCGATGCAACAACACTGGAACGAACATATTGCCTCAGCTGAAAAAGGGCATGCAAAGGGAAGAGATTAGGCGCCATACTATCGAACGAATTCGGCTTCAACTAGCAAAACCATTCGTCAGTAGCCAGCTGTTGCTCGCAGAATTGCAACGTCGTTTTTTTGTTAATCTCCTGGATCATGAAGGAACGCTGTTGATTTTGACGGTATTGTGGGGACAAAGCTGATAAACCGCGCCTCTTAATCGTGTGTTTGCCAAATGAACGGAGGCTTTTCCAAGATCTTGTACCGCATTGCGGTACCGAGCGAATGTGAGCGGATACGGGAGGCACTGCTGGCCTTTTACTTCCCCGAGGAAATTCTTACACGCTCCTATCTGGAAGTGAACCAAACCGGCCTCGGACCACCGGAGGAATACATCCAGTACGTGCTGTCCTTCGTGCATCAGGGTATGGTAGCGTTGGCGATCGAGGAAGATAATGGTACGATCGTTGGTATTACGATCGCACGCTGCGTTAAGCCGGGAACGGCGGACGAACTGTTGGCGCTGGTACCGTCAGCAGAAACGCGGAGATGGGCCGAAATGTTACGACTGTTTGCCCACCTTGAGCACACGGGCGATGTTTGTGGACGGTTCCGATCGCGCCGCTCGTACCATGTGTTCGTGTTGGCGGTGGAGCCCCATTTCCGGCGCCGTGCGATCGGCCAGAAGCTGATGGAGTTTCAGCTGGCACGTGGCAAATCGTTACGCTTTCGCGTGGTAAGTGCGGACTTTACGTGTGAAATTGCGGCCCGGATAGGCGAGCGAATGGATATGCGGTGCGTCAGTGCAATCGCTTTAAATCAGTACAGGAATCAGGCCGGAGAGCACACGTTTGTGGCGCCGGGTGCTAACCACATCGTTAGCACCTATGCGCGTTATGTTTAAGGCCATCTCGCTGTAACATCTTCAGATATAGGACTTTTTCTGTATAAACATTATTAAAAAAGAAAGGCGAACTGATTATCATCCAACGATGAACTTTTTATAGGGCTTATAATTTTATGAAGGTAAAAGGAGGAATAAAAAAAGTTAAACGACATAAAATTTGTACATAAATCACTCACCGAAAACATTGTTCCTGCTAATTGAAATGTTTTTCCAGCACTGAATGTTTACAGTAACCCGTTGCCATGATTCATTACTGTCTTTTCCGAACCGTGCGGAGCCCGGCGGTCTTAAGAATTGATAATTGCAGAGCGGAGTAAAAAAATATTCTGTCCCGAGCAGCACTGACTGACCAATACTAGGCCGGAAGGCAAACTTTGAGTGAGTGCCGAACAGAACGTTGGGACGGTTTGCGATTGTAATTAATGAATTTGTTTTCGTTTGCGGCACTTTTCCGTGCCAGCATGTTTCACAGTAAGGCAACATCTTATCCCTTCGGCGTATCCTCCTGTCGCTTGAGTAAAACATTTTCTTTGCGAAATAAATATTACTATAGCATTGAAGAAGTATTTTGATGCCATATAAAAATGCTTTATTTGTACTATTGTAATATTACTTAATTGAATACAATTTATAATATTTTTCTTAAAACTGTTGCCTCATTTAACAAATGGTACGCAAGAACGAAGATACTTGCCAAACACGAATACTCGAGCGGTGCTGAGAATGGAAGCTCCAATTTCGACGACCCTGACTGAGTTTGTTCAATCAACTTTAGTCATTAGTTATGAATTATTACACAAACAATCGCCACTGCAGTGCGGATTGGCACACAGGTTCTTGGCGGGAAGTAGCAGCGCACTGCTTATGCCTTGGAGCAAACCAAAACGAAAAAGAAATAATAACACCCAAAAGTGTCCATCCGAACGTTCGGTGTTGTACAGCGAATGAATGAGCAGGCAAGCTGACAGGACAGCACGGTCGGTAGAAATGGCGAATTAATGAGCCAACCGAAGGACGAAAAATCAACTTCTGCCAAGAGCCATCGATCGAACGCGGACATCCGAATGGCATGAAAGATGAGTGAACGACACATATAACACACACACATACACCGAAGAGAGAAGGGAAAAAGATCTTTCCATCTTGCTAAAAGAACACTTGAGAAGGAAATCTCTGCAGCGTTTAGAGATGGCAATTAGTGAAGTGCTCCTTGATGAGCTTTCGGACACACAGCGGTGCACAAACAATGAGGGTGGGGGGTTTGTTTATTTGTGTGCTTTATTGGTCGCTTTTTTGCTTGCGCTCATCAAATTTCCGACGCGTCCATTCACAGTCGTGATTTATTATTCTCCGGACAGTAAAACACATCCACGTTCGTTTCCCGGCACTCCCGGAAATGGTAGTTGAATGCACCGAGACTGTACTTACTTGGGGACGGTTTGAAGTAGTTCAGCCCGCGGCCAATCTTAATGACGTAGCCATTGCTAAGTCTGCAAATAGCGAAGAAGCAGTAAAGCAGCTATATTGCAATGGTGTTAGCTTTTTCTTTCGTTGTAACTAAGTCAACTTACATCACTTGCCGATCGTGCATGTGTTCGGAATATTCGACCACAAATTTAACCCCATGCTTGTGTAAGCTTTCCTTCAGCGTTTCGAATGCTCGTCCCTGCTCGTTGTTGGTTTTGGTGTCCTTAACCGTCAGCAGTTGAATGTACTTCACGTTCCGGCAGCTACTGACGACGAGTTCGCATAGCATTACCAAATTGCACACCTGATAGTGATCCCGCACGTACGGTTCCTCGATTAGTACCTCGTGCACCTCATCGGTCAAGTATTTGCCAAAGATTCTACTGTAGCTGTACCCGGTGCTACCTTCGACGATGTGAATTTTATCACTTATCACACCTTTGCTCTTCCAGCGCGTTACCAGCTCCTTCACCTGTTCCGCACGGTTCATGTATTCGAGAATTTTGGCCTGGAAGTGCTGTTTTCGTTTCGGATCCGTTTCAGCTGCAATGATGTAGCATACGGGCAGGGTAACCCAGGTAGCTGTTAGGATGATTCATACGACGCCAATCATAACGACGGGTGTTCATGTAATGCGTCACCTTTCGATTCTTTGAGCAGCGATTCAATGCCATCTTCGTAGAGTTTAAGCGCTTCCAGCTTCCGGCCAACTACATCGTACTCGATGGCCCGCGTAAGAAGCGTTACGGCCATCATCTGTGATGCCGCCATGACGATTCCCTTAGTTTTTTACTCACTTTAACCTCAAAATAAATGAGATTGTCCCGCATAACAAAGCACAAGAAAAAACTTTCACTACAAACTGTACGTAAATAAACACAGCTGATCCGTTTGACGGCCGCTGTTCGGTCAGCTGTCAAAAGTGATCGAAAAAAGTCGAGCAGTTGAGTGTGGGCACGATTCAAATTTTCGGTGTGTTCGTTGGTGATTGGCGTGGTGAGCACGTGCTTGGGAGAAAAATCACGCATGCGTTCGAACTGTTGTATTTCGTTTGAGGAGCTTGTTGTGTTGTTTTGTAAAAGGTAACCTGAAGCAGTTGAATTCTTTTTGGCGAACACTTTTTGTGCAAAAGCAACAATTGGATATGTATTCATTAATGTTGCAGTAGAAAGGGTGATGTTATTTGTGGAAGCAAATAATCTGCTAGTGCATTTTCGTTCCTAGCAAACTTTGAAACTGTTCTGGATTGATAATGCTTGAGAATATTCTTATCATATGAAATTCTAGATTTAGTAAGAAACTCTTCCGTAGCATGTTAAATCATTCTTGGGGGGAAGAGTATCATACCATAAATTGAGGCTATCTACCAGTTGTACGGTCCGGTAAGGAAAGGGACAGCGAGAAGTGCATTATCCTTTTCAATAAAAAAAATAAAAGAACAGAAAACCAAAGAAAAACAAGCATCCTTTCCATCAAGGCTCAGTACTACGGCGGCCAGAACATGTCAGTGATCCTTGTCGGCCTGGATTCTAGCCGTTTCCTCGTCCAAAGAAAGGTGTTTAGGGGTGTGAGTGGTGAGGAAATAAAAAATGACTTATTTTTAAGACCCCCAGACACGGAAACGATAAAATGGTTTTTGGGGAAACTTTTTTGCTTCTCATTTGTTTGCATCCGATTGGCCTTTTCCGATCTGGTTCCCCCTCTTTGGCATCTCCCGTCACACCGATCGCCAATTGGTCTTCACAGGTTTACACGGAAGGATGTTCCATGTTTTTTCGGGGAAACCGTCGAATTATATTACTGTTTTGCGTACCCAAAGTAGGTTGGCTAGGAGGGATCTTGTTTTTTTTTATTCGTTGTCACTATAACCCGAGTGGAGGAATTTCCCGATGAACCTTTCTCCGGGTCGGATGACAAAGGAATCGGGTATCGGGAAAGTGCCGTATCGATGGCGTGTGGGAGGACGATGAAAGGGACTGTGAAGATATTGAGTAATATCTTTTTTATTCAATAAGTTTTTGTGAGAGGTGTGATTCGTACCGGGACTGACCATTTGGTAGCGAAAGAAATGGTAATTTTTGGCCGGTGATAATAAAGAGGATTCAATTTCTCATAGACGGTATGGGGGATGTTGTTTTTTAGGCGTGTGTTGTTGGTTGTATTGGTCGATTCAACGTAGAGTAACCCTTAGCCCGCCCAGCGAAAGATGCAACCGAGTTAAGCGGGGAAGGGGACAGAGAGGCCCAGGAAGAGTGGACTAAGACATCGTACCGAAAAGGCTGGACGGCAGGATGATTAATTTACACTTGAAAGAAAATCCTTTTCCCGAACAATGCCGCTACGGTCCATTTGATGGAAAGGTTCCGATAAAGTGGCCACGGTTCTGGTGGTCCGGTTGGTTTGTTTTCGCTTTTTTTTATCGATGCTCTGCCGCCCGGTTGCTGCGCTGCCAACATTTTATATAAACCGGAACACCCCACACGAAAGGCGCACTAATGTTTTGTATTTTTGGTGGCCCGGGTTTTGTGTGTTAGGCTCTTGCCCGGATGGTGATAAATTGATTTTGACGAACTCTGGCATTGGACGATTCATTTTGCACGCTGTAAATTGAGTTGTATTTGCGGGTTGAGGTTTGCTGCGGCCCTATTCCGTGACCGTGTGTCCACCTTTGCGGTTACGTCAGTGGTAATCGGTAGCCAAACGAGTCGGCCAACCGACGGAATGATTGTTGGGCGGTGCCTATTTAGATATGAGAATTTCCCCCGGAAGAAAACGCCGCTAGTTGCTATTGACAACGGATGGCAACGACTTTGGGCAGGTAATAAATGCTTACTACGTCATTCACGGACAAAAGGGAGCATCTTTGGCAGGTCGGACCATTGTAGAGTTTTGGAGATGATTGGCACATCGTTACGATAATATATGAATATAAGGCTCGAATAGTGCGAATGCGTGGATGATTCGCTGCGTCGGCCGATCGTGGGGGGAGGTTAGATGGATTAGGAAGAACCGCCACTGGCAGTAGGGGAATACGAACGATCCATCACGGTGGTGATGGATTGATAGCTTTGAGGATGCTGGAAAAGATTGAAAAAAACAAGTGCGAATGGAATAATTTTTTACTGTGCGTCTTATAAAACATGTCTGGGAAAAGATAAAGCTTCACAATTTTTTATAAAAATATTAATATTTAATATATTTTTCAATTAATTTAATCATTTCCATTTATTGTGCATTTATTGCACTGAAGTGTTATCATGATGCACATTACTTTTAGCTAACTCCTACGTAACACTGACCATCATTCAACATGTAGTGGATAACAATGTTCGAAATTAAACAATTCCCATCAAGCACATACACAACCTCAACCCTTGGGGCACTTTATTTCCGACGACAATCTTCGACCCTCTCCAGCCTCCGGTGGCTTGTTTTATGTGATGTTCCAAATGTCTTCCAACAACCGCCACCACGGACACTCAGACAAGTGACGGGTACGGGTGAAAGATTTTTCTTGAGAGTTTCATTCCAGTGGAATGTGGACAATGCATGACCACTATACCCCCGTATTTATTATGTTGCTACCGTGCCTACCAGCGACTGGGCGACACAACGCCGAACGCATGAAGCATCCCGTCGGTCAAGGCCCAAGCACACGGAGGGCAGCACGAAGCAAGCAAGGCCGGGAAGATAAACAAGGTCATTCCTTCAAATTCACTTCCAGATTATTAATTAAGTTGTTATCAAAACATCGACGACATCCATCCCCGAACGTGGCCGGGCGCCCAACATTATGGGCTGCCGGCACTGCCGTTTACGCGTCCCTTTCCGTCTCGGGCCACAGTTGCCACAGCGGTCCGAAATACCGCACGACAACAAGCTTATAATTTATTGCTAATACTACCGAAGGCTTTAATATCCGAGGAATGCTTCTGGCCACTAATTAAATTAAACAAATTCCATCCTTTTTCTGTTGCGGTCGTATTTGGGAGGGAGGGGACAGTATCTTTGCGCGCCCCAAAACCCCCCAAGGGGCCTGGTCTGTGTGGTGCGACAAAACCGAAGGCATCGTGCGTTAAATCGTAATCCGTTCTCGGGATGTACGAGTGGCCATTTTTTGTCCCTGTGCCCTGGTTCCTTTCCTGCCTCCTCTGGTGGCCGATGGCTGGGATACTGTTGGGTCGATTTACCACCATCTAGTGGCATTATCCGTGACAATCCCTACGTCGTCGTCGTTGACGGTAGAATCGTCGTTGTACATCTTCGTCCCCACTAGACGTGATGGCTGCACGAGAATTGCTTCACAGCATCCGACCGTCCTTTGCCGGGGCCGTTAGGATTTTCATGGCTGTGGCATGTGGTGATAGTGACCGACGTGGAACGGGTAAGGAAACCCGTTGATAATATCTAGTGCGTATCCTATCGCGTTCGCGTCGTGCGGAATCGCTTCTCCGCAAGGATTCATGGACAAGGAGGGACAATATTTTGCGGATTTACCCCCGCGGGCCCGCACATCCTTCCCCGCGCGTGTATGGTTGTATCACCGGCTTACGCAGAGCCCGGTTTTTTCGGTGGTACTTGCTGCCACTCGAATTGCTCGCACAACAACGCGGTTAGCATGCGTGTGGAAACCCTGTCTAACTTGTAGGACATTTGGTGTAGATTACTTTTTTTCGTTCGTTGCTTATGCCCCACTCCGGGATAGGAGCGTGAAGGATTGAAATAAGTGTATGCGTACGGTAGTGCGTCGCGGCATATCAACGATCTGGCGTTGCGTGTGCCGAAAATACGATGGCAATGCGCTGTGTGATGTGATTTTGTGTCGTCGTGTAGCGAAAGTGGATCAACCGGTTCTGGTTTGTGGCAAACGATGCTGTACTCTTGCGCGTGGTTGCTGTATCTTTTAATTGTCCATTGATCTGGAGGCCAGATGGCTGGAGGGATTGGGTGGGACATTTGTTGAATTGCAATCAAATTCGTCTTGTTTGTACAAGAGAGCAGTCGTTCTAACAATGGCTGTGTAGAGGTTAAAATTTTACAATTTAATGAAAAAACAATAAAATTTATGATAAGTTTCAAAATTTCTAAATTTTTGTTTAAATAACTTTCAGTTAAACCTCGAAGATACTTCACTATGGAATAATATTTTGACTCTTATATTAAAATTATCCACATTTAAGTCGTGTCGTATAAGAGAAGTATTCCCACCACACTTGAAAGCAATTTTAACCGTTTCCGTTTGAATTGAACTACTATCACCCATCGCCTGCCCTCTTCCAAACACAGTGCAGTGAAACGATATATCGTGCTTTAACTTTACGACCGTTTTCGGTTACGGTGGACACTCGGTCCACGGACAACGGGCCGACAGCATGAAGAAAATTGATGAGCCGTGCTAAGACCGTTACACCAATCTCGTGTACCGCTGGCGATCGTTTTTAGCGAAGCGATGGGATAACATCGAGATAAGTAATTCATTAGATAAATAGATGGATTGTAGCGGATTCCTTTTTTTCCGGGTTAATTTTCCTTTTCCTTTCCACCGCTAGGAGGCAGTAAAACCATCTGGGTGTCCTGTAGTGGCATGCTGGTACGTTCCTTTTCCGGTCGGTCAGTAGTTTTATGTTACGGAGCTGTAATGTTTGCATGCGGTGGCGTGAAGTGAAATGGATTATCTATTAGTGTAAAGATAGGTTGTAAAGTTTTTGAGATCAATATTGATGTGTACGATATATTTGTGCTAATGATTGTTCAATTCTATGCACTAAATATAACATTATACTGGGACATGGCAATAAGGTACTATTTACTATTATGCGATACTAAGTGAAAAGAGATGTCGGTATATGGTTCTTAAAGGCATAAAGATGGATTAAGAAACAGATTTATAAAAGCCTGATTGATACGAGATTAAAATGTGAAATGATTCTATCATTTTAGGTCTAATAACCTGCATCCAATGCAACCAAATCTGGTGGGTTTAATGGTTACTAAAAAAACTAAATATGCAAAACCGATGTGGACAATAACGCTCTCGCTGACGTTGTTATTCCCCTCCCGTTCTCATGGGTCAAAGGGCATTTGTTTGGGCCCTTGTTCGCAAATGCGGATGAATTAAATCCTGCATGTAATTTGCAGCCTCACAACCGCACAACCGCAAAACACTTTGCCGTGGGAAGATATCGATGATAAAGGGACGTGCCAATCAGGACCGCATCAATTTATCATCGCTGACAAGCCAAGTATAGCATCCCGCCTCATACCGGGGATGAGAGTGTTTGGGTCATCGTCGGTGGCCTCTTCCGCTTTGCCGCAGTAGGAAACACCCGCATTGACAACAAGTACAGTATCAATCAATCAATCTTTTATCAATCCTTACATTATCCTCCCTGCTAAAAGGTATGCGAGATTCACATTTCAGCCAGATTTCTTGCAAAAATGCCTGCCCGTATTTGTGCCGAGTTCCGCGTGTAAATATGGCGGTCTAGTTTGGGGGGGTGGGTGGGTAAAAACCGTTCCCAATAGGCCATTGCTCCCACCGTACTGGTGCAGTGATCCACCCCTTCCTGGGGTGTTTTTTTCCTTGTGGCCCACATAGGCTTTCTAGCTTCTGGGGTTACTGTTGCTTGTAATAGCCCGCCGGTGTACTAAAAGCCTCCCCCAGTGCAACAAAAGACACTCACCAGACGCACAAGACGCACTATTTCCCACAGCCACAGCCTTTCAGTGCACGTAAAATCCTTCTTATGTAACATAATCTCCAACGAAATCTTAATCGAAATGTTGTTCGTCCATCCCCTGTGCAAAGTACAGCAGTGCTCTTAAATCGATCGGCCGTGCCCATTGTGCTATCGTGCCGTGGTGGTGTACGTTTCCTGTCGACAGGTTGAATTGTCCCGCTTTCGTCTCCCGATCGAAGCAACGTCCCGGTTGTCTCGGGGACGTCAGCTACGGTGTACTTTTACTATTATTATTCAACAGCGTAAAGATTCTGTTACTTTATATGGGGAATGCGCGAAGGGATCCATCATTCCTAGTTTACCTTGCCTTCACGGTCAATCTGAAGCAGCAGGGAAAGGAATGCTTATCTAACGCAACAGTAAAGAACAAATAATTCTTTGCTTAAAGGATAAAAGATAACCGGAAAATATCTGTTATATTAGTAAACAATTGTATAATTCATTTTATATTGTTATTTAAACTTCAGGAAATTAATCATCGAGTATTAGAACGAATAATTCTAAAGTAATTAAAAATTTGATTAAAATTTGATAACAGAGACAAACAATTGCTGAATGTAGCCGATAGAATTAATTCACAAAAACGGATTTATTTCAAGTTTTTTTTATTTGTCAAAGAGTAAACACAATTCACGAACAATACACAAAATAATTTTGATAATATGTAGCATATGTTAACCCAAAGATAAATAGGGAAAAGGGAGTGTCGATGGTTCCACTCAAAATTAAGTTATTTCAGTTGTTTATTTAAAAACAGTATAGTAATTTATATTTTATTAAAGTTGTCAATCGCTTAGTAGAACAATTAATAAGTAAAGTTTTCAAAATTCGTAAAGCGTAAACCGCAATGCATATTTCTGTTGTAATTTCAAACAAATGAGTGAAGGTGCGTTAAAGCTAAAAAGACGTTTAAAATTAAACAAGTAACAAATAAATTTTGTAACATGTTCTTTTTTTTTTGTCAGAAATTCTTTGGTTAAAATTTTATCCTAAGAACGCGAATTACAGACAAAGAATCAAATAGATGCCAAACAGATTAAATGTAAGAGAAATGAATTTTTATGGATGTGCCTCTGCTTTTAGATGATTTTATGTCATTCACTGTGCGGCTTCCTTTTTATCCATTTCCAACAATTCCACAACAAACCAACCAGAGAGTTCTGCCACGGTGCCATTTATTTCTCCTACCGGTGGGAACACACAAGGTTTTCCCTCCATGCAAACGGGTAGGGAAAAATCATTGCTAAAGTACAAAAGTGAAGAAAAAATAGAGAAGATGGAAACATAAAACATAGAACAAACGATGAACGAAAATCTCATGTGTGATATGTGTTTTCCCACTTCCATGCAACTTCAATGAACGGCCAATGAACGGTGCTGGTTCGTTTTATTGGCCGCACTTTTTGCATCCTTTCCCCTCGATGTGTGTGTGAGTGTTGTCTTATCACTCCTCCTTCACCTGGAGGGTGGTGGGTGGAAAATAAAAGCGGTAAAAGTGAAAGGGTAAACGAAGACATCATTTCTCATTTTGCCACCCTCCATACGCGCTATCACGTTGCACACTGTGGAGCTGTGCACGTAGGAGACGAATGGGAGAAAATCGTTCCACTTACTTGCGTACTTTTTTTTTGCTGTTGTTGTTTTGGGCTATCGCCCCCGGGAGGATTTTTAAACTGGAGTGGTGACTCTTGGACAGGAGAATGCTTACTCGGTGCTAGCAACAAATATAAATAGGGCAAAGGGAGTGCTGGTGGTTCCACTCAAAGTTAAGCTATTTCGGTGGTTTATTTAAAAATAGCACAGTAATTTTTATTTTAAAAAAGTTGTCAATCTTTAAGGAGAACAATAAAGCAGTAAAGCTTTCCAAAATCCAAAAATACAAAAGTTAGTTGAAGCTTATATAGAACAACTATAAACTGGTAATAAACTAACCAAACGAACGGTTAGCAAGATTTCATGAGAAATTATTGACCTCAAACTGCGAAGAGGAAAGTCAACAGTGACGCCTCTCTTTGTCAAGCTCGTGCACCCGTAATCCTTACACGTGATTGTGATGCAATCAACTTTCCCCCCACCCGGAAGAAAAACCGAAGTGTCAAGCTGGTGGGAATGTTTGCTAGTTTATATCTGAGCTTGAGAGCAGGTGATAAGTCCTTGCACGAGGGATATCCTGTCCGCTCTGCTAGGCGCTATCAATTTTCCCAGCTCCCGTTACGGCCCCCCAGTAACGGAATTCAATCTCCCATGACCATTGTCCGTGGTTGAGTTTTAAAAACACACACTGTCCAGCGTGCTAAAAGTGGGTGTTGGCCGCCGGTGGTAGAAATGCTCGGATTACATCTATCTTATTACCACCTCACCGGACCCACCAACCCGGGACGAGATGGAACGAAAAATCACCCAAAAGCTTTACACTTTCCGGGCAGATTAGGAAGAGCTTTCCGTTTGGTTCCATTCCGATGCCATCTCGCCGGTGGGTGGCCGTTACACGCTTCTCCTCGCATACAAAGGCAAAGTGCATCCGACAATGTTATTGAGATGGGATTTAAAAGGTTTGTTGTTTGCCATTTAATTCTTGTTGAAATCGTTTCTTGCGATTTAAAAATATTTACTGCGAGTCAGATTGTTCATCTTCCCGTGCAGTGGCTTAATCGGAGCAGCTACTTCTTGGTGGTGGTGCGCAGTGACCCGAAAATTCTAATTTCAAGCTAGAGTGCAGCTACTGCGATGCATGTTTGCAATTTTTAAGCTAGTGGTCGTGTTACGGTGTATGACATTATGTGTGTGTGTTTTTTTTCTGTCCCAGCATCTTCGTTATGGGCATTAAGGGTCTGGAGCTATAGTTGCGTCTAGTGTGCCATCGAGAAACAGGGAAATCTTTTTGATGCTGCCCCGGGGAACACTCGTAAAAAGCTTAAGCGGATTCGTTAAAGCTTTTGCAAGTAGTTGGAAGATGAAGGGTTGCTTTCACAGGGAGATTCTTTAGTGGGAAAGATGTTAAATAGTTTAAGATATTTCAAACCGTTAAACAATTATAGGAATCTTTATATCTTTAATTTGTTTTAAAATGTAACAAAACTCTGCCTTCGTTGCAATATGATTTTATTATAGGAATTAAAAAAACCACCAAAAGGATTATATATTAAAAACTTTTAGCCTAAAAGGATGAAATACTGCCCACCAAACAGCCCCAGCTACATTTGCTTACTGTTCTTTATGGGTTCTTTCTGTGACATTTAGTCTCTTTACGGCCCCTGAGTGATATATGGTTGTTGTTGGCTTTTTTTTTTTGCTTTACCGCTCCAGTGGCAAGCCAGCAACCAGCGGGCAAAAAGAAACTCTCCGAAGGCTTGTGCTTGTGTACAAAGTTCTCCGATTTTCAGCCACATTCGGTTGGGCTGTCGGCCACACTGCCGACTATTCCCGGTTTTATAGTTCATCAGCGAGCGTACGAAGACGAAGTGTAGTTACGGAAGTTTCTTTTTAAAATTTCACTCCTTCGTTCCATTCCGCCAACCATCTTAATTCAAAAAAGTCCCCCAAGCCGGCTGGGGCATGGGACGGGCCGTAGCAAACCTCTGGAATTGAAAGTTTTAGGGCGCCGTAATTAAAGTCTGGCCCGAAAAACATAAATGCGAGCATGGTCGCTATCTCCTGGCGGGAGTTAACACCGTTATCCACCTCGTGTCATGTGCCACAAGCCACACAACCTAAAGCAAACCGGGAGTTTGAGGAAGAAAAAAGGGGAAACTATTACAGTGAAATAGGAGAAAAGTGGAACTTCAAATGTTTGGACCACCGCGACCATCGCGGTGGACGGTCTTTCGGGAGCGCGTGTAAACTGGACGCTTTTCTGTGGCAATAGTTTGATGGTAAAGTTTTGGGAAACTTTTTACTTACACCTAAGAAACAAAAAAAATCCCAAAACTTTAACCCTGTGGTTGTAGCTTTAATTCTTTTTTTTTTTGGTTTAGTTTTGTTAAATTTGTTTGTTGTTTTATTGGGGAACAACTTTCTCGCTAAAGCGCACCAGTTGATAGTGCGCATTTGATTCGTTGCGCGTATAATCGGTGCAGTAGGCTGTGCGAAATTTGTGCGCTCCCCATCCCAATCGGTTGGACAGTTGGGTGACGGTGGATGTTCGCCAGATATCATGATTTACTAACGACGCCTTTTATCAGTTAGCAGTTCACATGGGCTGACAAAATTGCGAATTTATCGCTACCAATCCGGAGCGAATCGACGATAAACATATCGGGGGTGAGGAGGAGGAGTGGAGGTGAGATCTAAATTAAAAACTCTCTCTAGGTGCGCTTTGGAGGTTGAAAGTTCCAATAAAAAATGAAAAATGAAGCAATAAATATTAATTTAAAGTAATATTTAATGCTCAATATTCAGAAATAAACCAACTAAAGCCAAATTCAGAGTAAAAGTTGTATACATTTGTAGAAGCAATTTACAAAATAAAAATAAAACAATTATATCCTGACGCTGTTTAATGTATTGGAAGTGCAAATTTCCCTCCATCTACTATCAGCGTAAAGGAATTTTACAGAATAAGAAAAAAAAAACAATTAGAAAGTAAATATTAGTTTCAATTTCACTCAAATTAGTAGGCAGTGGAAAGGGAAACGATTTTTCAATTACCATCGCTCTGGGGCGGTGTCCACCGAAACGGGCACAGTTAAATCCAATTGTGAATGCCGCACAATGGTCAACCGGTTGGTGTGACAGTCGCTTCACCAGGTTGCCCCAATGGCCCTCCCCACAAGATTCGAGGAAAGCTTTTTTCGCAATGCTCACCGAAGTGAAACAATAGGCAAAATTATAAATGAATTCAATTTTCCCCGGAATGGGATGCTCGCCACGCACTGTCGATCGCAGCCCAACTGGCGGTCATTAGGCAAGAATATTTTGGTCTTTTTTTCTGCTTCGTATTTTTTTTCCTTGGTCGCGATATTTACAAAATGGGCTCAAACCCGTACAGGAAGGGGTTAAGAATAAGGCATAATGGGTATTGTTGAGGAACTGAAACTGAAATTAGACTGTGCGCATTTACGCAAGGACAACCACAACCACAAGAAAGACTAGAAAGATGTGATTGTTTTGAATTGATTTTCTGCTATAATATTAACTTAGCGAAAAAAATAACACAAATCCTACCAACAGGCCCAAAAGATGGTAGTGCCCAAAACCAACTGGCCGTTATCAAGTTGAGCCGATTGAATGGAAGGGAAGTTTAAGGATGTGTTTCTTTTTTTATTTGCCTTCTCTCGCTTCTGGTGGGTTTGTTTCAACGGCAAATTTTTAACCACTGATGAAGATGCGATTCACAATAGCGTTTTACGGTAGGGACGCATGGTACGGTGGTGGGATTTTGATGCGCAGGGAAAGCGATGTAAGCGAGCCACCAGTACCATTTTTAGATAATTCCATTTTCGTTCGCCGAGGGAGATTAATGAAGCGTTACTTATCGTTACGGTGGCTGGTGGAGTAGCAGCAGCAGCAGCAGCAGTCGTTTGACCGCCTCACTGCACCGATTCGGCATTGGACGAACGAACGCAGGGCGTCGTCGTCCTGGGGTGTCCTGATGGTGATGGCATGAAAGGATGGGTGATGGGTTTTTGTTTCCCCGCTTGGCCTTTTTGTCCTCCGGTACCATTTTTTCGCCCCCGTTGGTAGACGGTCCTCTTTAGCAGCGGTGTGTGTGTGTGTGTCTGGTTGTTTTTTTTTTGCAGAGTTCGTGATTTCCTTTCCCTTTGAACTGCTCAGCGAGGGTCTTGTAACTGCAGTTAGTAGAGAAAAAAGCGAAATAGATAAAAAAATGTTCGTTTGTTGCTTTTCCTAAGTGATAGTGTCTTGTTTTTTTTTTATCGTCTACCCAACAGGGAGGTTTGTTTTCTTTAGAACAATTCCTAAGACACTTGGCTACGCTGCTCGAGTAGCGATGGCACGTTTTGGCGTCCAATGCTGAAGGGAATGCGAAGCAGAACAACAACAAAAAAAAACTTCATCACGGGAGTCTTTATTTTTCCATCCATCTCACTATAGGAAACCCCGGCGACCACCGAGAACCGCCATCCTGCTGATGATGATGATGATGATGGTGATGGGCCACAACGATAGTACGGTGGGCTTAAGACTGGTGATATATATTTATCGAGCTGATATTTTGTGTGTAGATGCGCTCCGTGTTTTTTTTTTCTTCGTTCTGCTTCTTCTGTTGGCCCCCGTCCCGTGTTGTGCTCGAAGGAAGATGGACAATCTAATTTGAGCCCTGTCAGACTCTCGGCCGGCCACGGTGTACGAGCGACACTCGTGATTTGGTGTGAGGTTTCGGTTTTCAGTTTCCACAAATTGAGTCATTCGATGGAAGTATTTAATGTGTATCGCAAGTACGCACACGCACCCGAGGACTACCGAGGGTGGGCCCGTAAGCCAGGCGAGGCAAGCTTTTCTTTTCTTTCGCTTGGTCGCTTAAAGTTAGCTTCAAACTACGAAACGAAGCCAATTGCTGCAGGAGAATTTTTTTCCCCGCTTTCTTCTTTCTTTGGTTTATAGCACGTTTTCGTCGCTTTCTACTCACGTCCAGCCGCTGGGCAGTGTGGTGCAGCCTGCGGGAAGTGCTAGTAATTCGTGTAATCTCCTAGAAACATTTTGCGGAACCAATTTGGTGGCTTTTAAAGCGATGATGGTCGGTCCATTGGATCGGTAACGCTAGGACAAACTGTGTCAACATTAAGGTCAGTGTGATTAAACCCCACACAGTGGGCAGCAAAGTGGGGCACTTAATGGTGGATTTCCCGCAGGAGCAAAAACAAAACAAAACAAAAAATCACGGCTTTAGTAGCGTTCCTTTTTGTTTTTTTTTTTGAAAAGGTAATTACTAGTGCAAATGAAGAAAATTTTCAAGGGAAATGTACGGTATCATTTCATGAGGTTTAATTGTTTTAAGTAGTGTAGAGTGCAATACAAAAAGCCAATCCTTGGTTTTAATTGTGGGTGTTCTTGAGAAAATATCACGCATTGAATTAAGTTAATTTAACAGTGTTGCAAGAGATATTTTTATTGTTTTCACAATTTTAAATATGTTCAATTTTTTTACTCACAAGGCATAAACCAATACAAAGATGGTGGCGTAATTACATCTTTGTAATCTTCCAACAATTTACGTACTTTTCATGTTGTTCGAATATTGTAGAGCTCCGAGTGATACGATTGTATTTTCTGTGCTATTCAAATTATTTCATTAGTTTCTTTAATAATTTTTAGACAAAATTTCATATAAATAAGGTCACATAAGATCCGAAGAGGAAGATATAAAGAGGGATTTCTGGATTTCTGGTGTGATTGTTGATTGATTACAAGCGCTGTTCAGCCTGCTAAGTCCTTTAAGAGCAGAAGCTTTTTTGAATTAAGAACTAATAATTTAAATTCCTTTAAATCCTTCTAGATTAGAAATATAGTTTGAAAACATTTACAACGAATAATAAAACTAAACACAAATTTCAATTGAACATCTTCGTACAGTAGAGCAAAATGTTTTCGGCACATACACGTATTAATAAATCAAGTGCCCGGGATGCTGTGGGACCCACTACCCCATTGGCAATTATGTAAATCGTAAACGACATAGATGTTAATCAGATCTAATCGCGTCGAATTGCGCAGAAGGCTGGGTAGCAATTTCGGTCCCAATATTCCTTACTTGCCAAATTATTACACAATAGCGCATGAATAATTCACCACACGCTCAGCGGAGAGAAGCTTTTAATATCCTCCTATGAGCTGTGCAACTTGAGACGGTTCGGTTCGGGAAGTTTTACGTTTAAGCTCTATTTATTTCACAGCATGCTTACCCCATTATTGTGCTGCTGGGGGAGCGAATCAGCGAAAAAACTGCAATCCCTTCCCCAGCAACCAACGGATCACGAACGGTTGCAAATGATTTTTTTCCATTTAATACATTATGAATCGGCAACACTCGTTTCGCCAAGCGTGGGAAGGGGGAGAGGCACACATTGACACATATTGCCTGTCTATTGAGCTTAACAACGTTGGATGGGAGCGTATGCGACAAGGCACGAAACGGGTAAAACGGGCAATGAAGCGCCAATTAAGATTTATGTCGAAAGGATTTACGACCTTACGGCGTTTTTCGCGCTCACCCATCCCAGGTCCAAGGTCGAGCTTAGCTCCGTTTCCACCCGTGGTCCCATGGAAATGTGCGATCGTAGCACTTTTGAGTGCGGGAGCTTTCGCCCCGTACCGTGTTGTGGTACATCCCGGCAATAGTGGCAAAGCGACAGCGTCAGTATTTATTCCTCCAGCTACCCGCAGAAAGCTTTCCAATATTCTTAACCCTTCGTGAAGTGGCGTAAATAGAACGGAACACATGAGCATGCTGTGTGCGAGAACTAGCGAAATTTTTCACTCCCGGAAAAGCGGCACCCATAAAACATCGTTTTAATATAAAAAAAACGAGAAAGGTCTACGAGAACAACACATACAGGGAATCACAAAATCACAAGAGTTGCGAAAAATCTCGCAAACCGTTGCCCTGCACACGATGCCATCGCCATCGAGAAGAAGATAAGTCGTTTGTTGCGGAAAAACGCAAAAACTCAACAGTTCGGGAGAATGCACGCCAGCCCTGGGCAGGAACGGAACCGAGCGAGAAAGTTGTTGTGCGTGATGGTAGCAATCTAAAACTGTGTAACTAAACTGAGGGCCGTAAAATCGTGCTTTCCATACGAAATAAGCCTAAGAGGACGCTGTCGGGACGCCAATTCATCGTCGTGAAGGGCACGCATGGTAGGGCTGCAGCCGTAGGGAACCGCGAGGCGCCTAAGTAAGCGCCTCATTGCAATTCTAACAATATCGTAATTTCATGCCAATGTTGGGCAGGATGGGACGTGAGGCTGACGACGAGCAGTTCGGTTGGGCCAGTGCTTCAAAAAAGCCGTGGCCACGGTTTCGATGGTTAATATAGGCTGTTGGTTTAAGTTGATGGAAAAACTAAACATAAATTAACAATAAATATTTGACTTGTAGATTACGATGATTGTTGCAATGTTACAGCTAGCAATTCGCAAATAGTGGCTGTTTAGGGTGAATTGCGTTGAGTGTTTTAATGCAATTGGTTTTTTTTTGGGGGAGGGGTTTGGAAAACCCGGGGAAATATGTTCGCGATACACAATTGATCAAGAATGCCAGTTGGAGATGGTCAGATAAATTCAGACATTCAAAATTGCGTACTTCAAATTCTGCAATGCCTCCATGACTGTTGATTCACAACAGCGTACGTCTTTAACGCTGTCCAGCTGTATCGAAATATGATTGCTTCTGGCGTAAACTTGATATTCTTTTGCATGCTTAACAAGACCACCAGACTAATGGCGTAATGGAGCAGCGTGCGTTTCGAGAACCTTGTTGAGCAGTATCCCGTGAAGCAGGTCCTTCAAGCGGATTGAGTTAAAGGTCAATTATTTACAGCCAGAATCAACCACTTTCTTCCTGGACGCTATGCTGCACGGAATGTTGCTGCGTACAACGCACGAACTCGAAAGGGAAAATATTGTTAACACCCCGTGGCGTCACATCGCTACGAGAAGGCGTACAGAGCGTTGCCGAGACACGACAGCAAAAGAAAAACCAAAAATCAATGTGATAAAGCGATCAACCATCAAACTGCCCACCAGAAATCGTTCTTGCACCGTTTTTGGGACACAACACCACGCCGCCGCGATGTTTCGCACTGAATACCACACAAAACCCTGTTGTTTATGGGCACTCGTTACGAAATCCCTGTACGCTGTAGAAAACGGGCATCCTTTTGCTTCGTTTCGTCCGTTTCGGAAGCGCATCCGACAAGACTCTGGGTTACGGTAGCTGCAAATAACGGATGAAACTCTCCGGAGCTTCGGATTGCGTTAGACTTTAACCCGTTTTTGTACCACAAAAGCTTTGATAGTTTCCATTAAACAATATCCGACGGGTTTGCTTGTTAAAGGAAGCGACCGCTAACACCTACGCCACCGTACGTCAGGCACAGCGATAGGCGTTGTTTTACGTTTTGCTTAAGTGGGCCAGAAGAATAGCACCGTGCAAGGAATGCGTGTCGATACAATATTCTTGCACAAAATATTACCATCTTAAAGCGCAGATTTTATGCAAGAAGATACAGCTGGAACGCCAAAAACCAATCACAACCCACAGGCCAATGGTCGTCGAGGTTATTGAGAATGGCGAGCGCAAAGAAGGTGCGGTCAGTTACATTCGATTATGGAGTTTATGGAGTGGTGCTTGTGGAAGAACCGGGGGATGAAACTTGACTCAAATGAAGTGCTTGTTGGGGGTCTTTTTTTCGACACACAATGAAGCTATGACACGTTACCTCTTTACATGTAATGTAATCCGTAGACTCTTAAAGATGCATTGAAATTAGATATCTAGCGACATTAGAAAAAATCTTGTTCGTGAATTTAGTAACTAATGATCATTTTTTAAAGCTGATTTCATTGAACGTAGTTAAGCAGCGTTAATTATGCTAAATAGTTTCACACAGAGAAGAACTTTATTTAATTTCATGAACTGTCCACTATTGGGGCGGTCCGGTGGTGTATTGGTAGCTGCGCCGATCTTCACACCGGACACGACCGGTAGAATATCTCATTCGGACAAATCCCCCGTAAGCTGGGCTGACTTTCCCAATTCGGGTAAATAAAGTCAAAGTAAGCCAGAAAAGGCAGGCCTAGAGACCGCTTAAGGTTGTTGTGTCGATGAAGAATAAGTCTTCTATTGTGTTCATTATCAGCCGTTTTTAAACGAGTTTATATCACTGCTGTGATAACATTTTTGAAAATACAGCAAAAGCCGTCATAATGATTGAAATAAGTAAACAAATAAAGTAATTATTTATTTATTAAATATATAAGTATTTAATTGTTATTACAATGGAGCGCCGGTTTTCCGGGTGTCATTTAACCGGGTGTCCGATTATCGGTACAACTCGGAAATGACAGTTCCAAAGGAATCTTGAAATATACCGGTAACACCGTTGACGGTAGAATTGAAAGACCCAGTTGTATGTGATGTAATGAGAATTCCTAAAGAAAACAACTACAATTGCTTTTGCAACAATAAAACACTTCACACAAACAATAAAACAAAGCCCTAGCTATGCCTCGTTATACGCTAATTTTATCATAAAAAGGATATGTGGCTATTATCCGTGTTATCCGATTATCCGGCAACCGTCGAGTCCAGATGAGCACGGATAATCGGCGCTCCACTGCATTTAGTAATAGCTCACAGAATGGACGCCTAAAAGTATGCAATATGTTTATAAAGTTGCTATTTGAATAACCGAGAACAGTTTGGGGGTTTTAAGTTGTTTTTCTCATGAAGAAACGATAAAAATCATTAATATTATGGTTCTGTTCATTGTTAACCCATGATAAACAGCTACTTTTGTTAGTCAAGTATTTTGTTACTATAATAAATCACGTACTTCTAAATCTTTGAACTTCAATTCAAATGGTTTGTGTTTTATAGTATAGTACAAGAGTTATCCTGGTCTCATTTTACCATGCAAATTTTTACGCTGTATTTGGCGCACAAAACCTCTGCTGAAGCAGTTGAAGCAAAGTTTAAAACATATTCCTCTTGCAGCGCACAATTCAACGCCCGGAAGTGGTACGAAAAAGTTGTAATTACTTTTCGATGGCGTCAAAAATTCACTTACACCACACTAGACACTCGTCGGCAGCAAGTTTTGTGCGGATGTCGAAGGAAAAATAATTATTCCACCCGAAAAACCGGAGCCGAAATTCCTTCAGACACTTCAGCTTGTATGTTTCAGCCATAAGCACAAATGCACACCTGTAACGACAGTAGACGAATTGTGGTACAGCGTGCGCCTAGTGACAGGCGCAACGACGCAACAGTCACCTTCCGCAAGTCAACCGTGTGAGCAATTCGGGCCAGAACTCGTGCCATCCAGCACTCTGGCCCCCGGAAATGTGAGACAGAATTGATTCGATGGCACAGGCACGGGAAGCAACAACGTCCTTACAGCCAGTGGAAAGACTTCCGCCAAAACTGTGTAATTAGCGTATCACCGTTGTTTGTGTTTATCTTGAAACTTTTATGAAAATATTCCTCCACCCCGGTTGCCGGTTCGTACCGTATTTAGTTTTCGTCTTTCGTGGCGCGGAACTTTAGCGGCGGAGTGGGAAATTTCTCATTTTTCTTCAACCCAGATAGATAAACCTAGTAAATTGTTCACTCGCGAAATACGGTGCTGGTGGTTGGTGGGCCCGCCGCCTGTGGTTGAGCAGGAGGTGAACAAACAAAATATTCCTTCCAATAACATTAAGCCACAACACCACAGCGGCAAAAACCCCGTACCAATATTGTTGTTTGAGCATCAAGGGGCAAAGCATTAACCGCAGTGCGCCGTGGAAGGTCGATTTGGTTCGCAGATGGGCATGGTTCGGGATTTCTTCAATCGAAATGTTGTTCATCCTTCTATCACGGGATAGGGATGGGATTGTAGGATTGCAATAAAATCCCTCACTTACGATAAACTTAGTTTAAACTTTCCCGAAACGGTGGTTGAAAATTCCGAACTGCTGAATTTTAACGCCAAACGCACTGTTGAACCTTCATTTTGGGGAACTATTTCATGTGGAGTAACCATTTTTCTTCTAACATTCCAATTTCCTTATTGAAGGGAAGAACCAACGCTCGACAAAGCAACCGTTGTTTTTTGAGGCCGGCAAACAGTGTAGGATGAAACATTGAGTGAATTATGATTGTTGTGACGTTTTTGCAAAAGAGGGACTGTTAGGCGCAGAAGAAAAACTTGGCACGATCCAGCAAATTCCTCACACCTCTCGCAGTAAATTTGTTCCGGCCGGGCAGACAGACAGGCAGGCAGAAACTGATGAAAACTTGTTGGTTTGAGAGATGACAAATTTGAAGAAAAGTCACAAAGGCCCTCCGCCGCACCACGGGTAGAAAGTTTTCCAGTCACGGCGTAACGGAATGCCGGCACCAGCGGCAAAGTCGGACTGATAATTGCAACAGGATTTAAATCGTAAATATACCGTCATGCTGTCGTATTGTGTCGTTAGTGAGGGTTGCCCGGGATGCTTCGGTTGGTTGGCTGATGTCCTTATCTTGGCCTGGTGCCTAGGATCGGTTTCCTTCATACGGATGGTTTGATTGTGCAGTTCGGTTGTGCTTCGTCGCAAAGAAAGGATAATTGACGGGGGTAGGCACATATCGCAACGGGCCAAAGGTTTTCGACTCGTTGGCAGGGATGCGTGCAACCTGGGTTTGAACAGCAAAATTTAATTATAATAAATTGTGGTTTACAATACAGGCCTACCACGGCGCTGATGAACGGTTCCGTTTGTTCCGTACCCGATTTTCCAGCCGAGGGTGGTGATGACATTATGCGAAATACTCACTGTGGACGGGAAGGGGACGCAACGGGACCTACTTTCAAGTCGACCACATGTGCGACTTTTCCTTCACATTAAAAGCACACCGGAATGGAAGATGGGAATGAAACACCATACACTCCCATCCTTTTGCGGAATGGTTAGACACGGGACGGGTTCCGTACGGGTGGCGCAAAGGGCATGAATGTAGTGATGTTAATTCAGGTGAATAAATGCCACTTTATCACTTCGGTTAAATCATATCCTTCATCTCTGGTGCTGCGAATGCACGCAACGGGTGTGTGAGACTTTATGAAGCCAATTTTAAAGCCGTCAGATTACGCACCACGCCGCCACGTCTATGTATGATGCTAATGGCAGCTTGGGCGGATGGTTTGGTTTATGGGGCCCTCGGTTTGGCCGATTACGATCTGAATGATGATAGAGCACATTCTTTTGTGGCACTGTGATTGAAATGGGGTTGAAGAAGACATTCCCTCAGAGGCGTATGTTAAGATGGGTTGATGGGACTTTTCCTGGGATCAGGAGCAACTTCTTGTAGGTTGTTTTTTTTTTAAGCGTGATTTTTGCATTCCAGTAAGTGGTCAACGGTGAAAAGAGGGAATGATTTTCGATTATTTGCAAACTAGAATTTGGAAGCCACTCTGAGCCACTAATGTTTCCCCTGTATCAAGAGTGGTTAGCGACCTATGGGTAAGTAAAAGTGAAGAAATTAAGGACTAAGTCTTCTCACAGCTGTAGTTCTATAACACTGGATCTTCTTAAAGAATACCGCCTGGACGATTTTATGCTAATAAAAGAATCACTGCAAGATTTACTGGACCAGTAATTTTGACCCATTTCATTTTCATTTGGATAATAATTCAGGGGGGTTAAACAATTCGACCGTAGTTGATCAATGATCGAGGCATTTGAAATTGTTCATAAAGCGATTGTTCGATCCCGATTAGTCAGACGTTTGGGCAAGCGTCTGACGTGAGAATGTTAATTGGGTAAGGAGCGAACGTGACAGTGGAAGTGCCCAGTGAGAGCCCCGGTGAGATATGGAAATAAAAATGAAATCCTCGCCAGAGGATATAAAAGGAGCCTAACTTTGTGGTTCAACAGTTAAACTAGTTCAAAACAGTTCTTTATACAAAAAGAACAAAATATAAAAACAAACAAAATATAAAGTATAGACCAAATTTGAACCAAATTAGTTAACAACACTTTTGAAATGATTGCTTTATGACAATTTATAAAGTTTCTTACTTAATTATACTCTCTTATATTATTTATAAAGGTTTATATTAATTATAAACCATATGTCTTACTTCATTAAACTCTCTTATATTATTTATATAGGTTTATATAATTAATAAACCTTATGTTTGCAAAAATGTTATAAACACAGAGCAGTTAAAATACCTGTTATATTAAACCTCAATAAGATGAGCATGCCATGAGTTTACTCTGCTCTCAATATCGTCCCACCAACAACCTGATGAATATCAATGGACCATCCGCTTCGACAAAAAGCAAAGAAAGAAGGAATGAAAAAACCATGGGAAAATCTTAACCATTCCAAGTATTCGAAAACGAAAGCGCCGGGTTATCATCTTTCACTCGAACTTCATCGTGAGACCACCTCCGTTGAGAGTAAACAGATCCCGGCACCGCACGCCCAAAAACGGTTCGCCAATAAATATTGTCATTTCCAGCACACTGGGAAAGATGATAATGATAATTATCATAAATTTATTTACGAAACATAAATTCCTTAGCCCGATAAAGCGTAGCGTAGCGCCAGTGGGTGAAGTAATCGGAGAAGAAATACGATTCGTACCGGGATTCCATGGATCGCGCGCGCGCTAGCGGAGCATCCACTGCAAATCGATGCCACTGCCAATCGCTAAAACTCAATCTGCCGAAGGTGAATGGGGGGGCGAAGATGGGGGGGTATGATTCGATTTTCTGTGGCGTTGTCGGATTTTTTTTCCTTTCTGCTGGAATTCGTTTGCTCGAACACACCGAGGGAATTCCAGTAGGCTTTGCAACCGCCATTCAATACGAGCAGCGTGATGAGGAAAAGAGAACGAACGATGGTTTTGGGGTAAATCCCGCGAATGATAATAAGGAGAAAGGCCCCATCCAACACAAAAACTGTGGTGTATCAGTGGGTAAAAAACGGGAACACGAATGTCACCGAGTACGAGCACCACAAACCATGAGGGTTAACAATTACTCGCAGCCAAAGGCCACCCCGGGGCGAAAAGCGCCCGCCATACGCAGTAGAAAATGGCGATCCGATACCCGGGGGGAAAGGGAGGCCAGCGAGGGAACGTGTCGCTTTGTCGCTCGTTTGTCGTTCACCCTTGCGACACAGGATAGTTCCAGCAGGTTCCACCCACCAGACAAGCCCGACTGGCGCTGGCGGAATCGAGTTTTATTAAATTGAATAATTCGCCTCGATATCCGGGGATGGATTATTGATCTTAATTTAATCAAGATTTCCGATTGTCGCCGGATTTCGCGCGCCTTCCCTTCGCCCGGTAGGGCTGGGACGGGTTGGTGGGTGGGATGATGAAATTAGGATCGATAAAAATGTAGCTAGCACCATTGGCGTACGGTTGCGGCATACTGCTGTTTGCCCGGCTGTCGTGATATCGGGAGTTTTAGTATTCAATAGTGAACCGGAAAATATACGTTCGATACAGCCTCGCGTTCATTCATTCGAGTTCTCGTAAGATCTAGTGCAACAACAAGAGGGGGAAAAAACTAACATAATCTCCAACCAATTGAGGCAGGATTTCGTTCGCTATTGATTAAGGGATCAACTGGACGGAGATGTGCAGTGTTACTGCCGTTGGGCGCTTTCAGTTCCGCTGCCAGCCCATCACCACCACTGCAGTAGCGTTCCGTTCAAGGATTGAAAGGATCAAGTGTTTGAGGTTTACCTTAGATTGAAATTGGGCCTCGATAGCGTTTAGCTGCCGCTTGAGTAAATTGGTTAAATTTTGCTGACAAAATGCCCAAAATGCCATCGGACGCTTACAGCGGCTTACGGTGGATGGGTCCGAATCGCGTGGATTTAGTGGCGATTTTGGTTTTAATTTTATACTCCAAACATAGATTATCGCTCGTCGATTGTTTTTGCCCTGCACGATGGAGATTTATTTTATTTTGTATTGCAAATATGCAGCTTTGAGGTTTATGTTAATGGCACGAAGAGTGGAAAAAAGTTGTTAGTTTACCTTTTTTTAAACGATGATTGCTGTTGAAGATTGTTGTTTTTCGATAAATTTGTTGTTTAATTTATTATCAACCATAATAATACTACTTTTCTATAACAATAACGCAAGTACTCTAATTTTTTGTGCAATAGGAATGTTTACAGGAAGAAAGAAAAAGGAAGTTTAACTATTTTAATTATTGTAAAAAAAAAGTTTTAATGCACTCAAAAATAAGCCAAATGCCAAGAGCAACAGGCATTCATGAATGGCCGAGGTTGTTAAACCTCGTTCGAGTTGATCTCTTTATCATTAGATTTTTATTTGCTTTCTGATGTGAATTTTTATTGGGTTGATTTATTTATTCTACGTTTGAAAACTAAAGTTTAAAAAGAAAGAATTGTTGAGAATTCAAATTAAAGTTTAAAAAGTTCAACATAATATTTTGCTTAATGATGTAAATAATTTCAATACGAAGTTATTGTTGGATTCTTCAGGAATTTTTTTAGAAAAGAATTTAATTTATAATATTATAGAGATTGTTATTTGAGATACATAAAAAAAAGAATTTAATTTAAAGAGAAACTGACCCATGAACTTAACAAAATCTTGTTTAATTTAAGATATTACGTTTCATTTATTAAGTCACAAATGATAAAAGAGTTAGGTTCAGATTAAGATTAATTATTAGATTAGATTAAGAGATTAAGTTAGACCCTAATGTTTTCCAACAGTTTTTATATGTTTAGAGACGTCTTTTTATATTTTTACATTAAGAGGCGCTTTATCATAATCGACTTGTCAGTTATTAGAATTCAGCTTTCGTTAAACTTTTAGCTTCCGATACTACATCTTGCTCTAACAGTCTTTCACACTGCTCTATCCCTTCCCTTAATGATCAATACTACAGGCAGACTTTCCCATTGATGGTTCCAATTGAAATCAAAGTAATCGAAAATTATTGAATCGAAAACGAGCTAAATACTTGCCAGCGCCAGTGTACGTAGAAGCTGCCCTAAAAGAATGTAAATTAGGATCCATCTTTAGATTGGTGACCATTTGAGCGATTCTATCCGGCGAGGGTTTTCCGGTTGGATGAAAGTGTGGTTCTTTCACATTTTCCATTCATTTCCAGAGTAACGGTCTTTGTGTGTGTGTGTGTGTGGATTCAAATTTCATCACGTGAAAAATGTTAATCCACCGGCTCGGGGAGGGTAATTTTGCTGTCATTAGAGTAAATTTGGTGCGTACCGCATCCAATCCGCTTCACGCAACAAATGGAAACGAAAATGGTGAAAGAAAAGACAACAGCAAACAAAAAAAAAACGAAACACTAACGAAAAGGCGTCAAATGCAGACAATCCCGAGCGGTGGGATTACTTGCTGGCTATATGCTCATCAAAATCTCGTAAGCTTCATCAACCGTTTACCGATTGATATTGGACAGCCTTTCCAGCGGTCCAACGTACCCAGTGCGACAGCACCAATGTTCGAGCAAAAATGAGGACTTTGGCGGGACAATCAATTTGCAATTCTTCTTGCAGAAGAAATAAACACCACTGCACAGCTGAAACCTCTACCTTAAATGGGCACGAGCGTAAGAGCCACCATTTCGGAAACGATCCATTCCGGTGAGGGGGCCAGCTTTCGGACAAAGCGTACCGAAATGAAGTGTCGTTTTTTTTTTCGTTCTTTCTGATGAAATTTGAGCCCCATTTTCGAAGATGTGCGGCCAGTAAATGAGCCTTGAAATCCACCGTTTGTTAATTCGCTTCCACACCCCGTCCATCGTGCCATCATTAATCGGGATTTGTGTGGAAAAGAGAAATTCCGATCCGAAACCCATTTAAGTGAGTGCTTTCCTTCCAGTCCGACGGGCACCCAGAGATGCGAAGGGATGCGAAAATGAAGGATAAAGTTTCGTTACGATTAGTGGTCGGTGGATTCGGTCATCAAACTCCACATTTTGCGAACCTGATGGCAGCTGCTCTCGCCGTTTCGCGTCGCGTTCCCGCTGAAGGTTGAGGATCTTCTCCTTGGCTTACGGCGGGGGTATTATTACATTCCTTTGCCACCCCAGTCGAGTGCTGTTGGGGCTCTAGCGAGGCGGATATTGAATGGAAGGATTAATGGTACTCGGTGGTTTCCGGCTGGCTTGTGCACCACTCGCCCGGATGAGCCTACGAAGCGTGAAGAGAAGCAGCACAAGTACCAGTGTGTGCGTGTACGAGTGGCAATTGAATGGGCCCAACCTTGGGCCAAGATCTAAGCTTTTCTTGCGGCAACCATTAGCCAAACGGCCAAAATGGTGGAACCACCGACGGATTGTTGTAGCTGCATTGAAACTTTGCGTTTTTCAAGGTACTGTCTCTTCCGCTGAAGAAGCGGCGTAAAATTTCTCCTCATCAGCGTCTTTGCAACAGCGTCTCGAGCATTAAAAGCGTTACGGTTATCGGTGCGCACTGCGATTCACATTTAAATGCGGCAATTTATCTTTCATACGCACGCCATTTCCGGGTGCGGGCCGTCGGCCGGACATCGCAAATGCAGTGCATTCCGCACCATCGGCAGTTGCGCTCGATTGCGTCGTAGGACGTTGTAAGACGTACGCTGCGGCACACAGCACATAAATCTTTTGGCCCAGTGGCCACAGGCACTTGGGAGTGCGGTTGGTGGTGAACGAGTGGATTTACGTCAGAGCCACTGCGATGTCATTTCCGGGTGAGAAATTGGTGTGCTTCCGTGAGTATGTGCGATGGTGAAGGATTCCTTCCAGTGGGCTTTCGGTGCGTGTGCGGGATGTTTGAAGGTAAATCTGGAGGGATTTGTTGCGATAGTGCGATGCACGATGCACGCAGGATAGTAATGCAGTGATTTTCAATTTTACACCATTACAGCGATTGATGGATGAACGCGATTTTGTTGCAGCAATCGTAAGATATGAAGGAGGAGAAGAACTTTCTTAGCGTTTTGCTTCAATTCTGCTGGGTTGCATTCCGGAAAGCGCAAGAATAATGAACTATCGTGATAAGGAAGGCTTAATTTATGTAGCCAGAAAGTGCGTACGGTGCGTGCGCATAAAGCATGCCCATTTAATGTTGAGCTGAAAAATTCATTTATTTACATTTCAAACTACGTTTAATTTTTAGTAATTGTTTCTGTCTGTCATAAACGTTTTATGCAAAATTTAATTTGTTTCGTTTAAACAAGGTACTGTGTGTCATCAGGAAGCATCAGATGACAATGCGTGCCACTAAGGGCAATTAGTGCAGTTAGCGATAACGCATGCATTGAACGTGTTTTTAAATGGTCATCGGAACCGACGCAGATAACCGGGGACTGAGAGAACCGTGGAAATGGGAGCTACATCTAGCCTGTTTCAGCTAGTTCGGGTGTAGCTGCTTTATTCGTTGGATTGGTCATTTCAGCTCTAAAGAAGTAAAATTACTTTTTTAACCCTACCCATAGCCTATCTTTGTAACTTCCATAGCCACTTTTTCCATAGGCCTTAGCGTCAAGTTGATCTCGCCAAATATAAATCATGATCGTTGTTTCTAGTCTAATTGGTTTAATCACAAATTTTTGATAAACGATCGAGCACATTTATGAAGCTTTCAATTTCAGATCAAATTTAGCTAATAAAAACTACGATGTGATTCGTTTTATCAAAGTACTAATGATCTTTGTTCTCAGATCTTTGATCCACCAGGCTTCTAGATCTTTGTGTTTTTACCAAAAAAAGTCTTTTGCTCTTGATTTATTTATTATTTAAACACGTTCAGTGCCGCATCACCCGAATTGGGCCCGAAGCCGATGGTTACCGCCTGGCCGTATCACCCATAAATAGGGGATGTGCTATACAAAAAGCCAAGTAAGCTTTAAACGAAGCCAAGCAATAATATTCCCATATAGAAAGCGAGCAGCTTCTTAGACCGCTAAGAAGCATAATTAAAAAGGGCAACAATCTCATCAAGTGGTCTAAAACAATTACATACCTAGGAATTTGACCTTTAATCAAAAACTACTTTATCGGGACGATATTAACAATCTTATAATTAAATGCATAATCTTTGTTTAATAATTTATATCCTCTCATTAATAGGAGATCTAAACTCTCTCTGATCATACTACCATACTCTCTTATTTACTATCTGCCATAACCTATGCAATTACTGTCTGAACGTCCATCGTGAGCGTCTTCAAGCAAGTTTAAACAAAATCTTAGCAATGATATGTAATGAACCTTACGGAATAAGATCAAGTACATTATATATCAAAGAAAACACACTAAATCTTGACGAATAATATAATACAAATTCGAAACACCAGCCTCACATCATAGTTCACCATGATAAGATCTCTGATAGATAGCTGAATAGCATGAAATCCTTTCCTGACAATAGTCTACGATTAACCAAGTAAGCTTTGACCGTGGCCCCACGGTAACTGTTGCGATTTTTGGCACATCGCTGAACATGTTAATCTATCCTGGTCGTTCACTGTCTTTAAAATCCCAAAGGAGCTCAATGTTTATCACATCTTGACATAACAGAGTTAATAAAATGGGGTATCTTTCAACCAAGTCATTAAACAATTGACAACAACTACTTGCAAGTTTGGTTAAAATTTCAAAACATTTATACAAATATTGTTTTTTATGGAGATTTATAGATGAATTTATGTTCAACAAAATTCCTACCATTAAAAGTAAATTTTCGTTTGAGTATTTTGGGTCGATATTCTCATTTGCGGTTAGTATACAATATCATGAATGGTGTTTTGCTATGAATAATGAATTATCGTTCTATTTGTCATGAACGGAGAGATTTATTCCAAGCAGCATCAACAATCATCGCATTCTTACAATATTTGTCGCTGCGTATTAAATCGTTAAAGCGTTAACTGCTCGGGTTGTTCAAGCCAACCCCCCAATACCAGCGTTCTACTAATCACTGCTCATCCACTTAACCGTGGTAAACCTTTAAAGCAACTTTAAGAGCTTTTGAGACGGCGGGTTTCACTTCGCCCAACGGTTGCCCTGGCGCTACCGCTCAATTGCTTGCACCCAGACCAATAATATCTTTCATTTCCCCTTGGGTCCAATTTGAAGCACTCGACCTGTACGATGACACTTGTACGGTCGCACCGGTAGATCGGCGGCGAAATCCTAACGTTATCCGTCCGCTAAACCTTCCACTTCCCCGGGTGCACCGCAACCGATTACTGTACACCGCAAAACCGAGAAGTCCTTGTCTCGCTTTAGAGGGGTTTTGGGAAGCGAAATCCTTACGGTGGTGTTATCCTTTTTGCGCATCGAAAAAGGGGTAAGTAACATGAGACGAGGATTCGGATTGAAGATTTCACTTCCGCGGGGGCAAGTGTGCGAGCACGGAGGGTGGCGTGTTTTTTCTGCGACTTCTCTGCAGCTAGCTAGAAGATCAGCGGAATCAGCGCTACGAAATCCGATATACTCGCTTTCGGATTCGGCTCAATCGACAAACAGCACGTGTGGGAATATTAACGTTCTGGGGGCTGCAGTTGTAAAGTTTCGCATCACCCGCTTTCACGCCCAATCCGTTGTGAGTTGTGAGTTGTGAAGGAAATATTGCACCCGACGATGGTGCGTCGTTTCGTGCCGTTTTCTTTATATCCACGGTAGTGGCAAGTTCGGTTCGGGAAAGAAAGGCGATGGCTTATCAAAGGCTTAGGAATCGTGGGGTGTGAACCGCGATGGGCAGAGCGATGGAAAAAAAAGGCAACATCGTTGGGGAATGGATGGTTCTTCCTTCTGTGCAGCACCGATGGCGAAGGGAAACATCGAAAAACGATCACTTGAAAGCGTCAAAAGCGTCGTTTCTGTTTTGTATGATTTTTGTTTTTTGGTTGCCCACCTTACTGGGTGGGACTCAATTGGGAGCAACATTTTGCGCCCCGGCCACCCATTCGTACGGATGAATTCGTATGCTTCCGACTTGTATTTTTTTTTTGTTGCTTCACCATCAACAACGATTTACGATTTTCACGACCTACCGGAGCATTCATTTGGTTTTGCCAAAACTAGGCACCGGTTGTTTACCGACCGAGAGGGGTTGATGTATCGATGTTCTGGGAATTGTTGCGCGTTACGTTTGAGGCCACCACCACGTACCGTACCAAGCATCACCCTGTTGGAATGAAAATCTTTGATATTCTTACATCCTTTTGTCGATGATTTCGTAGGCTTCAATCGACGAACGGAAAATACCGTAACGTGTTTGTTGCAAGACAAAATCAACACACGCAAGAGAAGATTCCCCCGTACGTTTGTGATGCGTCGAGGTCAAACAGTCAAAGAAACACCCAAACTCTTCCAACTGCGCGAAGAATGATTGATTTTCTGTCGTAAAAACAAAACACGAACATACATACGCAAGTGAAGGAATCGATTTTGTGTGATTCTTTTTTTCCCATTCCTTCATTCAAATTTTCGCCTGCCAGTGTTGGAAGTGGAAAAATTCCAGCAGCCAGCAGCAAGTGGTGAAAAATCGTAAACAAAATCACACCCATCTCTGATGCGAAACGCAGCTAAGCAGATGCAACCGAATGGGAAATACATAAAGGAAATCGAACGCAACCCAACATCAAACGGGATCGAATTGGGGAAAAAAAGAGGAAGAAAGCATTGAAATGAAGCGAATGACTTCACATTTCGGAAATACGGATACGGAAGCAAGATGAAGTCCTGTGCCCTGTACTTTGTTTTTTATTTTCATCCCTGGCTCGGTTCCACCGAAGCGGGATGGCGAGATGGGTAAATCTTAAGACAGTTTGGAGTGCAAGCAATCAATCGCATCTTACATCGAGGGTATTCGATTTCGGTGAATAAATTTAAAATGTTGTGCCTCCCCGTGCCGATCCCAATCACTTTCTTTGCATCATATCCCCTTTTGCGTGGTGAAAACTTCTCGAGAAAGCCAAATGGCCCCGCGGTATCGGTTTTAAGTAAACTTTATTGCGCTCCGGTTGGCATTTTAATAGCGCGGGCTCGGTAACCGGTATCCGGGCAGTGAACGAAGCGAAACCCAGCCTTACCACGCGGAGGGTGGTGATCGACAAAACGAATCATTGCATAATAAGTTCTCGGTTTTTGGAAAGTAGCGCGGAAAGGAAAAAAAAACAAACAACGCCAACGGTGGTTTCCTTCCACCCTCGCAAAAGGATATGGGTGCTGCGTACCGCGGGAGCAGCTGGACAGCGACAGGATGGGACGGGATGATGATTTTTATCGAAATAATCCAACTGCTTAATGCCACTCATCCGTGTCGCTTAACTGTTTCGTTCCAAGCAATCGGTTTGGCCGGCTGGTAAGTGGTAATAAATATTGAAATCAATTTCGCGAGATAAACCAACCGAGCGAGCACAAGGACCGGGGGAAGGCATTGGGACTGCGAGCGTTGGAAGAAGCGTTTTGGGCCGTATTCTTTCCGCAGGCGCTTGTAGAGCTAGCGGTCTAAAGATGTCCCTTTCTAGGTACCAATGAGAAGGCTGCATAAAATGAAGTGTTTTATTTATGGCCTAAATATAACGCAGTCGGCCAAATATTTGTCTGTTATCTGCGCAATCTTGCAAATAAAATTTACTTCTTAAAACTTGAAGAGATTTTTACCTCTTCAATCCAAGCAAAACGTAGCACTTCATCCTTGCTGACCTCGATTCCGTTCAATACGTCCCATTTGGTATGCAAAATTATTCTAATCCCTTGTTTGAATTTCAAAGGCACAGGATTACAGTCGAAAAGAAAAAAAAAAAGAATTATCATAATTCGATGGCATTCGGAGTTCTTTACCGAGTTACCGAGCCTTTTTTTATTGAAATCTTGACCACTCAAATGGTTTTCGATGGAATGATTCATACTTTGCTGTTGTTTTGTGTGCAGGGCACATAATGAGAGAACGGCACATCGATATGGCAATGGCACGCATAATGAGAGTGCTGTTTGAAACAATTTACCAGTATGAAATCGATAGGTGGGTTGATGGAAAGCGATCAACGAACTGAACCATTTAAAGATAAACAATTTAATGTGGTTCAGTGGGTAGTCTATTTAAATGGATTTTTAATTACAAATGATCGATTGGATAAGGTGATTGAATTTGTTTGCACTCAGCAGCGATAATAATTTGACGTTTATTTAATACTTTACCTTATTGTTATGATAGCTAGATCAATTGGTCCTGCATACGGGGAAACGAATTTTACATCGATTCTGTTGATTCATTTTAAATTTTGTATGTTTTTTGCTCGATAGTTGAAATAATAATTTTTAGTTTCTCATTTTACTTTTATGATACTTATGAGATTTATTGCAAAATATTATTTTAAAATTTCTTGTACAAACATTGCGACTATATCCCCTGTGTACCCCTGTGCCATTAACAACCGGGCGCCTCCATTTGTATGATAAATTGTATTAAATTTTTTATTTCGTTTTTGTTTTTTTCGCTTTTTGTTTAGAACACTTAACAAAAAATTAAATTTAACATAACATTAATAAAACGGGTATTGAATTTTTATCATTAGATATATGCTTTGGAATTTTCTCAATAGTTTTTACTTATACTTTCACCTTATACTAAATAATGGTTTAATACACAGTTTGCAAATACTTACATATTTGACATGTTAATTTGTGTGTTATATTTAATATGGTTCTTAAAAAATAGAAATATTTAATATTCGTATAACACATTCTGCTTTGGCAACCCGTTAAACTCTCCCTCAAAGTAAGCAAAAAAAAAAAAAAACAAGCCAATAACAACAGTCCACCGGGCGCCTCCATTTGTATGATAAATTGTGTTAAGTTTTCTATTTATTTTTTTTTCATTCTGCTTAGAAGTACTTCAAAACTTTAAATATAACATTAAAACAATAAAACAGATTATGAAATCTTATCATTAGTTATATGGTTCGAATTTTTCTAAATAGTGTTTACTTATACTTACACTTTAACGAAAGATTACGAAGGTTTAATACACAGTTTGCACATATTTAAATGTTTGAAATGTTCATTTATTTATTATATTTAACAACGTTCTTAAAAAAATAGAAGAATTTAATATTCGTACAACTCATTCTTCCTTGGCACCCAGTTAAACACTCCCTTAAAGCAAGCAAAAACAATATCGTCCACCTTTCTTAGCATAGCTCCTGCAAATGCAAAAAATGTAAAGTGAAACAACAACAACAACAAAAAACTTCCAGCACACTAATTGAAAACATTGTCTGAAACAGGAAGCGTGCAAACGAGTCGTTCTTTCCATTTAATGCTGCATCTCCCGGGAGTCCGGGACCCGGGATACCACCAGCAGTGGAATGTTATTTTCGCAAACACTTGTGCGACAAACTGTTGCTCGGTCGTGCATTGGAAAAAAAGCAATAAAAAATACATAATGTCAACAGTGAGTATAAACGCAAACCGACATAAAATTTGACCTTCCCAAAAACTGCACTCGAGAAGGAACCCGCGGGACAAAGCGAGAAGCGAGAGAAAAAAAAAACACAACACATAAACAGGAACAGCTTACTGCACGAGCGCACGGAAACAGTGTGCACAGTGTAATAATAAAAAAAAAACACAAAAATAAATCAAGAAACAATTCCATATCAAAGGACATCAGCAAATGTGGCGACGGATGAAACATAAAATCCATCACGCAAGGACGGGCTGCAACCAAACCGTTGTGTGCTCGGTGTATACTTAGGCCACATTCCCATTGTTTTGTTTGTTGCGCTTTCCTTCAACGAGTTCGTGTGTGTGTGTGTTTGTATGTGTACACGCGCATGCAGCATACCGCAATTGGAGTCTTTTAAAATGCGTACACAATTTTCTTTCGCAAACGTCCGGGCCCGGTAGAGGTTATGAATATTTTATCACCCGTCCTAGCTTGCAGGACGCCGCAGGGATTTGGAAGGCGCACCGGGCGTGCTCGAGCGTTGAAAGGAAACACGAGCTGGTGTGGTGTCCCCCGTGAAGGACGACCGTACCAGGCCGAAACATGCCGGAAGTGCCGGGTCGAACGGAACCGTGGGTGTTTGGCGTGTATCAGCAGAGCAGACCAAAAGCAAAAAAAAAGGGAAATAAAATAAAACAAAACAACAAATGTCAACCGTTGTTTCTGGTTCACCCACTACTGCTAGGTTGTGCTTGTTTTGCTTTGTTCTTTCTGGAGTGTGGTCTGTTCCGGTTCTGTTTTTTTTGTGCGTATGTGTGTGTGCTGTTTGTACTGCCTACTGATGGCAGCCCGGCTGGTGGTCACCGAGCCCGAATTTTCCTGGTATAGCTGCAGTACGGCACTGCGAATGAATGATGTGGCAACGATCGGGGTTGGGACTATCGAACGGGGGGTTAACAAAATGGAGGGACAGTGTTGCAGGAGCTCTCGGATATCCTTATCCTAAATCTCATCACACACGCTCACCCGTTCTCGACGCACTCGGTGAACGCTGGTCGGTGCTTCTTTTGGAGATTTGACATGTTCATCTGAATTGCGAGCGCAACAGTGTGAGGTCGTGCGAGCTGGATTGATATGTTGATAGAATGAGAAAAGTCACCTGTTTGTGGCAAATGTGCTTAACTTACTTTATAGCTAAGACTTTATATTAAATATTTTTTTTTCCTTTTTTGTCGAGGTTTATCACGGTCCGAAATCCAGCTACCTGTGCCTTACTGTTCTATTTCGGGATTTTATTTACACAAATACCTGTAAGTACAGGCAGTCCCCGAGATACGCAGCTCGTCTTCGACTGATTCGCAGAATAAATGAAGTGCAGAGAAGAAAGACAACTCTGTGATGTTGAAGTATAAACGAAATTGCACCAGGATTCGACCTACGCGGTTTTTTCCGAGTTACAGCAGTCCATTACAATAGCGTATCACGGGGACTGCCTGTATGTGGACTGACAACAATGGCCATATGTCTCGTTTTTAATATGTCTCGTTCTTAAATTGGAGTTAAGGACTTTGTGACATGTAGTGTTATTTGTGTACGTTTATTTTGGTTTTTTTCGGTACAGAAAATAATAGCTAGCCGTGAAGTAAAAAAATAAAGAAAATGAAGATAATAGATAATAGAATAATAATAGAATAGATAATAGATAATAGAAGATAAAGCTAAGAAAGAGTCGTGAAGTAAAAACTAGTAGATAAAACTCATACTTGTAGTTCTCATTTACGCAGTTGAGACAAGCCTTTTGTGGGACTTCCTCCGTGGATTGTATGGCAGATTTCATTGGTCTGTAAGCGGTTTAAAAGACTCCGGTTGTAGCGTGTGATAAGGAAGCAAGCAAAAATTAGGAAAATTTTATAGTAAAACTAGCAATAGTCAAATTCTATTAGCAAACAAACACTGTTTTTGTTTTTGTAAGTGCTGTTAGGAACTCTTCAAACGCGCACACCCATCAGTAGGAACATTTTTAAAATCCGTTCTTCAAACTTATCAAACCACCGACCAGCACTCATGACTGTGTGTGTTTATGTGTGTGTGTATGTATTTGCAGAGCGCTTTATAAATTATAAATGTCACAGCAAGCTGTTTCCATTTCTAACATTCATGTTACGAAAAGCACGTTTATCCCTTTGTCACCCGTCATCCGCATCCCGAATGGGGCGGCTGTCTCGCTAACGACCCGGTCTGCCCGGTCGCTTTACCGCAAGCGCAATACAAGCACGGTTAACTACCACGAACATTCCCTTAACAGTCAGTGACGGGCCGTCCTGTTGATCGTCGCGTACCGGCACTGCCGACTGCTGTCCCGCTACCGCCATGACGCCACACCCTTTGCATGGCAGGGCTCGGTTTCGGTCCCGCATTGTAGCGCTTCCGGTTGTGGACGTGGAGAGCGAAGGAAGGAATTCTATGGTGCGTTGCTGCAAACGGTTCGGTTTGACAGACGGATCGACCTTTTCAGCAAGCGTTCACGAATCGGGCAGCATCTTTCAATCGTCGGTCAATGGCCAGCAGGTCCATTTCTGCTGGGGAAGCGATAAATGGCGATTGGCAGTAGGTGTGGGCACGGTAAGGCGATGGAGTAAATGTCAAAGCAGTTGAACATGATTTAAAGTTTTATGGAAAACTATCAAAACTTGAAAGAAAAAATGTTATTGTTGAAAAAAAAATGGAGATTTGTTAAAGTGTAATATTTAAAAAGTTTTATTGTATAATAAAAAGTATAATTGAAGTAAAAATGAATAAAATAACTAAATGAATAGAAAAAGAAATTAAAGTAATTCAAAATGAAATGGTTGCAATATAAAACAAAAAATAAAAACAAAAGATAGGCAATAAAAGTAGTACAATAAAAAAGCCGAGAGTTCACTGTGGATAAAATTTTACAACCAACCCCAACGGCAGTTCCTTTCACGCATTAGCGCGCCGCATGACAGAGTGTGACAGCCGTCAGGATGAAGCGATCGAGAACGTATCGCGAAACTCCACCCCCCCATCCAAAAGGGGGCTGGTGGCGTTGGGTGTTAAGGGAGCTGTGACAAACAAACAACTTTTCCGCTCCCTGCACCCTGCAACCCAATTGCCCAACAAATATGGCCGTTCGCAACCGGTAAGGGTACCACAGAATGCGTTATGAATGAAACTACTTCACTCTGACAGGTGTCATTAGGAATCGATTCAAGCATGGCATGCCTTTCCGATTTCTGCTCTTCTGGTTTACTTGTTTTGCACCTTCCGGGACGTTTCGGGCCGTTCCTCGGCCACCACCGAACCGGCCGGTGCTATTATGTGCTGCGCGAAGGGTAGACAGGATGTTCTCGCTTTGCCGTAAATGCCGTCGCCCGATCATTCACCCATCATTCACACTTTACCCCTACGCACGTTCTAATGAATGCGTCAAACCGGAACCCACGAACCGGCCAGATCCAAATCCAATCGAACGACGCACCGATAGCAAAAGGTGTTCGCTTCGTTGACTTTTATTCCTCCGTGGCCGTCGCTCGTAAACGGAGGTATTATGACGGATGTTGTTTGGCTAGTGCTGCTGTGGTGCCGGGGCCGGCAACCAACGCAACCCACCGGAAGTTTGCTTCAAGGCATCGAATGTGCTTCCGTCCGTGGATGAGGAAGGAACGTGTTAGTGTGTGTGTGTTTGCACACACCATTTTCTTCGCCAGTTCGTTCACCGGTAGCGAATTGATGGAGGGGCCGTGCTGCTGGTCGATCAAAGTACCGTGGCGCCGATCGTGGGGGTGATGGGTTGTGTTCGGTGCGATGGTTTGTCCCGCCCCGCTGTGTCGCTTCTGTTCCGGGTGAGTGTGTTTGGTTTGTCGCAACCGAAACGTGCAGCGGCAGCAGTGCCGAGAATGGGCCGGCATTGAGAAATTGTTTGGATTCGCATTTAAAGGACCCGGCTGCGTGCGATGGTCGGTACGTCCCGCAGGTGACCCGGTATCGGTTCATTAGTAATGCACCCTTTCGGCATGCTGTGGCTGTGCCCTGAAGCGTACCGGCGAACATCGCCAAGCAAATGTTTTAGTAACGCCTCGCCTGGTACGCAACAGTGTTTTTGGTTTGGGTTGGGGCGAGACGGTACGCTTGCTGGTATGGAATGCCGCACCGTTGTATAGGATCAATATTTGACAGCCGATGGATGGGTTAGCCGACCGATGGATGGACGTTTTGTGCGTGATTCTACGAGCACTAGGCTTTGACAGATTACACATTTATCGAGCTCCACTTCGGAAGTCGGGCGAAACGAACGTGACGATGGAAGCTGTGCGGGAAACTGAGGATACAATCGACCTCATTGACATCGTGTCGGCACATCTCATGCATGCCATGCAGGCCTGCAGCGCAATAGTGGATTCTGATAGTTTCATGCTGTAAAGGAAATATTAATTTTTGCTTAAATGATTTAGTTTGCTTTTTAAATTGCTCTTTTCTTTTACAAACGTTAAATGGTTGAATTTGAATCATATTACTTTCATTATTTTATTTTGTTCTTTCAATTAATAAATAAATTGAGAGAAACTTAGTGCGAATTTTATTATTTTAATTAGTCGTTCAAAATTTATTACTGGTCTTTTACACGTTTTGCAACAGGAATAGGGTTCGATCCTTGAAATGCAACCCTTTTTATTTGCATTGATGGTGGCGCCCTCTCCCGTCATTCGTTCTAAGCTCCGATCCACTAGATGGGCAGGTTGTGTCAAAAACTTTGACACCTGTGTTATTTTAAAATAATTGTCTAAAAGAAGAGACATTAGCATCATAATGATAACACTACCTGGCATTAAACTGTTGGAAATACTGCCAGGTAAATAATGTTAGATTAGTTTATTGTATTATAGTTTGTAGTAAACGAAAGCTTTCTTAAATATCTCCTCTTAGAAGACACAATATTGAAGAAGGTCCGGCATAGTAGAACACATATAGTACGTAGTAGTTCTTAGCACAGTTTTGGGACGCTTAGGGAAGCTGATTCATTGCACTCTGGCCAATGGATACGTTAGAAGTGTATATTGTAGCATCCATCGGAGAAAAGTGCAGAGAAATAATTTACACCGTTCGGTTGTTTCCTTTTTTTTTTCTTCACCGTTCAAACACTGTACTGTTGCTGGAAGTATGGCAAGAAGTTACCGAGAAACGTCTTCAAATTCGTCTGCAACACACGACCATCCGGACGATGTGGCAATGATGACGATGATGCTCCACGTAAGAGGCACTCCCAGTAGCCGCCCAGTTCGCAACAGGGGTGTGACAGAAGAATATATATTGGCACACGTTATTGGCATCTTTCCATCCCGTCGACTCGGCCCTGCTCGAAAACGCAGCGATATTGATCAGTAACTCAGGGCAAAAGACAGGGTAAAGACAGCACATCTTTACTCCATCGGGCAGGGCGGAGACATTTGCTGTTTGGCATTCGGTAGGGAAGGTGTCGTCCTATACCGGCAAGATTTGCTGTGAAACTACACCCAACGATATCATGCCAAGAAACATGCATCACAAGGTGTTGCAGTGTGACGGTGGACGGTTGGGGAAGACGGAGAACTCTTATATCATAACAATCAATCCGCTCCTTCCGACGGGACGCACCCTGTTCCACGGCGCACCACACGGTGTTTGTTTAGATCGTCCACACCGGAGAGTGCCGAGTGCCGATCGCACCGGGCAGATAGTTTTGCGCTGGTTCGTGCGCCGACGAAAGCTGGGCTGCTGGCATGAGTGGATAGAAAATTGACGAAGCAAAGGGGTTAGGACACTTGAAATATGTCCGGTTTTCGCTCCGAGCGCTGACATTTTCGGTGGAGCTGCTTAGCTGTCGAAGGGTAAACAATACCCGGTTCCCGGAAGGGATTCAGCAGTGGATGGACGCATCAGAAGGTAGAAGAATGGCAAACCACTGCCCCGATGCTCGGGGTGTCGATGCTAAGCCCTGTCATGGACGGATGATGGCGTAATAAAACCCAATCTAGGTGACTTTAATGCAGTAATTTATAACGAATGACAGTTGATTTTGTGGCAAGCCGTTCGAGGCCTTGGGTTTTGCCACGGATTTCCTGCCACGATCGGACCGTGTTCGTGTGTATGGGGTGTGTGTGTGCTAAAAGAGAGTTTACATGTCTTTGCCGTGGGCATTACGATTTGCTGAACATGCAAATAGCGAAAATGGGGAAAAGAAACAGTACAGTGTCGATTTGATGGATGGGACATGGTGTGTTGTTCGTTTCAAATCGAACAGGATGGAATATGAGATAGGTTTATAATAGTTTTCATGTAAGTTAAATAATAGATTCATCAATATCCCCGATTTATAAATGACGTCATCCGAGCCGTAAACTCCGAGTTGCTCCGAACATTTTTGTAATCAAATGCGTCTACTACACTGTTCCACAAGAACTTCAACTTAAAGAATCGCTTCGAATGTTAATATTGAATAGACAGCTTCTATCGGCCGTCACGGCCATCGGGCCAGCGAAATGTGCAAGATTCTTTCATATTTTCTTTTTCAATTAAGTTGTCTAGCATCGCACAATGACCCCCCAACCCGGCAATGGTTTTCTTGGTAGTGATTTTTGCACTCCAGAGCATTCCAGCCGCCCCGTAATGAACAATCATCCATTCGAATCGCCATTTCTTTTTCCGCACCACCGTCCATTGTGAAGTCGTCCGGGACGGCGGGAGTTTATTTACCAAAAATTCTTTCACTGATGCTGTGACCGGATGGTCACCGATCCTTCCTTTACAGTGGGAAGCGGGCTCCTATATTCCCAACAATCACAACCACATTCAGTTGAGGCGAATTTTGTGAAGGACATACGCGAAGGTGGACCAGAGCAAGCGGACGCTTGATTTCATTAATTCAGCTGTTGCTGGTTGGCGGCACTTGAAAGTTGTTGCTACAAAACCGGCACAAAAAAAAAACAGGCAGGGGATGGTAGTTGTACCTTTTTGACCTTCCGGAACTGCTTCCAATCGAACAGTTCTCCCTTCCCAGGCGCGGTATCGGCAAACGATGCCGTACGGAAACCGGCGTCCAGTAGGTAAGCGTACACAAGCGTACCACTCTAAAAATCACCCAAGTTGTGCATGAAAATCTCCAACAAGGCATTAAATTAGAAAAGTTTTTCTGAAGTTTCACCTTTCAGTTTTCACCACCCGCACCGCGCCATGCCATGCCACCGACCGTTGCGACCAGCAGCGATCAATTTCGCCAACTTTGTGCGGTTGTTGTTGGTCCGCACACAAGAGCGCCGTTTCGGGAGTCCTGTCCCCTCTGTGTGGGCTGTGTGAGTGGACCATGTAAAAAGAGAAGAGGAAGAAATAATAGAAGATACGAAAATACTGCGACGATTCAATCAACAATCCCGGCACCCTGTACGCTTTCATCGCTCGGTTTGGCATTATAATAGTAATGATAACGATAACTGTAGTGTGGTGGCCTTTTGCGGGGGGGTATTGTAAAGCGAAGCCAGATCACAAGGTGGTCTCGGTATGGCCACTGGCAATAATAACACAAAGCGAGCATACATTTGGGCTCGCCGGGAAGTTTATTCAACGGAACGGTCCATGGGACATTAGGGCATCATCGCCAGCCCAACCCCACACGGTGGAGGAAGGCGTGAGCTTCTGGGTGGCAATTCTGGCCGAGAATTCAAATTATTCTATTGTCGAAAGTTTTGGCCCATCTTGTTTGGATGGCTTTTCCATTTTTGTCCCTATTGTGACTCACACCCGTGCGAGCGTCCCGTGGTTGTAAGTGGTTCCACAGCGGCAAAGCACATGGGCTGGGAAGGTAAAACGAATCACCCAACGGATGTCGGGCACAGTGTGTGGCCGGGCCCGGGAGTATTCGTTTTTCCTAATAAGCATTTTTGGAAACTTTTGTGGCTTTAATTCATTCACCTTCAGCATTCAAATCACCATCCACCATCTCCATCTCCAGCTTCGAGCTAACCTAAGCTGCCACCTGCAGCAGTCGGCAATCGGGCTGGACACTCTACGTAAATGAGGATTTTCTACGGAGTCAAACTTTTTCTTTTTTTTTTTTGCAACGGGGGACGAAAGTTGTTTTAATTGAATTGATGATGTTTAGCGATTTTGAGGTTGGTACGCTATGGAAATGTGCATTCCGGCCATGGTAATGTGTGGAGAGCCGGTGCCGGCATTCAATTGGTGTGTGGGATTGCCACCACCGAGGCTGCCAATGGAAATGGCGCCTCGTCCTGTTTCTGGGCTTACGTTTGCGTACAGGAAAATTAAAAACTTTTTGTTCCACCATAGCACATTAAATGGAATAAAGTACCGTGGTGGGGATGCACCTAATACGAACATCTTTAATGCTACCAAATGGACGGCATACGTTGCCGTAACAGTAGCGATGGAATCATAATTTATCCATCAACTGTTTTTGTGGCACTTCGAAAATCAGATTTAGACACGAACAAATGTCCATTAACACTCCACACTCCGGGGGTTTCGTGCAAAACATGCCACAAGCTGCACAATTTTTTTTGTTGCTGTGCATCAGAGTAAAATCAGCAATGGTGATGCATTCTCGCTCGGCTCACAACTGCACTCACTGATCCCGGTTGCTATCGCTCATGAGAATTTAATACTACGGGCGGTGTTTTAATTACACAATGTGACTGCAGGGCCGATGGATCGCGCATCAGAAAGCAAACCTCGGTCCGAATGTCCCAAGGGTGCCATTTTCAGGATGCACTTTGCACTTAACAGCTGAATCGGGCCGATGGTTGGGTTTCCGAGGCGTGATGCAACCATGGAAGGTTATAAATGGTGAAACTGGATGCTGATAATTACACATCTGTGATTGCGTATGAAAATAGAATAATGTTTCAAAAATCTTTATTACTTAAACGAATGTTTGTTTATTAAATGTAAATGAGTGTTAATGTTGTAGATTAAACACGAAGTTATTATTTTCTTATTAGAAACTTTCTGCTGTTGATTTGCGTACTACCCGTGAGCATAAGATTCGCATTTGTACATCATGCGTTCATTTAGCTGCAAGCGCCACCGTAAAGAAGCAAAATATCATCCATAAACATAAAGCTGTTCGAAACGCACGTCAAAAGAGATGTTATTGTTATGAAATTCTTATCAAACTTGATAAGACCACACTTGACAACTCGAGCTGTTTCTAGGGCCCTGCTTCATTATTCGATCTACCGTGCTTGAATACAAATGGTAATTAAAATGAAATTTCGAATAACCTTGTTTTTGTTTATTTTCGTAAAGTTTGACCTAAGTAATGGAAAAACACAACCCGCTGGAGCATGTGGTTTTGGATATGAAATGTTGATCGCAAAGCTGGAATCAATCGAAGAAAGGTATGTAGTTCCTGCACAAAAGGAACAATCAAATATTAACAACAGTGAATCGTAATTACAGGCTGATTGCAATGGAAACAAAACTTCAAAGTGTGTCCACCGAGAAGATTAAAGAAGAAATGCCAAATCACGAAAGAGTTTATGAAAGGGATGATAAAATCAGGATATCCACTATCGACCCTCCAACGACGGATTCTTATTTCCCTCAAAGCAATGAGCTCATTATAGACCACTTCAGGGCCTACTCAATACCCAAGTTTCCCGTAGGTATCGAACCAACCGCGGAGCAACTTGCCGCTGGTGAGGATAGCATATACAGCTCTTGCCGCGAGGTCCCATCGTGGGTCAGTGAAAAATTTCTTATCAGAATTTCGGACGATGCTCAGCCCATCAATCTGCTCTGTGATATGAATTCGGTCGACGCTGGATGGATCGTAGTACAGAATCGTTTCAACGGTTCCGAATCATTCTATCGCAGCTGGAAAGACTACGAGACTGGTTTCGGTAATTTGGATGGAGAGTTTTGGCTCGGGTTGGAAAGAATTAGCAGCATAGTCAACGATGGACGTCAATGGGAGATCATGTTCTGGTTAAAGAACTTGCAAGGAGTGGCAATGTATTCAAAGTTTACTAAGTTTAGTCTTGGCAATGCTACGGAGCAGTACATACTGAAGCAGATTGGACCATACACTGGTAATGCTGGGGATTCGATCACTCGTCATGTGGGCAATAAATTTACGACCTACGATCGCGATAACGATCCGGCACCGTTCAACTGTGCGAAGAAACATCGTGGTGGCTGGTGGTTTCACAGCGCTTGTGTTACAAGGTAATCAATTCACAAGCGATGATTTAACGTACAAAATTTTATGCAATCTTTTCCACAGCCATCTGAACGGTATTTACGGATACACCTCGAGCGATCAATCAAGCCGGTGGGCAACGATGAAACCGAATGGGTATCTACAGGCTTCAAGAATCATGATAAGGGAGGTGTGGTAAAATCTCAGATTTGATTCGCAAACTTTTAAATGTCTGATTCGAATTTACAATAAACTTTGAGCATTTTTTAAACTTGTACTTCTTTTTATTTAGATTATATTTATGATTTTAGAGCTTTAATTATATCGAGATATAGTAAATATTGCGTTTTATCCGTGGTTAACAATGTGTAAATGCTGGGTTCGAACAGCAATATTGCCTTGTCAAGAAAAGCTCATCAAATGTGTGAGTATATTGGGTTTTATGGCTATTACTATAAGAGCTTATCCTTGTCGAAAGTATACTAAAAGGATAAAAAGCCCTTGCGCAAGCATACTTTTGTTATAATCATGAAGTGATTTATATAACAGCATTGATTTTGAGCTCCGAGTTAGGAAGCTGTTGGCCAACTTCTCTATTCAAAACACCTGTTTGTTTTATAAAACTTATATAGTTCCAAAACTGACAGTTTGGTTATATCTTGAGAATGACTCCGGAAGAGCCAGCGCCTAAAGTCGTTTTAGGTCGTCCATAAGAACAAAGGAAGGGTGGTAGTTACAAATTAAGATGGAGTGAAGGTGTTTATGCGTCCCGCCAAAAGGCCGAGATATCAAACGGTATCTATATCAGAAGACGGTGCATGATCGTGAGCGGTTTAGACGACTCCTGCAATGCTGCTTCAATGCTCGCTCAGCACTAATGCAGGTTTCCTCTTTTTGTGTGTTTTAGTGTTTGTTAGGAACTAGTTCTAGCGTGTTTATTTTCTGTGGATTATTAATGTTACATTTGAATCCTTATCATCCTGCCAATATCATCTTCGTGTTGCTGATTTGTAAATGGAAACACAAAAAAAGATCAACAAAGGCTTCACGAATAACACACACACACTCTTCGAACAGTCAAACCTATCCAAATTGTATCTGTAGTTCTACACAAAGTGTACATTTTCTCTTCGATACTTTCCATTAGCAAAAAAAAACAAAAAAAGAAATATGCTGTTTTATCCAAGTGCCTCCTAGTTTTCTTGTTCAATTTTTCCTTACCCTCGGTCAATGCCTTGAGCGAAGCGTTTAAAGCACTAAAACGACCGCGCAGTGCAAACACCAATCAATAGAGAAATCTGTTGACACAGGACAAAAATGAAAAACGGTTTGTTTGTCCCGTCACTGGCAACACTGGCACACTCAAAACCCATCTTCCGCAGCGGCAACGGGAGCGGCCTAAATCAAATACACTGACTGCGGCAGAAACGGCCGCCGGTTACGTCCCAGGGTGAGACGTGTTGCGAGATGAATTTGAAACATTCATTTACTTTATCGTCTATTTCGAAATCCGTTTCGCAGCTGACACCAATGTCACCGAGAACCGGACACGAGTGACCAGGTGAAAAAATGGTCGTACACCGTGCTGCTCGTAATGGGGGAAAGTTTTCCGCAATCGAGTTGACCGATCGGTCGGTCGTTTCCCACTGCGGGGGCCGACCGTGCGTGTGGGGACGTGGCACGGCCGTTCGAACGGTATCGGAACTGTTTCGGTAAGGTGGCACATATTTTTCTGATGGTAGGTCATTTGATGAAACTCAATAATCATAAGCATCGGAAATGGGACTTTCTGGGTCGGGTGTCGGGAAAGACGATGGAGAGTTTTTTTTTCCCTTCCCCGGGAGGGGTCGGCTACGCAATCGATACGCAAACTTTTGTGTGCCCAGCGATAGGCCCGAAACCGTCACCTGTACCGAATTGGTCATCATAAATCTTTCCCCGGTTGCGAAAGGCGGGAAGTGAAGCAAATGTCCGTTTGGTTTTTGGGTTTTTTTGGGAAATCTAAAAAATAATTGAAGACATGCTGCTGTTAGACATCAGCAAATTTTGCCTTGCTCAAAACGAAACGTTCGGCGAGGGGCTACGCCGACGGTGCTGCGTGTCAAAGCGAGTAGAACAGGGGACGAACAGTTGCAAAGGAAGTAATTTGAACTTTTTCCTCGTTTCCTTTTTTTTTTGGCAACTCAAAAAAGAGGAAGGAAAACGAAGCACCGCTCGGTCCGTTTCTGCAGCGGCATAAAAATGGGAACAGATAGCGATAGTGTACAGCGACTGATAGCTTATCGTGCAGGGTGAACTCGCGAGCGATATTTCATTTAATACGTTTTGTTTGGCAATAATAAAAGCTTGGGGGGGTAAAAATATAAACACCCAAAATGTGTCTTCTCCAACGAAAAACGAAACCCAACGCGGAAGTCCTATGCGAGTCCGCTGAGTCTTTACAGTTACGGTTTGATTTCTTTGTCTGATTGTAGCAAAGCTGACGACCAGTGGCGCTAGAAAAGCCTTTTTTATTTATGCATTTTGATTCGCAAATAAAAGACCCTCCCTCCCGTCTTCCCCGGTGTTGGGAGTCTGCTGACCAATTGTCATAAACAGACGTAGGTAAGTCTAGTGAAATGAGCGAGATTTATATGCTTCTTTTTTATTGGATCGCTCCCGCCGCACCGTGGTGGCCGTAGGAGGATCGTAAAGTTTGGATGTCTATTAAAGTCGATAAGTGGCTGTTGAATGGCGTATGGATGGTTCTGGCCGATAGTCAGTGATGATTGACTTTCTCTATGAGCGCATTATGCCTTCATTTGAATGATTTATAACATACAACTAGGCCCTCCAGTGCGCCGTAAAATGACTGGTTCAATAAAGCGGCTGCAGTTTTACCGATCATTTTATCGTTTGATTAAAAACGTACTTTAAAATGAGTTAAGATTATTAAAATAACATTGTTGGCTGTCATAAATAAAACAAGATCAAACAGATGTTAGCGATCAATAACGAGTTGAGTATAAAACATTTAAATATATACGAATTTTTTAAAAATATTTTTTACTGAAATCAACCTATTTCTAATACTTAAATTACTTTAATATACGGGTATGTTTTAGAGAAGATCGATTAAACTCATTTTGAAGAAGTCTTACGTAATGATATTCTGACACGGTGGGATCACCTTTATTGTCTGTTGTTTATTATGCGAACCGTAGCTTTTTAAAGAGAATATTTTAAATATTGAAAGTTTACTTATAACAAACAAACAGTTTGTAAACAACCCTTGAAATCGTGTTTGACCACAATGCTAATTTCGTCTAAAATCCATTAGAAATTCAATGATTTCCACTACAAAAAGCGGATTCAGATTCTTCTGAACTTGAGACGGAGCATCGTGCATTGTGTGTGCCGTTTGATTCAAATAAAAACTGCTGCTATTGGCAAAAATAGGAATGCTGCAGCAGAAAAAAAAAACGCTGCTCATCAAACGAGTGCGATCCACAAGTGCGGAACAATTGACCGGCGTAGTGGCTACTTCATTTAAATCCACTCGATACCTGAGCAATCGCTACCGAAGGTGACCCTCAAGACAAGCTCACATCCCATCCTCTCCAACGAGGTCGTCCCTTCCATTCGGCACGATTCCTTGTTGCCTATTAATTGTTAGCTGGCCTTCTGCCCCTCTGGATGGTGCCGACCGACGGAGAAGACACTCGAAGCGCTGGTCCAAAATCGAAGTTCCCAACCGCCTTACCGGTAGCTGTGGTTGATAAATGAGCATAAATGGACACAGCACTAAAGGGTGGAACGTTGGTGATAAGCACCGGCACCGGTAGAGTGTGTAAGTGTTATTCAACCACATACTCTCCCTCACTGTAAGCATCGCATAGACGCTTCTTGCGGAAGGACTTTTTCCAAGCAAAATTGATCGAAGGAGACCGGTCATACACACACGCACACATGCTCATGGTCCTCCCTGCGGTGCAATGTGTGCACACTTGATTGTTGATGCAGGCAGGTCAGGAGGGCGAGCATGGTTAGCTCGAGCACGTTGGTTTCGGTTGCATCGAGATTGCTCTCTTGAGAAAACGAACGAACCAGTTTGAACCGACAGACGCACAGAAAGCCAGCGAGACAGATGTGTCCATGCGAGTCAGGTGGCGCTACCGCGATGAAACGGAATGGGTTTAGACTACAGACTGGGGAACATTTTTTTTTTGTATATCCCTACGTGTCTTCTCCCCCACTCTTGTGAAGATCTAGATTAGGGATTGTTAATAGAGTGACATTTCTGTTTTTTTTGTTTCACCATCGAGCGGAGAGAAAAAAAACCCGTGAGTTTCACTTGTGACACTCGACGCGTACCAGTCTGACACCGACGCGTTACCTTTTCGATAGAGCACTCCGATGCACCGATCCTCCCCGACGGCATCGCACCATTCGGGTGGGTGGACTCCCCTGTCGGTTCCCTTCCAGGCGCCGGCTGACAGGGATAAAGTAAAACAAAAAAAAAAAAGATAGCATGAGAATCATCAGGTACTTTTGTCACGATTTTTCCGCATTCAACAATGCACACCGCAATGCATCGTGGTGTTGAGGATGCCCCGGGGGATGGGGAAGGTCCAGGTGGGTAAACTGCAACGACGATACCACTCGTCTGATAGGGCTCGCGTTGCTATGAGACGGCACCGGGATGTTAGTTAGGGGATAAGAGTGCAAAGAATAGCACTTGGGGCGTCTGTTCCGGGTTGCTTTTCCTTAGTCAGTGCTTTTCTTTTCATTGAGCAGCTTCGGCGTTGTCGCTGCTGGTTGGTAGCACTGTTAGGAATACGTTATCTTCAGTGTATTGAATGGCTGTTCTCTATGCACCGTAAAGTTTATAGAGAAAACTTAAAACTAGTTGTTAATTTTTTTATTTAATATTTATTTTAGAGGTTTTTTTTTTACTTTTTGAAGACATATTTGACACTGACACTTGGGATAATAAATAATAAGTAATACTTGAAATAATTAGCTGTTGTGGATGTGTGGAAGTCCTGAAGTAGAATTTGAGTCAAATACACGTGAAAGTCTTCAATATAAGGAGAATTTTACTAAATTTGAGGATAAATTTAGAAAAAATATTTTTTAATTAGTTAACTTTCCCAAATTTAACTTTTGTATTACAATTTTTTTTTGAGAACCAACTCTAGCTATATCACTTTACCTATATTATTGCCACATTTCGTGGAGAACCAATTGGTCTTTTCTTAAAAAATGTGAATTTAAATACTTTTGCTTCATTCACACTTTCGTTGTTTCGTTCTAGCCAACCAGAACTAGACGAAGAAATGCTTCGGAAAAGCGGAAGAAAGAAAATGCATAAAGATACAGGAAAGGGATACCTTCCCACATGCAGTTCCTATTCCTTTTTTCCTTTTTTCCCCCGCACAAGCACCACAAGCAACCGGTGCGATGCGCTCGAGACACACCGGGACCACAACTCGCGAGCGAAAGAAGCGATTTCGTTTGATGTATTTTCACTTTTTATCGTAATAAATGATGGCATAAGGCACCGGCACGCAAGAAAGCGCCAGACGCAGCAAGAAAGCGCGTGAATAAGGGCGAGAAGAGTGAAATCCAAATGCTGCATCGTCCGCAACCGACCGACCACATCGAGCATTCTGAAGAGGGGTTGTTTTTTTTTTCTTCGCTCCTGCTCCTTTGTTGCTCTAGAGGCACTTTAAAGTTGCCATGCTCCGGCATCCTGGTTCGCCGGGATGCAAGATGTCAGCAAAGGGACCCCGGGTGTGTCGTGCACACACCAACACCGGCGAGTGGAGTGTGAACGGTTCTCCATGCGTCCTGAGGCCAAAGAACAATCGTGTTTCAAAGGGGGTGGGCCTCCGCCGGCCGATGTAGCGAGAGAGAGCGGGCGTCTTCGACTTCGTCGCGCGTTGAATTCGCTAGTGACAAAGCGTTTTATGCAGAACGTGTCTGGATCTGGACGGGATGGTGGAGAAAATGCATCGAATGCACATCGCTCGTCAGTGAAAGATGCATGTCCCGTGTCCTGAAGGCAGTGCACGCCGTGGGGTACGATTGGCCACATACGGCAGCATCAGACACGTACGTACGTTTCACTTAAAGGAACACAAGGATGATTGTCCCTTCGTCCACAAACAGCGATGACGACGACGGAGAGTGCAGTGCTCCTGGGGACGCGATGCATTCCTGGTGACAGTGAGTACCTTTTTGAAGGTATCCGGCCACACCCACACGCGCGGGGTTTTTTTTTTTGTTTTTCCCGTCCCAGCCAGAGCAAGATTTCCCTGTACGGACGGGACGGGAGCGAGACAGGCGCTCGAATGCCGGTGGAAGCGGACGGCGGACAGAATGCCACGGGGGGGGGGGAAGTACATCACACCACTTACTTTGCATAAAATTCATCTTTATACATCCTGACGTGTTTGAGTGTTACTTCGTGATCAAATAATGAAAAATATGATTTTGTTCGTTTGCTTAAAACCTGCTGCATCTTTGCTGCAACCGTTACCCACACATATGACCATGAGGGTACTCTAGAACGATCGCACACTTTCTTCTTCATTTTCATTCGCTCGCTGCATGATTTGCTTGCATTATTTGCTTCCGCACTGGAGCTGCAGTGAACGGTTTCTGGCTGCACGATTGTAACGCTGGAAGCCACTTAGGATTTTCCTGCTGGTTCTCTTTGCGCCGGAACGCCTGACTACTGGGTGTGCTTGGTTAGCTGGGATGCAAGATGTCCCTGGAAGTGCTACATAAAAAAAGGCTACAAGAAGAATAAATGCGAAAATTTAGTACCACAGGTGGTGGGAATTAGAGTGTGGATTGCAACTGTAATCGTTTGAGTTTTGTGGTAACGAAACGATTCACCTGTTCAAGGTACATGTGGTGAAGGGCGCTGTTTTTTTTTGTCGGAAATTTGAATGATAGCATAATTTTTTAAGTACTCGTAAACGATTCGTTCAATGAAGTGCAATTTTGGAGCATTAGATTACAGAAAAGTATCACATGAGTATTACACACCAAATACTGGAGCTATATTCCTTTGAAATGCGAATTCTATATATGTAAGTTTGTATGCGCTAAGGAAAACCATAACGCCACTACTTGGATCACATTTTCTACGATTTACGTACATTTACGATTTCATATATCACTCCAACGCCTTCTACGATTTTTTCGCCCAAGGTACAGTTTTCTTTCGGTCTACTTATTCGGTAGCAATCGGCGAAGTTTCCTTGATGTCTGTTTCGCTCATGTTGATGTTTTAGGCGTTGAACAAAAAAACCGTTGAATTCTGTGGTGAACTTATGTTAATTTTACTTATTGAATTTGTTTTACAATTTACCATGTTTTATAGCATTCTTCGATTCATTAACGTGAATTTCTATCGTTTGTTTGATTTCTGCATAGCAAGTTCGTTATTTTATGTATGAAATTATTTTTTAAGTGTTTAGAACAACGATTTCGCGGTGACGACCTCATTAAATCGTATGGTTTTGAAAACAATTTCAGTTTAACAACGTTGCAAATGTTACCGAGATTACAACAATGTAGTTTGAACTGGCTTCTACACGGGGAAATCATAAAATATTTGGACAGTTTCTCATGGATTTGAACGTAATTCTCCCCAGTTTTCCGAAGATATTAGGTCCATACCTACAATCCAGCTTCGAATAAGTAATAATCAAGACAGTCAGAAATGGTATTCCAATAACCATAAGGTATCTAATATCAAACGGAAAAGAGATTTCTAATGATTGCAATACGATTTTATTCATATTCTATGGCAATGCTAGATATGTCGTACTACACTGACAGATTTTGTTAGTTTAAACATCATTACCGGCTTGCAAACTTGCAAAAATTTAGATATTCGAAATACTAAACACAATACTTCACCACAATACTGTTCCGAAACATGAAGGCAGGACATTTATGTATCGATGAGAGAAAACTATACCAAACGACGAGTATCGCAGTGGCAAGCTGGCGATTATTACGGAAGCCTAAATTATATTCTACCATTTAGCAGTAAGAAAATTTACAGAAAGATAAAAAATCTAAAAATATTAAGGTCCAAAATCCCGTTGAAATAATAGAATACTTGAATACGTTGAAGTAATAGGAAACATAGAAGTTTGAGCTTAGGACGTCTCAGGAGTTTAAGCTCAGGAGCTCGGGACGATGACAGGGATTCTCAAATCCCATACGGACGAATCCTCCAGGATAGAACGCAGAACTGAATATCCGGCTAGGGGTAAATAAAGTCAAAAAAGCCAAAAATGGTAGGTCTAGACCTCCTGAGGTAGTTGTGCCGATAAAGAAGAAAAAAAAATTGAGTACACTGCATAGTGCTCTTGCGTAGTCATGTAACCGAGCCGATATAGCTAGTAGGTAATAAATTACATTTAAACTGTTTATCAGAACGGCTTCAATCAAAGACATGCTGCATTTGAATTATGTTCCATTAAACTTTCGAAAGAAGATTATTAAGTTGGCTTCATTATTATTATACTATTAAAAGATCAAGTTCATAATATCAACGCATGAGAATCCAAATCAATTGGTTATTTGGTTAAAAATGCAATAAAGGGCTGTTGTTTACAGTCGAAAATAAATTTAAAACCACCCTTTGGAAAGCTTGCATCGTTGGATGTTTGATTTTAAGTGTTTCATGTACATGTAGTTTTTATTTGCAATCCAGTTAGTTCCTGCTAGCGATGTGTTAATATGCTAATGGTTCACAGTTTCATCGCCAGTAAATCTTATTGCGGACCTGGAACTGGAAATGGGGCTATAATGATTCAAACCGGCCCATTACTACTACACGATCGACATAAAAGGGAATCAATTCGTAACGCATTTGCATTTACGGTTGCCCGGCGCCCGGTACCCATCGTCGAAACGGTGGCCCCTTTACACTTGAGGGATTAGAAGTGGGATTCCATTAAACCGACCGATGAACTGCCCCTAGGCCGTGGCAAACTCCTTGCAAGGGCAACTGAACAAACGATGTTAAGATCCTGCTTCAGCCGGCCATCGATCAACCAATCGGTGTAGGTACCATCTCGGTTGGCCAGCCAGCCCGGCCAGCCCCCGGGAAGTTCGCCGTGCCCCGTATCCAAATAAACAAATCCCGCTCCGATACATACCAAACAGGTGGTGCAAGAAGGTGCTTTAAGGTCCATTCGGTTGTGTTGAGCACAGGCTATCACTTTACCAATGGGATGTTGCTGGCTGTTTGCTGGCCAGTACCTGACAATTTAGTGCCCGGTTACGGCTCAAATCCTTCGGCAGCGGCATATCACTTGACACGAATTGGACACGTCTTGAGTTTTCCCATAATCTGTCTCGAATCGGGAACCCTTTTCTGTGCTCAACCTTTGCCTATCCCCCATCCGGGTGGGGGTTTCGACCCGTAGCATGTCCCTGTCCGCACAGCTCGAACTCGAAGGTTACCCTCGTTCGGTCCGGGTACGGGTGGATAAACAGTGGAGGCACCAGGGGGGTATGGGGTTGGTATCTGTTTTCAAAGCAGTTCGCATTCACAAATGAAGCCTTTAATGGGTTTCTTCGTTGCACAGTAAATCTACAGTTTAATATATTACCATCCAGGCTGTGTCCTACCAACGCAAGCGATCGGAACCGACGATAGGGACCGATTTTCTCGGGTGTGGTTGTAGAGAAGTGTTTTCTTGGTAGTAGTAGACCTGCAAGGAGGGGGTTTCCACTTGAGCAGCCCAACAGTGAACGTGTAGCGAGCGAAAGGAAAATGGGGATCCAGGATCTTGAACACCGTATCTCCTCAGCCCAGACGGGGAACCCTTCCTGTGCCTTCGGTTGGTTACCTACCACAACCAACGCTGGCGCTTCTTAATAGTGCTTTAATGTGAAGGTATTAAACCGGTACGCTTGCACATCGTACCCCGAAATAAAGGGCCCCCGAAATGGAAACGCTCCAGTCGGCACGGTTGGACGACGAATGGGTAACTATTTATAGATAAAGATGTAAACACAGGACTTGATTCATTATGTTACACATCCGTACCGCTCCGTCCGAGTGAAGGAGTTGAGCGCTGGTCGCTCGTCAAGCTTATGCAGTGTCCAGCAAACAAACGGGCCGCTGTTGGGCCATGGGTTTGGGTAGATGAAAATCTGGCCGCTACTACCGGTTGCTGGCTGCTTGCTGGCTGAACCATCTATCTCGGCTCGGGACGTACCGATCCTTCCTTGCGGCATGAGAAAATGTCAGTCCAAAACGCACACTTTACGCACAGGGATTCAACTTGTTGATGAGGAATACCCAACGATCGGTGAATCTTTTGAAGGATGACGAAGGATTTGTTGAAGAAGATGGTTGGTCCTTTTGTATGCGTATGGAAAATGGGTGTGTGCGCCATTTTGTTAACAAGTTCACGATTTTAGCAGAAAATTCCCCTTTAAAAATAGCTTTAACTGATATATTTTAAGTTATAATACGGAAATCATACTTGTTGGTTGTTATAATATTACTTAATATAATGCAATAATTATACAAAGATGACAACAAGACCTGAAGCAAGATCAAACAGCAACCGGAAATGGAGAACACATCAGTAAATGTGTGTTAAGCAAGAAGTGATGTGAAACAATGGCAAAACAATTTCTACTATGGTCGTTGTTTAACTTCTCCTTCACGAGCTAAATGTCATCATGGTACCATCTGTGACCATATCGCCAAAGCACTGCCGAGCCATTCATCCAATCTATCAAAAGGACGAAACCATGTTGGGCAACATCCATCCACAAGGTGATGCCATACCGCACACACCGTATTCCCGCTAGAATACCCCGAAATGGTCCTGCTGGAGAAGTGATTCTTCTTCGCATGAGTGTCCGGAATTGCAACAGTTTCGGACATTTAATGATCGAGTGTTTTGTGTCGCAAACCCGTGTTCCCCGTTCGGCTCGTCCGTTGTTCGCCGTGTAACTTCAATAATTGTGACAGCAACATCCCTGCTTTCATCCTGGTCAGTGAAGCGTTGCACCATTCGCTTGAAGTTCGCTACGCTTCCCCAGTGAAAGTGGTTTTGCAAAAACCACCAATGAAGGCGAACGTCTTAACCCTATTAGTTCCCGATGTGGTAAAGCATAGCTAAGACACTTGTTCCTTTCGGGGCGGATCGCATGCTGCTACCTTTGTGGTGCATGGCCATGAATGCAGGAAGGATGGTCGCTCTCCCTCTGCTTTTTCTTCTGGATGGCAAACGACTTCATGAATCGCCTTTCCATCGGGAAGATTGCAGTGCACAGTTATGAGCTCCGTGCGAAAGGGGCACACGAGTGAAAGGGAACTCATAAATGGATATGAGTATTATGTTCATAATTTATATTTAGTTATTAAATTTCCTCCCGATAAAATCGTAACGTCGCAGTTAACATCCCCCAACACTCGCTCGGGTTAGTCATTTACCTGGCGTTGGGGGCGTCTTTACCGGAGGATAGTATCCGGTGCAGCAGTACGTTAAACGGTAAAAGTTGATGCTTAAGTACCATTTTAGTTCGCATCCTAGACGAGCTGGCACGGGAGGAGTTTCCCAATCGGTACCGGTCGCCGTATGCACTGAAGCGTGTGAAGATGACGGAGACCAATCTTGATGGGCGGAAATGGTTTGGCGATGGTGATAGTAAAAACCTGCACGACGAGGGTTGAGCGGACCGGGCGGAAGCAGTTATTGACAGAATAGTGGCGCGTATGCTGAGGAGCGGTTTCGATGTTAATTAATGAACACGAGTCAGTGTCTGGCGACGGGCGTACGATAATGCAATTATGCCGGTGAAAGTGCGAGGTAAATGGTATTCAAATGAAGTTAAATTAGCCACCAGCCCGGATAAGTGTAATAATGGGCAATTATTGGACAAATTTTCAAGCGACACCGGGGCGAACATCTTAATGCGTTGCAACGATATGGATCGATTAAAGTTTTGCCGATGCTGTGGCTATTCCGGTGGGGATAATGGGCACGGACGACGTATCGGTTAGCGTGTGGTGGTTTTTGGCTAGAAAGAAAAGGATAAATGGATTAATTGGATGTGAATGTTAGGCACTTTTGGTCGAGAATATTTTTGTGGTGCGGTTTGCATACGGGTAATTACTTAAGCAGTTCGGAAGTAGCAAGATGTTTATGAAACGAAAAGAAATTAATACATTATCCAAACAATATCTTCGCGTTGTGATTGCAAAGCAGTGGCTCTTCACCTTAATTTTATCACATAAATAAATTTAATACAACCTAAAGGAAACGTTTTATGAAAAGTATTCAAACACTAGAACTGAGTCTTTATTTCAGTGTTATTAATAAGGATGAACGTATAAGGGATTTATCCTAAACTCAAATGTTTTATAATGTACAAATTTTATCTCCTGAATGAATTACGCATGAATTTTTGTCTCATAGTCACTAATGTTTGTTTTTGTGCCTCAGATGTATGTAATATTTGACGGAATTAATTCAACAAATAATCAAAAACAACAAAACGTTGATGTAATGTTTAATTAAGCTTAAATGAATAAGTTTTAAAATTTAAATACTAAGATTTAAATGGATTCTTAACAGCAACAATTGAAAAAAAAACTAGTTGCAAAGCTATTGCGGTAGCACAAAATTACCGAAAAAACTCAACGTTTTGCATAGATTTATAAAACTAAATAATCTATTGACAATAAATTTAATTTAATATATCATTTATCAATAGCAGTGTATTTCGCTGGATATTGCGTCGGGCCTTAACGACAAAAATTGGTGCCCACTGTAGAAAAATCGAGACTACTAGAAAAAAATTGATGCTCACTGTCAAAAAATAGTGGCTACTAGATAAAATTTAGCGGTAACGAATGTAAGACAAGCACACCAATAATCTTGTTTGTTTCAACAACACAGTTCTTTTTGTTTAATTCTATCTCTTCCAAATTATTTCACATCTTACACGAACGCGTTCAACCTTGGTATGGGGGTTTTTTTGCTATTCTATGTAAATTATAACAAATTATTGAAAAAGCTTATTGGTTTGTCAGTTCCGTACCACACTGGCAACAAACCGAGCCCCCCGAAACGTTTGCTTGACCCAGTGTGCGGAAGTTTAACCCATCACGATCCAACTTTCGCCCATCGATTCGCCAAACGTAAAACGTAAACTTTGGTGCACAAGAAATCAATTAATTTACGCTCGGGGCTGTTTTCTCTTGAAGAAGTTTACGCAGTGCCAAGCTAAGCCCCAGCTGGGAACCCGATTTTCGGTTCGGTTCGATCCGGTTGAAAGGAATCATCTTGCGAACCATGAAATTTGATTTTGAATCCATCGTTGCTTGCCGGCCCGGTTGCGCACGGGGGTGGTAAAGTGACCGTGGCCCCGTCCTTACCGGCGTGCGGTGAAACGATGAGGCAAACGAGTGATAAAAGAATGCACGAGCTGAGCTGATTTCATTTCCATTATGGAATTTGTAACTTTCTTCCAGCCAAAAACCCCGCTGGGCGCAAAGTCAGGGACGAGTTCGATCGCATCCCTTTGCAGAGCTGTGGAGTAATTTTTTAATTGTGTTAGCCAAGGGCAACGGGCGGCGAAGAAGCGCGGGATGGGAGCGAAAGATAAGATTTTCGGGACGGCTTAATCAAAAAACTAATTCCTGGCCAAATTGGTGTGTGTATGTGTGTGCACGATGGCACACACCCGCACCCGAGGGTCGGGTATCCTTAAAAGTTTTCGATTGATTCTTTTCGACCGTGGGCTTTCGGGTCTCGGGCGGGCAACAAGTTGTCTCTAAATATTTCCGCTCGCATTAAAACAAAGAACACAACACAGCGGGACCACGGGGAAACGGGACGGTCGGTCCGGTAAGGGGTGCTGTAAATATTTACTTAAATTATAAATTCAAAACTCCATCGCACAATTTATTATTTCGTGGACTTTGAAACCCGGTGGAATCCGACGTCTTAACAGGTTGTTTTTGTGAGTAGGGTAATTCCTCCTGTTGATCCTATTTAGGATTTCGTCGCTGGTGATGGAATTGGAGGAATTTTTCATACGACATAATTTTGCAGGAAAACAGAACCATCTTGCGGAGAGTATGGTAGATTGATAGCTTAAGCATTCTTGCACGGTGGGAATTTTAGTGAAATTTTAAAGCAAACATTATTTTAGTTCCATTTTGTGAGTTGTAATTTTGAAACAAAATAGCACGCATCCACTGCAATCGTCTCATAATTATGCTATCAAATCCGCATTGAAATGAGAGCCATTTTGAAAAATACCTTCATCAGAAGAGGTACCTTTTCCACCTCGGCATAATCATCATCGCCATCATCAGCGGTACCCCATCGTTTATATCGTTCCATATTGTCTCGCCGGATAGTGTATTTGTTCGGAAGAAGCAGAGTGAAAAAAGAAATACTCCATCCGTCCCAACCGAAAAAAGGGCCAACCGGTGCTGCTAGGTGCCACCAGCATTTGCCAGCATTCGTCCGGTCCGGACCGCCATACAATAATTGATTAATTTCGGCTATTTGTTCAATTTGTTTGAATTCAATTATGTTGTTTGTACGAATTATTTCCGATGACTGATTATGATTTCGCCAGGCACGTTCCACCATGCATCCACCATGCAACCGTGCCCTGACGGTGTCGCCCCATTTCGTACGGCATTGTTTCCCGGTGCGTGGTGGTGTAGGGTTTACCGGGATGCCTTTTTTTTTGCTATTGCTGTTGCTGCTGGTGTATCCCTCTTAATTCGAATGTGTTGTCATTTCGGAGGGGATTTCAGACATCTGCGGTCCGGCGTCTGTTTGAGTGTGAATTTGAGGCTTACGTGCGCTGTACTCACCTGCCAGTAATATGCCATCGGGGTTGGTTGGGTAGTGGGAAACTGTTCCCAGCACGATTTGTTTGCATGGTGGTCATGAGTTAAAGCCATTTTAATGGGTGAGGGAATGTGTATTTATTTGGTGAACTTACTGGAAACTGAAGGTAAAAAGGTTCCGTTCCATTATTTGTATTTTACAATAAAACGGTCGATAATTGAATCTAGGAATAATACGGTAAACTAAGTGGCCTTAAATTAATATAAATGCTACAAGAAATAGAATATGTAGAATTCAGTATAAAGTTTACGCTCTAAGAACTTTTAAGGAGCATTTAATGCGAAGATCAATAAAGACAGTTAATGAGATATGTAGGAAAAGCATAAACAGAACATAAAATGCTTTGTTACTAGCGCATGAATGGCAATGAAATGGTTTTTAAGCTAATCTAGGAATGATAAACTAAAATAAAAGGGCTTGAATTGGCAATTAAATAAATGCCACAATGTACAGTTTAGTATAAATTCTAAGTACTATGAACTTTTAAGCAGCAATAAAAGCGAAGATCAACAAGGACAGTTAATGAAATATGTAAGAAAAGCATAAACAGAACATAAAAATACCGTTCGATTTCGTATTTTATTTCAGTTAAAGTCTAGTTTTTAAACCAAATGCAGATGAAATTCAATTTTATTTATATTAAAAATATATTTAAAAAAATATGCAGATGAGATTTCTTTTGAATGAGTTCGTTAATTAATTTAATTAAGAGACGTATGCATGTTCTATTATATACTTATCAGGAGCTTTAAACAACAGAATAAATAAATATATTTAAACGAACATTTTGAGGTATCATTAAACGAACTACCAACACCAAATGTTCACAGCAGTGGTTACAAATCATTTCTAACCTGCTGAAAAATGCATCTTAAACTATTATGCTGCACAATCAACTCCTAAGCTCACTGCTAGACTGACAACATTCTAATCCCGCCTAAATCCCACCCACCACCCAACCCCCCCCGCAAAAACCAAAACGTTGCATAATAAATCGATTGAAACGAACAAACAAACAGGCTTAAAGTAAATCAATCCTTCCACACCCCAAGCCCCGTTCATGCGCCGGAAAATGTGAAATGCTTGTTCCTTGTCCTTTGGACGCCTCACCCGCGCACCGTTTTTACAAACCGTAGGTACCTCGTCTCACAACGTTCGCACAAGGCACAAGGAAAGGTGCTTAGGGTTGGCCAAAATCCGTCACCACCGTACACCGTAGACAGATGTACTCGCATCCACACGCTCACTCACAGTGCGTAACGTGTGGCGTTGATCCGGTTACGTGCACCAAACGACCAAACTCATCGCCATCGGAGAGCTCGGAATTGTGACAAAAACCACCAGTGTGTGTGTGTGTGTGGTGGGGGGGACATTCGTGTCCTCTCGAGAGGACTGAAGCGAGGGAAAAGCATTTAACTGGAGCGTTGCAGTTGGACCATTGCGTTCAATTGCAATGCAAAGTGCATGTACGCGTGTAACGCACTGTTGGAACTACATCCAAATGGTTCACCACTGTTTGTGTGTGTGTGTTTGTGTGCGTAATTCTCCCGTGGTGGACGTGCCGCAAATAATTCGAAAACAATTATCAGTTTTCAAATTCATTGAACAATGTAATCCTCTTTCGTGTTCGAGTTCGCATTCTACCCCGGTTGCGTGCGGATAATGGATATCCAAATCTGATAATGATACATGAGTGCACGTGCCATAGCCTCCTTCGCTCTCTCGCACACACTGTTCCTTTTGCTGGTGGTTAGTATTGATTGGTAGCAACTGAACAAGCGACACTAAAACGGCTACTATTAAGCCCTTTTCCGGTAGTGATCGGAGGAATTGCTGTCCATTGAATGCATTTAGGCTCTATTCTGTTGTCGTTGTTGCTTATCCTCTCGTTGCTGGGTGCGTCCAACATAGGGCGATCGATCCGAACGGAGAAGGAAACTAATAAAATTATTTTTCCTACATAACCACTAGAGGGACGATTATTTTTTATTATCTGTTCGCTTAGGATATCGGTTTCAAACTTTGAAAAGAAACTCCCTCCCTCCAGGGATATAAATATTGTTTCTAGAGCTTCGTTTGCTAAATATGTATGCTAAATCCCTCGGCATTGCGGGGGAAGTAGGGAAGCAGTGATATTTTAAGGATATCATCCTACGGTACGAGCAAGACATCCGAATGAGATTCCGATTCCGTATCGAGTCCCATACGAATGCTGCTCCCAATATGCTTTATGCAATCAGGGACGCACATTATTCCGTGCGCCAATCTCGCACTGCAGCATCACGCCGCCATCTTCAAACGTTCGATCGATCCCCACCCCGGAAGTGGGCAATGCTTCCAACCGCCACAAAGCACGGCTTGTCATTACGCACCGGCAGCGTACACGATCGAGCACCACGATGCCCGGGCACAAAATGGGTGGTCGATTGGTTGATTGTATTTTATTTCGCAATTTGTATCGAAGCTTTAGCGGGTGGGGCCACCCCCGCTCCCCCACTTTTCGCTTTTCCCATCTCCGATCGGTTCGTTTTTGCGAATGAGAAATTTGGCAACGGCCACAATGGTACAGCTCATTGGAAGCTTTTGGAGGAACGCTGAGAAGCGGATAGGAACCGCATGGGAATAGGGCTCCACCTTACACTGGGCCGACCGGCACAAACCTTTGCTCGCTAGTTGAATGGACGAACAATTTTGTTATGTTGACGATGGCAAAAAATATTTTCCATCTCCACCTGCCCATCCAAACCCATGCCCATCTCGGGTTGGATTGTGGATTTTCTCTAACGCTTAACCGAAATCCTTGCGTACTTTGCGGTACGCATTTGCCGATCATCCTTGCTCGGGGTAACATTCTAATTGAACCCTTTTTCCATAACTTCCACACCGACGGGTTGTGTCTCGCAATCACTGCGTCTGTGTGAGGTTCCTGGTTCATATCGGGAAAAGCCTTTCCCCCTCATGCGCCGGGAAAAAGCTTCCATCCTGATGCATACGCGTATAAGCCTCCAAACTTATGTCATCCCGTTTTCATTTCAAGTCCCCCACCTCGACGCCGTGGTTCGTGTGGCTTGGAAGGTCTTGCAAGGTTTAATTTTATCATCCACTAGCGTGGAGCGTGTACTTTCGGTTTTTAGTTGAACGATTGTTGCATTGCGTACATTCTGTGTTCCGTTTCCTGTCCCATCCGGCAGGAACCGGTGCCGGTGGGAAAGCTATCTAACACAAGGGGAAAGCGTACGGGGGCTGAGCATCCAAAGCAAATTCGTTCGGAACCAGCGTGCTTTTCGAAAGGCGGCTGCTGCAGTCGTAAATACCATTTACCCGCTTATGCTTGTAGCGTTCGATAGCGTTAGCGAGTGAGCGCTTCGGTACAGCCGCACTATCTGGGGCCCGTTGGTGGCCTCTGCCGCGCACAGGAAGGGATACCGATGCGGGCACCAAATTCAACGCAGCACGTTTGTGTGTGTGTGTGCGTGTATGTGTGCACTTCAGCACAATCCAATCCAATCCAATCAGTCACAGTACGGTGGAGAATTAGAGCGGCTACTTTGAACGCACCCTGGAGCCCACCGTGCCTTCCGTGGGAATGGAGAATGGGGCAATGCAACAAAAACAGAAAAAAAAACGCATGAAAGTACCGGGCGTCTCCATTCCCATATCTGGTAGCAATTTGTCTGTTTTGTGTCGATGTGTATGTTTGTTTTACTCTTTTTTTATGAGCCGAATTGGAAGGATTGGGTTCCCATTTTTGTTTCGGGTTGTGTGTTCTTCCCGTGGGTGGTGGGGGAGGGGGCAACCGGTGTTGCAGAGGCCGATTTTCTGCCTCGATTCACACAAACATGTTGCGCGATTTGCGGACCGAATGGATCAATTACGAATTGGTTGAGCGAGTGGTAGAATTACCGCTGGGTTTTTTCCTGTTTTTTTTTTGTGCACGATTTTGATTCTATTGCGCAAGAGCACGATCATGCCTAAAGTGTTGTGCTATTAGTTACAGCACGGTGGGACGCTTTTGCTTGGGTTTCAGTTTTCGTGATAACAAATTTTTCGGATAAATTGAGCCATCTAATTGGCCAATTGTGGACTGCTTGGTTGTGGAGAAAAAGTTTCATTAAAGTTGTAGATTTATTTATTTGTTAAATCTTGAAATAACTCAACTAAATCACTTTTTAAAATTTAATACAGTTGTGTAAACGATCAACTCCCTGGGTTAATGCTATGATCAATGATAAATTCTATTGATTCATTTATTCCATTTAATCTATTTGATTTTTAACAAAAGACAAATTTTTTGAAATGAAACGTTAATAAGAAATGATTAAAAAATGAAAAATATTTTGAGTTCATGATGTTTTCAAATAGTTCAAATGTTTGATTAAAATTGTATAAATTTATATGTTTTCTTATTTTAAAGTATATTGAATAATTTTAAAAAACTTCGTAGATCAATTTCGTTAGATTATGTATTGCTTTGTATCGTGAAAATCGGTCTCATCTTCTGAAGGTGTTTGATGATCCGAAGGTAGGTGAAGAAGGTGTCTGAAGGTGAAGTTCCTAGATCCACAAATTTTCATGTTAGTCAGACTAATATTTTGCATCCTTGGGATATAATGCGTAACACTATTACTATACTATATACTAATACTATAGCCCTTTAATTGTAAATTGCATAGGAATTAAACAATCCCTTACATAGTCCTTAGGGTTAGCAACGGTATGTGCTATTAAAAACAAAATTAAATGTAAGTATAAATAAATTTGGCAATAAATGATCGAAAATATATTTAAAGAACAAATTATTAAAATCAATAAACACATTTTCAATGCAGCTCGTGCTACCCTTTAATGCTGCTCATGTTACTAAACCAGTATACTTAAAAACACACCTGCTTTGAATGCATCCCAAGGCCCCACATTTCGACAACACATTAATTACCGAACCGGGGGTTGTTGTGTAGATACACCTTTTGCACAACCTTGGCATCGTTACGACTCGTCGTGAAACGAGGCGTTAGTAACCTCCCTGCACGATGCCGTTACCACATTGCGCTGTGGTTTTGCTTTGAGGTGCCTGCGGTTTCACTCGCCGCATTCGAGTCCACAACGGTCCCGAAAACGGTCGTCAGTTGCACTAATGAATGCATCAATTGCATATTGACGCGCATCAAGAAGAGAGACCGTTCAGAGGAACGCACGTGTACGATGGGCGAGTACACGACCATCGGTATGAATCGAACAAACAGCCCTTTGAAGCTGCGTTTCTGCTGCAGACGGATTCGATCCCATTATTATCGGACCACGGGTAGCGGGTGGTGGTAGGTGGTCGCTGGGCGCGTTTTCTCAGCAGGAATCGGAATGACATTTTCACCCAGCACCAATGCGAGTAGGTAGTGTAAGATCATTTGTCCATCGACAGCACTGGGTAGCAATAACCATATTTTCAATTTACAATTTGTGGTTTTTGCCTTCGATTGCCGCGTGCTCTCAATAGCAGACGGGGGTCGGTCGGTGGGTTAGGTGCACGTTTCACTGACAGCTACACCGGACTTAACTTTAATCGGATCGGATGCAGCGCCCTCAATGCGGTAGTGCAGTGTTCCGATTGACCGCAAATTGTTGCTCACGAGATTGTAATGTGTAGCAATTTGCAATGTTGCTGGTGTTATGCCGAAATGGGACATACAGTGGGATAGAATTTATGTCACTCAAAAAGACGTTATCAGTTCTGTTTACTATAAAGGAGTTTACAAAACAGTAGAAATTAACTTGCGGAAAACTTTACTTATCGTGGTGCAATCTCAAAATGCTTCGATTACTACTCAATCCTTTTAAGCGTTTTAAATATTTTATCTGTCGCCTGCCAAGACAGGAGAGGCTTATCAAGCTGACGAGCACATATGCTAAGTGCCGCTAATCTTCTTTCCCTGTAATCGATGCAAAATCAATGTCTTTTAATTGATGGGCCATTTGCCCATTTTGCTCGTGATGTTTTGACACCCGTTTGCTCATTTGCTGCCTATTATTTACGACTGCTCACGGATCGATAGGAAGCGGACGAGTCCGTAGCTGTGCCCTGCTTGTAGAATTTTGTGTGAAACGGTCGCAAAGGTAAATTATCCTCTCTGATTTCTTGTCTGACTTTGGGTTTATTAAGTTAACATGCAAATCTTGCCCTAACCTATCGTAATCCATCACAATACAGGCTGGTAGGAAGGTGTAATCACAATCACCAATGCTAAGAATTCTTGTCCAAGCTACAGTTAAGCACATTCCGATCGAGGAACGGATGGTATGAAATGACGTGCCTTGACATGTTCATTTCCCTCCCCGCGGTGGTGGGACAGGAATTTTAGCAAATTTTCGAAAACAGTAACATTTACCACCTGGGATGTAATCAGTTTGATGTGTCATGCATCACAAAAGCGCATCTTTGCACTTGATGCCATCCACCGGGATGGATGTTATTTGCCCTTCGTCAACGGGTTTTGGGTGCCGCTTGCTACGGCGGACGGACAGACAGTGGCAGATCCGCACATCCGCAGTGTGCATTCGTTGCTGTGCATCAGCCACCGAGTATGCAACAAGCTTTTGTGCTTAAGATTAATTAATTGTATCAATTAAACAATCAACAATCGTGCCCGTCTCCGCCACGGCCGGGACGCCGACGATGACGCATTCGACTTCCCTTGATGCCCTCGATGGATCGTTTTCCCGTGGTCCGATGGAAGCGAATTTATCACCGGAATAATTCATAAATCATTCATCGTTTCGTTTTGCCTTGCATCACAAAACAGACAGTTGATGTGCAGCGAAGCATTCGATGCGGCAACAACGCAAATGGCGAAACTTCTGTCCCGAGACAGCGGCATCGAGACCGTACTAATGTGTCCCTGTGTCGCGTGTTGGTTCGTGGCTGTCAATCTTTTGCCTTTGCCTTGCCGTCCAGGTTCAACCAGTTGAGCACTGCAATAACCTCCCGGAGGATTATCGTACCGGGACGGTTCCATGGCAGGCAGGTCCGTCATCTTTCTTCTGCCAAGGGGTCGGGCACTTACCGATGGAGGCCTAACGGTCGGAGACGGAAATGTCTGCCGCTGGGAGGGTTCTTCGGCTGGCAGTAACAATTAAACTATGCGGCGGACGTTGAAGCAATCGTGTGTGCGGGCGAAAGGATCCGTCCGGGGCAAGCCGGTAGCAGGAAGGAAACCAACAAACGGACACAATCAAATGACTGTGGAGTGCACCCGAAAGCAATTAGTCGAAATGCAGATTATTGCACCATGCTCTTTGCTGTGCTCGAGCAAATTAATGCACATTCCCATGGATTTCGCAGAATTCGGCATTGGCTTTGTGCGGATGGCGGATGGCAATAGCGAGATGAATGTCCTATTTTTAGCTTCGTTACATTACCGAGAAGCATTTCAGTTGCTATTTGATTGCAGTTTGGGTAATTGCAGTGTTTGTAACAATTATTAAAATATTTAGAATGCTTTTGTCAATACTGTTAAAATAGTAATACATCTAAAAGCTTAATTGAAGCCACGTGTGAAGCAGCCGAGATTTTGCCATCTCACACAACACGGAAATTGGACTTTAGGGAGCGTTGTAGCGGTTTCTGGGCACTACAATGTGGCCCAAAGCTTAATGTGCACCGGTGACTTCCCTCTCAACCACCGGAATCTGGAAGTAGTTTTAGTAATATTGACCAAACCCCTGCCAGTGGGGGATGGGTACATGGAGAAGCTTGCTTTCTACGCTCCGGAATACTTATCTTGAATGCTACGGTTTTTATAGCCACCCAATGCGAAGTGGCCGGCCGGTGTCGGTGCGGGATCGTTTCCTCACTCGGTAGTAATTCATTTAGACTATTAAGAGCTTAGCAAACTTTCGCTTCGTTTTGCACAAGATGAATCATTTCCCTGGCACACATAACGTTACTTTTTGCACACTCCTTGCATTACATTGCGTACGAGCGTGTGTGTGTGTGTGTGGGATTTGTCGTTTTTTTATGCAATTTCCGTTCCAGTGGTCCTAGGTTTCAGTTATACACGACGATTCGAACATCCAGCCGGACATTTCACTTTGCAGTGCATCGTTTGTTTTTTGGTTCTTGCTGAACCAGACCGATTGCAATGAACGCAAGGAAGGCATTTGCTGTGGCCCATAGGTGATGCTTCTGTGGTCTTGTAGAGGATTTCAAGGTATCGTTTATCCTTGTTACGAGTGAAAATATGGAATAGTTGATGAAAAGTTGTAAGGAATTAGGTGGGGTGTAAATATCTCTGTTAAAAGTATTTCTTCGTACTTCGGTATGTTTCTCATTTGAGCAGTTTCGCATTTGTTGAGAGCAAATCGTAAGTGGTTCAACACCATTAAATGGATACATGCCAAGCGCATTACAGTACATCAATGGTTGGATGGTGATCGATCAATTTGTCTGGGAAATTCAACAAGTATTGTTAGGTAGCTGGTGTGCAGCATGTACTAGAGGTGTACATTTACGATGTTACCTAGTAAAACAGATATGTTGCTCAAGATGTTGTGTTGCTGGAGTTGAAGTTGTGGAGAAGCAATTATTAGGCATGTTTTTAGTGTGATTTGTATAGTGCTAACTATCATTTTTGAGGGAGATTCTCTATAACCTTTATTGTTTGTTCACAGGTTATGTAACTAAGTTTCAACATTAATTTATTTTTCATTAACTTATTTTCTTTCCTTACTTTCGTCCCCATTGCTTGATCACTTCCCAGTTTTCCCTTATATCCTTTTTGTTCGCGTGTTCAATTCGTTCTGCCTGCCCTGACGTAGCGATCGTTTCGTCCTGTCGCTTGTCAACGCGCCAGGGATGTCACAACGCCAGGGATGTCGAACGTTTCGTCGCAACAACCATTGTTTTTAGGAATATCTTAATTTTGTATGATTTTTAATGTTAAACCAATACAAAACAGATTGTTTCTACTTAAATGAGCAACTAAGTGTATTTAACTTTTAGTGGTTTTTTAATAGTGGTTTTTTTTAATTAAATTTACCTAAATAAAGTGCCCAGCTTATATGAAAAGATTCCAGTAGTACTAAAGAGTGTCTTTAATAGCGAAATGATAAAAATAAGTATTTTAACTCAATTCAGAATGTAAACATTGATAAAATTAATACCGACATACACATGAATTGTGAACAAAATTGTAATGAAATAAGTTAAATGAAAAAACTTTTGATGGAAAACTTCACGTTCAAATCTTTAAATATCATAACTTCGGAAGATAACAAAATATAAATAATACTCTAGACTCCTCAATTTGAAACATTGCTAGTCGTTAGGGTTAATATTCCGCACCTCTGGGATGGATATGGTGGGTTACACTTAAAGAATAAAAGAAAACAATGGATGAGGTATTCAAGTGGAAGGATAGAAGTGTTTTGTTTGCACGAAAAAAAAAAACGATTCGATCAATCTTGTAATTATACTGCAAACATAGCAATAACAATAATGAAAGGTTTGTTCTATCACATCCCTAAAACAGAAGCAACAAGTTTCTCATTTCTAATGCAATAACATACCTAGTTTTACACAAACTACTACTACTACTACTACTGCTACTCCGTTAACCTTATCCAGAGACGATTGAATAGACTTGTTTTGTGTTCGATTGACACAACATCTTCCATTCTTAGCCTCTATCAAAATCTCACCGTGGCTGGCTTGGGTTAAACTCATTTTGCTCATCTTTAAAACCAACCTTCCGCCCGCTGCTGGTGGCCCTAAACCCTGTTCTACCGGGGAGCTGTCTGGCTCGTTCCCAGACATGACGTATTATTTTAATGAAAATTATCTTTCACACAACCCCATCAACCAGGCCGCTGTGGTGGGTGGGGGAAGGGTAAAGCGGAAACATGTTGATACTTGTTTGTTCTGCCAGAACGGTCCTGCCCATCTTCCGGCGCACGGCCCCACCCCCATCGTCGCAGGGGACGCTCTTGAAGATAGTGCAGGATAACACACATCAAGCTGCAGCTGCCCTTGATAAACATCCTTTTAGTGTTGATGAAGCAAGAAAGCTAGCTGGATGGTTTGTTTAAGGGAAGAAGGTAAGCAGGGCAAGATTACCATCAGCCTCATCGTCATACCATCGCCGGGGCATTGCGGGGTTTGGACACGAGAAACAAAACCAAACAAAAAAAATGAAAGCTGACATCATGGTGGATAACTTACGAGTAAGTCAAGAACCAACGGATAAGCGAAGTAAAAACAGTTCACCTCGAAAGTGTGTAAATAAGAACGGAATGGATGAATGGCGCCGGAACAAGATCTTTTCTTGCCGGTGTTCATTCCGGCAGGTCCGGCTACCCGGTCAACCGTACGGTTCGGTTCTTTTGGTTTCTTGAAAAAGGGCGTTTGTTTTTGGGGATTGGCAGGGGCCTCCCTTTTCGTGTTCTTGAGCCATTGAATGAATGTGTATGAGTGTGTGTGAGTTAGTAGGGTTAGACATTTTCTTAGTGACGATCATTTCCAATAGGCGGAAGCGTATTTCCGGTAGAAAGAATGTGCATGCATGAGGCAAAGCACTTTCTAAAACCGGGATTTTCAAAGAGAAAATATATTTTTTTTTAAATTTAAACCTGTAGTATTACGAAAAATCATAAGAAAATTTAAAAATATTCCTGTAGGATTCCCTGCGTAAAATGTGACATCCTAATACTCATCCGGAAGATAAGAATTCAATGACTCTATTGGAAAAAAAACTGCAAATTAATAGCTCTATTCGTCGTACGAACGGCCCGTGCCACATTACGGCCAGCCACGTTCGTTTTGGGGCGTATCCAGGGACATGCAAACCACATCCAGCCAGTGCATAATCGCCCGTATGTCCTTACCAGACGACCTGCTTCCTAACTTTGAGATCTTACGATTTGCCCAAAATCGCTTCACCCAGCATGCACGGAAGCATCCTGCTCTCCGTTTAAGTCAGCACAGCACGGAACCTTCGGTACACAATGCTTTACAAGCACGGGCAACCCCTTTTCCGGGGTGCCGAGCCGGCACGGTAGTGTCTCTTTTGCCTCGTAATGATTATGACATGATAAGGACATCGTTCGCCAAGCGTTTTAATTAAGCAGGATGGGGCTGGGTTTGGGTTTTGCCGCTTCCGACGAGATTTCCCGGCTGCCGGAAGAGATTTCGATAGTTGCTGGTGGAAGAGTTATGGCTTCTTGCGTTCGCCAGCTTGGAACGGGTTAAAAATGCTCGGAACGGGTGCCCGGGGAATGATTGCACGGTGGTGCAATAATTTCTTTTGTAAAGATGTCACATTTAGGATGGTTCAATTATTTGTGCATCAACGTTCAACGTGTTAGATAAGAAATAATTGCACCAAAAAAGTTATCTACCACCGGACTTATCCTTGCAAGAATCACTAAACGTTTAAACCTTTCCATCTGAATGCATCCCCCGTTGTGGAACGGAAACTTTCAAGGCGCGTTGATGCATGTTGCTTTTAAAAGTGGCACGAAAGCCGGTAAACGTTCTGCAGCAAAGAAGTTTCTTCTTCGGTGCATTTTGCTTTCAGGGATACAGAGTAAAGTCCATCGTTTGTCGTCTTGACCGTGCGGCCAAGACCTAGCACAGGACGCACGGGTCGGGGTATCACGTGGGAAGAAATTGAAAATTTATACAAGAAACGGTTTCGGTTAGCAGCTGCTTATCGATGCACATATTCAATAAGAACCGTACGTCGTTATGTATCGGGGTTTCGTCTCAATGACGACGACGACGAGGATGATGACGTCGACCGAAAAGGACACCATGCTCCGACACGATTGCGTTTGATGCTGAGTGTTGGTGTTGGCCGTATAATGTTGACGTTGGTACGCTGCTGGTACGAGCAACCAAGCAACACACTGGACGCATTCGCCGCATAGCGTTTGGGCGGAAGGTGGCCATGCGGTTTCTACGGACAATCTACTATGAATATGTAGACATTTTTGCTACACCTCACATTCAGCGTACTACCCACAACACACTGCAGCACGGTAGCAGCTCGTTGACAAAGCAATCGTGCAAACAGGTTGGCCCACAGGCAGCACCAAGTCCATCAGCAGCCCGCTCGGTTCTTTCCCGACAGGGGAATGTGCATTTCGAAAGACAAGAAATAAATTGAGTGCCTGGTGGGTTTTCCGTTCTACAGATGTGTAAAACTCCCTTTGTTCGGGATCCGGAGTTTCCGACGGTGATTGGCTGGGAATGTGTTAAGGGTGTATTGTAGGGACATATTGTTGGAATATTTTTTACAAGCCCGTGCTGATTCCTCAACTGAGTGCAGGATCTTCTGTATCATGTAATTCGCAATAAGCATGTTATCGTCATCATTGTTTAATTCCGTTACACACTGTCGGTGGTGTTTTGGCGAGATTGATGGGGATTGATGTGCCCCGTGCTCTTCTCTGTTTGTTTAAAGTGATTCCACTTTTATGACAGTTATCTTTAGGTGTTTTACATTTATAAGGAGAATGTTGTTGTATTATTAAAGTAATAATAATTTGGAAATACACATGAGCATATTTGTCAAATAATAATGTCTTGCGAGACATGCACATGTTTCGAGATCCTAAGGACTGAAGATGCCAACAAATACAAGTGCCAATTTCTCTTTGATACTGTAAACAGCCTATATATCATAAAGTATATGATAAAGAAATTTATTTACTTAACCGGAAGAGTCCTCTAAACCGCTCGTCGATGAGCGTCATCGTCTACCAATTTAAAATGCCGTCTTTTCTGGAGAATATATCAACTCTATCTCAATCTTGGAATTTTCAATGCCTGCTAGATCCAAGCGAATGACCCAAAAAGGATTTTACGAGTTTAGTTGACCGTTGTTAATCTAATAATCTGACATGTAACCTTTTCATTTTTATGATACATTTTACGCTTATTCTAATATGTACTAAAAAATTAATATATCTTTTCTCAAAATTATCTTTGATGTTTTAAAACTTTAACATTTTATTTGTTTATTTAATACATTATATTATATTTCTCAGAATAAATCTGTAAAATTTCAAAATTTTATGGAAATATTCGTTTTAATATCCATCCTTTTTGTGAAGAGAATTGAATTCTTCTCAATGCTGTAAGTAAGTGGCTATTTTTTTATTTTAAATACGTTCAATGTAGTTTTACTACTGTGTCCGAAAAGTAAGGTGACACTAGATGTCAAATTTCGCGCACCTAAAGAAGCCTCTTGTTTTTATTTTTCGTTTGTCAATTTGTATGTTTTTGACAGATTTGCCAAGTTTCAAGTCACAACATCAACCCGGCTAGTAGTGAAAATTTGTTTTCGGAGCTGCGCCATGTGTTTTTGTCCATATTGACCAAGTTGTTAAGTTTGTGGAACAGCGCACCTGTATCAAATTTTGTTTGCGCAATGAAATAAACGCTGCGGAAACATTGCGGATGCTACAAAAAGCCTTTTGGGAAGATTCTATGTCGAAGAAAAATGTGTACAAAGGGTACAGTGATTTCAAGAATGGCCGTGAGAAGGTCGAAGACGAGAACCGTCCGGTAAGACCATCCACCTCGACCGACGTCGTCCAAATCAAGGATTTGGAGGTCAACAATCGTCGGTTGACGATACGAGACCTTTCGGAAAGTGTTGGGATTTCCGGCCGGCGGAAAGCTGCCGGATTTGTGGAAAAACAACAGTTGGTTTTTGCACCATGATAATGCGCCCTCCCATACGGCCATCATTTTGAGGGAGTTTTTCACAACAACTGGCCCTCATATCGTTCCGCAACCGCCGTATTCACCAGATTTGGCACCAGTCGACTTCTGGCTGTTCAACAAGCTAAAACGGCCGCTTCGGGGACACCGTTTTCACACTATCGAGGAGATAGAAGCCGCAGCGACGGCGGAACTATAGGCCATCCCTGCATCCGCGTTTTCCACCTGCTTCGAGGAGTGGCAGAAGAGGGGGAAGAGGTGCATTGCATCGGAAGGGGATTACTTCAAATGGAATGACCTTAATTTGGCCTAATAAAAAAACCATTTAGAAAAAAAAACGGAAAGTCACTTTATTTTTCGGACACAGTAGTATGTGTCAAGAACAATTTTATGACATGAAACCATTTTATTTTTCGATTTACCTGTAAAACCTATTTTCTTTAATGCATCGAAACGAGGATTTTACATATTATTACCCTGTTACCGATAGTATATGCAATTTTTGAATTTGTTGAACAAACTCCAACAGCTCCAAACTTCATCGAAACACATTTTCACCGGTTACAAATTTACTTATCCCATTAAAAAAAAAATCAGCCTGAACAGCCTACAAATGGTAACGGTCGCATGTTGTTTGCATTTGTGAGTTGATCGTAAATTATTTCTGTCACGTCCAACACTCTCCGGTTTTTGGTTTCCGAAATCACGTTGACCACGGTCGATTCTATCCCTTCCGAATAGCCTCTATTAGTCACTGCCCGTTCACAGCGGCGTTTGTTGGGCTTTAGCGAGTGGAGCTTTTTCTGTGTTACGAACAAAACCCCACGAACCACCACCAGCACAGACACATCACCTGATGAATGCTGGCAAACGTATTCATCCCATTACGCGTCACGTTGACATGCGAGTAGCAGCACGGGGACGGTTTACGGTACAGCGTTTAGTCAATTAAAATTAAGTATGTAAATTTATACAAACGTCATCTCATTTGGTCTGCTAAAAAGCAGTCATTTCTGAAATTTGTACAGTTGTGCTTTTGAGTGGGGGGAGAAAAAAAAAACTAAACTAAACCACTCCCGAATTTGGATCGCCAGGCACAGGGAGAGGGATAAAAGGGCTGTGAGTGGTTTGCGATGAACCATTCGGCCGTTTGTAAGGGATGGAGAATTAGATAAATTTTCCAAAGGGCACCGAATGCACTAAATCGCACTAATGGCCACCGGACGCATTGATGGTTCGCTTACGAACCGAATACTCATGAGGTTGCTGATGATGATGGACAGTACGGTTGTACTGTGTTACATGGCCGATGATGACTGTGCAGATAAAGTATTCACCACTGATGTTGCAGTTATATTCTTGTTGTATTCTTTTTTTTTGGTTGCTTTTAGCAAGCGGTTAGGGATGTTGTAAAATAACTAGCACAAAAATCACATCACGCAAGGGGTGTACGATGGTGTATCATACGGACGAAAGGAGCATCATCGCTTTTTCTCTGCCTTTGCTCAGTTAAATGAGATAATTAAGAAACTGCTCGGCAAGCGATGTGTTCAGTGGTTCAACAGCGGTTGAGACTTTTCACTAATGAGGAAATGGAAAACTGAAGAATTTGTTTGTACAGAATTTATAAATGTTGGTAGGGATTGATTCCGCTTGGGATGGTGCAGTGAAGCAGTTGGCATTAACATAAATGTGAATGAAGGTTTATTAGATTGTGCTCCAGACTTGCTAAATAAGATGAAAGTTAAAGTGATGTAAGACAATGAGTATATTCTGCTTAATGAAGTTATCACATAAATAGTAAAGTTTGCCATTTGTTTTGAATGCCGTAGCTACGGGCAACATTCATTTAACATGTGGCAATTGCTTGCATAATTCCAAAAGACATGAATATATATGAGAAGAATAATAAATCATTAAAATATGTAATAAAGGAGAAAACTAAAGACATATAAAGGAAAACGATATTTTCATCTAACAAATTGTATTCACTCCATTTATAAATGCATGTAAAATGTAAAATACTTTAATATGACCGATTTATCGGTAGGAGTTTCGCGTTAATTAAATCATTGCAATTTCATAATTATTCAATATGAGGCCTCCTCTAAACCCTCTTAAACATTCACGAGTTCTGAATAAAGCAATTAATACTGAATTGAAAGACTTTATTCATGACCCCACATGCCCACACAATGGAGCAAGGGGCAATGGATAAGGGACGGTAATCGACGACAGTAAATGCAAATGTAAGCTAAACTTTGCTAAAACTAAGTGTGAACAACATTCAAGGAACTGCGCTGCATCCCCAACCGTGCGCTGCACAGCCACAGGGCCGGGAAATTGTCGATGAAAAATAGAACAATCGGAATTATTGAAAGAAAATAAATCAATCTGTAATGGGGTTCCACGAAAGAGTGTACACCAGCAGGATCGTTTCCATCGGTGCCGGATAGAAAGGCGGATGGCTACGCTAATCAATGCCAACCTGCTGCATTCAGCAGAACGAAGGACAAATACACCCGCCGTCCTGCTTGCCACAGTCAGTGGGCTGGCGAGCCGGTTGAATTATTTTCCCGCTCCCTGACATCCCTGATTCGCTTGGCAAACCGGGGGCCATTACCGAACGCATGGAAATGCAACCGAGTGCAGAATGTGAACGCAGAGAGCGAGGTGAAATTGTTGCTCCTTTCCAGCTAATTTTCCCTGCTACCGATCGCTGGCAGGTAATTTGCCTGCCCGTGTAACGCGAAGGTGCGTCATTCGCCTGTCCACTGCACGATGATTAACAATCAATCAATATATCGGTACGGATGGTATAATGGAATCATGCAGGAACTTCGATGTTGTACACACACACACGAGCGTCCACAGCGCAACAAATGACGAGTAACAGAGAGAATGTAGTCCGGATAATGACCAACTGTAGAAAGGATAATCTTTTTCTGCTCGATACATTTTGTGTCCAGGTCCAATGCAGGTACGCAAGGCAAACGGAACTCAGCGGCAGTCAGTCAGGTGGGATGGTTTGAGCAAACGAATGAGTTGGCGGAGTACAGTGGGAAAAGTCGGATGATGATGGGTATCGATTTTGCTATTACAAAATAATTGAAAATAGAAAATTACATCCCGTTAGTTTGTTGGTTTGTTCGAGGCAGCCTGTCAGTAAAGTGCTGTTCGAGCGAAAAAAAAGTACAAATACAAAGGTATGGCAGATGGTGTGGCCAATTGCTGGTTGAAACATTCCCTCCTATCGCAGATGGAACAGTTCCTTTCCGAGGAGGAAATGGATAATTGAGCTGAAAATGTGGCGCATACATCGGAGATTGAAACTTATGCATGTGATTTATTTAACGTAACGTAATAGATCGTAAATCGAATCATGTATGTATAGGGAACAGTCCGATGAAGCTGAAAGATGATTTGCTTAACATCATTATTATCACACGCACGGTGGTGGCATTTTTATATTCTTGTAAATTTGTTTATTTCGGGCAGAGAATATTACCCAGTCCTGGTCGATATCACAAGTGCTATACTTCGTACTTTTACACTTACCTGTCTGAAGTACGACGCGCGCAAAAATTAAAAATATCTTAATAAATGGTTTAATTTTTCGGACCCACTACCAATAAACACAACATACTCGCGTCGTTCACTCTATGCATGGTACTACTTTTGTTTTTTTATTTTTTACTTTTGCTAAAACATTCTAAAAGTTACAAAAAAACTTAAACACTCTCAAACACCACGCACCTACTGTGCGCTAATCGCTACTCTGTCTAGGAGATCGTCGGGATGGCAGAGTACAAAACTGGTCACCGTTTATTTTTTGTTTCAGCTAGCGTTAAAGATTAGTTGCTTTAAGTCGATCTTTCAAACGCAGAAACAAAAAAAAAGTTGGAAGGGGATGAAAAGATAACAATGTTTATTTCATTAATAATTTCGGAAATAACGCTTACTTGGTGCTTAAGTTAACGCATAGGTATGATACAAAGTGGAACATTTGAACGCGAAACTAGAGAAAATTCCACATAAATAGAACGAATGTTAAAACGTACTTTACACAATGATCGACACAATTGTTTTGCAAAACATTCTCAGTACGAGCGGTTTCCCATTCCGTTTGATTATCTCCTTTCTCGCTCGGTTATCAATTTAACATGCCTGGATTTTTCTATTGTTCTCTTCTTTAACAGTTTTTCCCCCTTTTTTCTACTGTAAAACAATGTTTTCAATGCAGATTTGTTTTCTGTGTTTGTTGCATATTGTTTTATTGTATTATGTTGTTCGTTTTTCGTTCGTTTTTCCGTCTCATTTTGCAATGGGTGCCAATTTGCCCATTTGAAAAGCAGCTCCAATTTAAAGCGTAAATAATAGAAAAGCGCCACTACTAATTAACGGCAGCTAAAATTATCAACCTTCTTTGTTGCTTCCTCCGGGCCACAAATTAAACGCAAACGCGCTTCGTGCAGAATATACCGGTGAAAGTGTGTTCGTGTGTGTTTTTTTTTCGTTTTCTCCTTGTTGTTGCTTTTTACTTCATCATGTTGTGTTTTCTACATTTCCTTTCCCCCGATTTTAATCATCCAGCGAGGGAAACAAACACTGTTTTGAGTGATTTATATTTTCCTATTAATTCTCGTCACTCACGTTGCTAGCTTTGCTTGCCCGGGTGTTTGTTGTTTCCTTCTTTATCGCGCTATTTCCCTATCGGACTTTGCTCATTAAACGCGCAACACTCGGTTGCTGTTGCTGTTGCTGCTTCTTCCATGTTGCAAACAGTTCCAGTGAGAAGTTTTCAATTTCCTTACGACAAGCTCAATCTTATCTGGGAGCTTGTACGGGGAAATCATGAACAGTGTGGGTGGGGTTCGGGATTGATATCACGCTCAACCATGGGATGGTTAATTTCGTTAAATTAACAACCAAGAAAATCTGCCACCAGTAACCCCTGCCACAGGTATTTTTTTTATTTGATTTTTTTTTCGACTTTCGATTGACATTCTTACTTCTTACTGATTTGGCTGGAAAGGAGAGTTTTATCTGTGTCCATTGTGGCGATATAAAATGGGACTTTGTCCTTTGCTCTTACCTTTCAAGAGTCTTTCCTGCTCAGTCAAGGAAGATGGATTGGTTTATTCAAGTTCTTTCGTTTGGATTTTCATCTTTTCTCAGGGTTCATGAAATTAAAAATAAATTAATACGAATAAAAGTATAAGAGATTTTACCTGCAGAAATAAACTCATTTCACTCTTGTGCAATCCAAATTTCTGTAACCTACAAATCACATCGTAGGAGAGTTTAATTAAATTTCTTAAAGAAACAAAAACAATGGCAACTCAAACCTTTTACTGAAAGGTTTCACAACTTACAAATACTCCTGAAATTAGTCTAGGCAAATCAAATCTTTCCTTCATCATGCAGTAATATATAGCAAATCTTCGACATTTACTCCACCACCGTTCGCCACTCATTGCCCAACCGTCTTGTGTAATGTTTGAGCGTGAAAGTACAGCAAACTGCAATTGAATAGCTTAAAAAAACCCATCGTGTCTACCGCTCCGAAAATTCCCGCCGTACTTCAGAAGCGACAACGTTGTCAGAGCACCGTATCATTGACGACCGTGCACCGCCGTCGCTGGTGCCATGATGGAACGGCAGCGATTTTCATATTTTCCAACATTTTAATTAATCTTTCAAAAGGCGCAAATCCTCATCGCATCGGGAATTGTGGGCCGGCATCCGGCTGAAGGAGAAGGAATTTTTGCCTGGTGAAATTAAAATTGTAGATTAAAACAATGTGCACCGTCTAGTGAATGCTGGATGACGAGTGCTGTGCAGCGAGCGATGAGAATAGCTTCCCATTCTAGTGGAAGCATGAAGTATGAAGGTTTAGTTTGTCGGATTGAAGAGCTGCTGATAATAAGCGTTCATTGCAAAAGTTTGCTTGTGCAGCTTCTTAGGTAGCGCGCTGTTGCAATCACGTCTTTCCAGCTAACGAGCAAGCTGTCGTAGAGCTGGTTGACAGTAAACGGGAAAGTATTGATCGATTAATTAAAGCGAACAAGTAAAACAAATTTCGGCAACACTGTAAGCCTGTTTCCACAGTGCGTATTATTCGACTTTGGAAAATGTACTCATTCACGCATGTTTCACATTATACTCTCTGCGTAAACCATTCCATCTCATGCCACGTTACATAAATCCTGTTGAGCGCCCGAGCTAATCCTTCATTATGAGCAGAAAAGGTAATGTGATGCGTGGTCGATGAGCAACATTTGCTTTAGGCTCCGCTGTTGGACTCATAAAGTGAATGCTACAAGTCCGAAGAACAAGAAGCAAAAATGCCCACCAAAGTGCCGCTAGCGTATCTCAAGAAATTCTTCTTAAGGGCATTATAGCCCTCCAAAAAAAAAAAAACAAAACGATCGTGTGATTGTTGGTAATTAGTGTGGTTTGGTTATGATTCTTTTTGGGCACTTTTTTGCTTCCATTCACTACCACTGTTGCTGGTTTGATGAAACATTAATCGTTACTCACTGCAGAGTACGCTAAGTAAGCACGGTGGTTGACTAAAACGGGCCAAAATGCAAAACATACGCCTACTACGTTAAGCGCTGTCCCTCAGCTTTATTAATAAATTTCACTATCAATCCGCTTGGAGTTTTACTCCCAGCCCAACAGGATGTTCACCCTGAAATTCCATCCACTCGTGGAAGTGGCCCGGCAAGTGGCAAAAGAAAACAAAATAACTTTCCACCGCATTGCTGAGCTATTTATGTGCCTGATAGTTGAGTGAAGCTAGTAGCTTGTAGCTTCCCCGGTTTATGTTTGTTGGTGAAAGCTGCTTGGTGAAAGAAGTTGTTTAGTTTTGCTGTGCTGCTCAACACTTACGAGCCAGTGCTGGGTTTTCCACCAACAAGCTGTGGTGGTTTTTTGATGTCGTTAGGTTTTATGCTAACCTTACCGCTATCAGTTGCACTGTACCGATGCGAACGAGGACCCATCGAGGGCTGCTTGCTTTGCTCAGTTAGGATGGTAACTGATTTTCGCTTCCAACTTCCACTTCCACGCCTTCCACGTGGACATTGAGCGTTGGGTAAACAAAAACAAAACAACATCGCTTTCAGAAATCGCGTCCTCCACGGGAGTAAACGAAATACAACCCGTTTGGGAAATGAAAACGGTCGATTAAGGACGTAAAACAAATTAATAACCACCAAGGAACACAACTTCGCTTATCGAAACTCCCGAGGTGCACATTTCTTCAGCATTCCGAAGGCATCTCGGGCGGGCCGCAAGCAGGTCCAACGGTAGAGGGCATACCAGCCCGGGTGGGAGTTTGGTTGCGATTAATTTGTGTAAGGCAAAACGTACGGATCGAAGATAGGTATAGGTAGGTTTAATTTGGGTTGAAAGTGGACAACACCTGAGCAAATAGCGCACATTATGCCGGCTGGCCGAAAAGGGAGCCAGTATCGTAAAACTGTCAATTGAAGTCCCTCCGGCCGAAAGGATAATGCTTGATACGAACGGTAGTAAAAAAGAACGGCTTGGTTCTCAACACGAGAACCACACAGAACCGCCGGGGGGGGTCGTTGAGTTGAGGAGTTCGTAAAAAGCCATCTTTGGTCCCCGGTGGAAGGGCACAATGAGCATGCGAAGTACGAAGTCCGCACTAATTAATGATGAAGTAAAACACTGGGGTGAATGCTCACAAAGGGGGGTGGGGTGGGGGGACGAAATAAAAATGTTCCGATTGTTTGGACGACGACGGTGGCCTAGAATTGGAGCTACTTGTTACGATAAAGCAACCGGTGTGAGGCGACCACCAAGCAGACCGGCCGTGCAAGTTGCATAATGAAGCCAAACCCATCATCAGTATCGAGCCTAGGCTTGGCAACCAGTTCGACTTCAAACATTCTTGGATTATCGTGAAAAATTGCTGCATTGCTGCTTCAAAGGACACCCGTCCGGGTCCGGGTGTCGTGCAACAATTGCTGTCGGGCATCAAAGGAATGAGCTCCGTTTGTTTCAACCCCCGAGAATCGGAACCCTTATCAGGTGAAGGGTGCAAATAAAAAAAAAAAAACAGGGGGATCCAAAATCAAGGCGGCTCGGCACGGAATGGCGTGATTGATTTTGTGTCGCCTGAATTGGGGAAATTGTGGGAACGCAACGAGTGTGCGGCAGGGAGAACTGCATGTTCGTCCGAGAATGCCAGCCTTGAAACTGCAAAACGGAGGGTGAAAAACCTTCTCCGATGGCTACCATTTTAACAGGTAGCTTGGTTGGTTTTTTGTATGCCTCCCCCCCCCCCCCACAGTAAGTGGCCAAGTGGTAATCCTTCGTGGGTGGACCCTTTCACCGGTGGGACTTAGGTGCGGGGCAACAGGGGCAACTTGATTTAATTCGATTCTGGGGAATGGTTTTGTGAAATCCCTGCATCGGGCACCGGGCGATTCCGGGAGGAATGGTTTTCTCGGGAGCGGTTGTTTAATATTAATTGAAAATTTGTTTCATTGCGCTACACGTCCCAATAGCTAGTTCCAGGTAGGAGGTGAGGATAAGCAGAAAAAAAGGTAAATCAATAAACATGAAATCGATCGTAGAGCTGGCGGAATCGTTTGCATTTGGTTTCGGTTGCCAGATGGATCGAGTAATTCGAGTAATTTAAAACGATTAACTCGCGCTTGAATATGGATTGGGAAAGAAGGAAAGGATATAAGCGCCGTAAAAAATTTTTTCTTTTATGAAGATATATTTGAGATATTAAAAGAGATTAGGCAAAATTAGTGAAAGCTCTGGAAAAATCAGCTGTGGATAACATTAATTTGAAGATTAAACATTAGGAAACCATTGTAGTTTCGAGATATTCTCGATCCTTTCCACTAGAACAACTTTCGTTGATTAACGTGTAGCTTTTGTTCAATTTTACATAGAGTAGGGTATCTCTCTTTAGCTTAAACGATGCAAAATCCTTCACACATATTTTGGTCAGTACCAGCAGCGTGAGAATTGCTCTATTGCTCTGATTAAGATTTTGCCCCAAAGAAACGATGGTCCGAAAAACTTTCGCATTGACGAAGGCAAGCAATAGCCTTACACAATGCTTTATCCTATTCTTAAATCTTTTTGTCTTTCCCCCCCCCCCACCCCTCCAGGGCTCTTATCACTTACTGTGGAGGGTGTGGAGCATACAAGTAAAAACAAACACACAACAACAGGACAAGCTCCGGAGCATTCCCCTTTTGGGAAATGAGAAAATGTGTCCAAGTACCCAATGTTTCCCTCCCTTTTCGACGGCCCAGCAGGGGATAGTGGTACTGAATGCATAAATTATGGAAATGAATATGTTTATTGTAATCATAAGCAATAAGCATAAGCAAGTAGCAGCAATGACAATAACATTCGGCGCTTGGAGGGCATACATATACGTAAGAATGTTGTCACCGTGTGTCTTGTGTATGGAAGGGTCACTTCAATCTGCGTGTGTGTGTGTATGTGTGTGTGTGACAATTTCTCCACAAGAGACCACTTTCGTTGTTTGTCAGCAGAAATAAATGTCGAACGAAAGTCATTCGAATGGGAAACACTGCTCCGGTAGCTCATGGCCTGCTTTCATCAATGCTATTCCCTCACAAAAATGCTGCTTTGATGTCTTAACAATAATTTTCTCGGTTGCGACAGAAAACCCCATGCCCAGTGCCGGTTGTATTAAATTATACCCCTTAGCAAACCGTTTACGGTAAAGTGTTTGAACAATTTTATGGTTCCCTCTTGAACAAAAAAAATAAAAATAAAAGGAGAAACAAAACAGCGTCAAATGTGAACCAATTTTCCATCCACTGCAGATTCAGCAGTTTCCAACGCTTCCCAACCAACCCCGGTGGTGATCGATAATTGAGTTTTTGGATTTGCAGGGCTTTTTGGTTGGTGCGGCTCGATCAAAAATTCATCAAACTAAACGATGAGCAACATTTGCAAATATTAGCAGCAATGGCTTTGATTATTAATTTTATGCCCTGCACCCCAACAGTGCCCTTCGTTACCATAAAGCGTGCGTGCGCTTGTCGCTAAGGGCATCGGGTACCGGTACCGGGTGGTTGACAACACCAAACCCCATAGGCAATGCGTCGCACCGCCGGAGGGGTTTAGCGCTGGGGCGCTTTTCCGTCATAATAATTTATGTTCGCTGCGCTAACAGGAAAGAAAAAGCCAGCACTGATTTATTCCATCCCTCTTTCGGTGCAGTGGATTTTCACTAAACGATCACTCAATCAGCGTTACCAGGCGCTGCTCATTAGCAGGGAAAATCGCTACATCCAAAGTCACAGTGGTAGTAAAATAGCAAAACACAAAAGAAAAAAAAAACACAACACATGCACAAAACGAAAGAAAAATAATACAACACAGTGTCTTATAATGGATTACCATACGGGTATGGCGAACCCTGTGCGAGTCGCTCATAAACGAGTGAAAAAAGCAATAAAATTCCTGATTTATCTCTTTTGCGCGGAATTATGGGCCAACGGCCTACACGGTGGCACGGTGATGGAATATTGTTGCTCATTAAAAATCTTATCCATTTCTACTATCAACCATCACCATCGTTACGATCGAGGTTGGACTGAAGCGATATTTACAGCACTAAACATCGACCGCACTAGTGTTTCCTTCGTTGCATATATGTTTCTAAATAGTCTCTATCTCACTAATTATATTCATCACTTTCTACTTCATCTCCCACCGGTATCTACTGCTTAATCTTAGTTAATTGCTTTCGTTCGGTCGCTGTTTTTCGACACGAGGACGATTGACTTACATGCTATGGTTTTATTGCTTTTCGATACTTCGACATTTTATGTTTCACTCGCCGCACAGCAGCTCGCGAAAGGTTGGATCGAGCGGATGCAGGCTGCAGAAGTGATGGGGTTGTTATTTCGCTGTGAATTGAATTCGTTTATTTTGTTTTGTTGCCTACAGTACAGCGATCTTTTTTGTAAGTTTTCCAAATATCGGTCCTGTATTTGTAATAAATGCCTAAATATTGCTTTTTCTTATTGCATCACAATAGCTTATTTTAGTTTCTTTTGTTGTGATTAATTTATAAGTTTTATTGCTTGTTTTTGGCTTTCTAACATTTTAAGAAATTTTATTATTTTCTTGATATTTTTCCTTACATTTTTGCTCTTAGTTGGAGTTAGATTCAATCACGATTACATTGTATCGATTCAATCTTCACCCAAAGGATGAACTGCTCGCCGTAGAACCTGTCCTGGCAGAGAACGCAATAATATGCAATCAGGACACCGCATCTATAATGCAGACGCTGCCCGCCTTACGAAGCGTCATATGACACGATGCACACGAACTTACTTCGCTAAGCGATTAAAATTGTAAACTGCTGTCACACAGGTGCAGTGGCACCCGGTTTCCCCGCTTGCCCCACGCAAACGATCCATCAGGTGGAAAATGCAAATCACACGGTACACGCCTGTCATTAGCGAAATTATCCTGTCCAACAATGCCCGGCAAGCCCGGGTACCATGTCAAATTGCGTCGAAAATGGGTAGCTTCTTGCGGGAGTGAAATTAATTTTGTACCGAAGAAACGGAACCTCGCCTCGTCACGGCGATTGAGCGTTCCTTCATCAATTGGAACTGGGTGATAATTATGTTTTCGCTCGCAGAAAACATAAAACCATTAGCCATTGGTCATTGCCAACGTTCGATGCGCTTGATTGGGTGCCATAAAATCCTAATACGGTGCAGGGTGTGCTTTGGAGCGATTAACTGTTTCGGGTATAATTAAAATGCCTGGCAACGCCTTCTGTCCTTCATGCTGCCCGAATGCTCGGTGTCGGTCATTTTCGCCATTATGACAGATCACAGTCAATAATACAAATGAGCACGATTCGGACATCGGGTGGGAATGATAAAAAATATAACACCACAGCCGTGAGTATTCGGTTCGACAAGGCCGTGCAGTCGAGACTGCAATCAACTGCACACAGCTAATTAGTGCGATGAGTTCTCTCGGTGGCGCCTCCGGTAACCCTTTTGGTGGGTAATGGCCGGGCAGTGGCTGTGTGCGAGGAAAGCTTCTTCGAAGAAGATGCCAGCCAGTTAATGAATTGCTTTACCTTTATGCATGCATTGCTCTAGAAACGAAAGCAATTGTTTAAGTGCCTCCGATAGACTTGCTTGAGCCAAATGTAATTTGTGACCGATGAAATAAACCGGATGGGCCCGCAACGGAGTCATATACTTGACGGTTGACGGTCCAGCAAATGGGTTTCTAGGCAAATATCGAGTTAACATCAACCTTCGTTTCCCGATTCCTGAGGGATAACAAATGTGTGCGAGGGCATCAATTTGGGGGAACAAAAAATTAACATGATAGGCGGCACGGCGTGGCGCAACGAATGGCCACTGTATGGCAACGAATTAGCAATAAAAGCATAAAACCCTCCAGCCCAATTTCTTATGCGCTACATAAACTCGCTAACTATCGGTTGAAATTGTTTAGTTGTCATCGCTTTTAACGATCGTGCGAATGGTCCAAAGGGAAGCTAGTGGCTGCGGCAGAATACTGCATGCCAAGGAAAAAAACATTTGCGCGAAATGCTCTCCGCTGGCGGGAGCGTAATCTTCGCTATTTGTAAAATTTATGAATTATAACTCCTGATTATGGCACTAATTTACTGTGTATCCTTCCCCCCAGTGTACCGTCATGGTTGATCTCACCCAGAGGACGTTTATGTGACCGACCGAACTCATCACAAACCATCCGCCAATACACGCGAAATCATAAAACAGGGAGCACTCACCCCAAAGCTGGGAGGCGAACGAGTAGGTCCCCGTTTAGCCACGGAATAGCACGATTAATTGGTTTATTTGACTGCTCGAGTCGGTCTCGATCGACTCGTTTCGAGCAAAAGTGATGAATGTTTTTGTTGTTTTGTTTTTTTTTTTGGTAGGACATACTAAGGATTGGAGGGTTGTTAAATACTCCACGCGAACCAACCCCTTTGCCCTGCCAGTCCGAATTGGTTGATAAATATTTATAAAATCGTAATTATCGCAAATGTTGTTGCCACTCGGGTTACCACTGTGCACGGTCGGTAACGATGAACGGGAGCCATTTTTTATTGGATTTATTCATTAGCTAATCTCGCATGATCTCGTCAACCAATTGTTAGGGTTTCTAGGAAGAGTTTTGCTCTTCTTTTGGGTTGTTTAATGTTGCTTTCCATTATGAGCGTACCACCGTTCGATTGGGTTGCGTTTTATTGCCTGCAGTACAAATAAGTGAGTGACAGTTTGCGAAACGGGATGGCGCATTTTTGCTGTATTTCTTTTCCAGCGTTCGCATAACTTGAGTAGCTTGAGGCTTTTTATGTTGTTCATCCGTTTCGTTTACCTTGCATCTTTCATTTTTATTTTTGTTTTTTGAAAACGAAAGACATTTGTTGCCAATTTCGTTTGTTTGTTTGCACTTTTTTCCCCGCTCTCAAGCAAACGTTTTACCAGCTGATATTAATTTCTCTTCGTGTGCATCGTCGTTGAAGACATTTTTTCTGTTGCTGTTATGGTAGTTTTCGTTTCACCTGCTAATGTGTCTGCATCCGGAATCCAACCTTTCGCACCAGCTCCGCGTTGCGTTATTGCTTAGTTCTGTCGAAAAATTGTTTTTCTTCACCAAAATCCGTCCCTCATCACAACCCGGCCAAGGGGAAAATGATGAAGGACGCCGGAAGAGCTTATAATAAATGAAAAAATATTGCTATTCGTTTGAAGACATTCGTTAAGCTTATATCTATTGGCTTACGCTAGTATTGCATTGTTCTACCCTCTGTTTCATCCCCTTTATAGCACCCTAGGCTTGGTATTAAATTTATGATTTTTATTTCTTTTTACAGTAAGCTTCATGAAAGGCTTTTGTGTATTTATTTTTTAATTATGAATAAAATCGTTAAATGTTTTAGTTCAATAGGTATTTAATCACCTCAACTGAATGTAATAAAGTGACGGTTGAATAGTTGAATTTAAATCGTAATATATGTGATGTTAAGTTTTTTATGTAATGTTTATTATTTAATCTTCTTTAATATTATAAATTGTGCGTTTGCTTTTTTTGTTATATATTTTTTTTCTTTAAATTTTACTTTACTAGTTGCTAAAATTTGCTTTTTGCAAAGGAAGACCTGTATTTATATCTTCTAATCTATAGTTTCTCATACAAGCATGTCTTTTCGCTCAAAAATAGTCAATTTAAAAAAGGAATCCAGTAGTGAAAAGCTGCAAAGTACCGTGGCAAAGATTGAAGCGTTTGAATGGGAAAATTTCGTGTTCAGTCCGTAATTACTACAAGCGATAGAAAATCTTTACAACTGATTCGACTGTAATGGACTTGTGAGCAGGTTTTTTTTTTCTCCACGAAAGAAACCGGCCAACTAGGATGGTAATTTGGTAAATATTGCTAAATGTTGATAAAACACCTTACAGTGTTAATGTTTCCTGTGATAATAGAACCCACGGCCAGCTACAGAGACGCCAGCCAGTCTCACGCTGTTTATTATTTCACGACCCACAACACCCGGCAACAGCAGGAATTGTTTTCCTTGGATCAAAGTGTGTATTTCACACCAATAAACGGTTACTTCCATTTGTTGATCTGATATTCCGTATGGCCCCACCACTATGTTGCTAACTCTCTCTCCACCGAACGTTGCGCTTTCTCAAACGAATTTGATCACGAAAATTCGTCGAAATCGTTTCAGCCAACACGCCATCCATCAAATAATCAAACATTAAATCAAATTTTATTTTTATGTCCAAAAACCTCGGACATGCCCTTTTTGCCGGGTGTTGTTTTCGGCGTCGGTAACGTTCGGGGGTCGTTGGTTATGTGCGTTTCCCGGCCCGTAGCCGCACGTCCTTGGCTGCTTTCAGTAATCAAATAGTCGAAATAGGAAAAGACCTCTGACACTATTTGGGAACCAGTCGATGGGAAGGATCGAGACGAGCGCTAGAGGGCGCATGTAGCAAATGGTCCCTACAAGGCAAGAGATAACTGAAACAAAAGCAAAGCTACGATCGATATCCGACCGTTGACCGATACCGATGTCGATAAATGGCTTGTGGTTTTACAAAACTGCCGGATGGAAAAATTGGAAGTAATGCAAGAACCCAGCTGGTTTTTGATAGGTTTTGTATCCATTATAACCATTGAATCAATACCGATTGATAGGGTATGAGCTAACTCCGATAGGCTTTGGCAATGAAAGCTGCATTAATATCTTATAGCGCGGAAGAAATGAAACTCATTTTTGTCTTCATAAAATGATGCTTCTCAATAATTGATATATTTGGAGTTTCCTTATAAGTACAGTTGATATCGCAAGACACACTCGACACTCGATGTGGAATGAAAAGGACTAACGTTCCGATTATAAATCCCGCCACTTGACATGACATCAGTTCAAAAGTGAAAAAAAGGACAGAGACAAGAGCCATTGACCAGCAACCTTTAAATTTGATTTTTGCAAAATAAAACCCAACATTAATACCGTTTTTTTTCATGACTGCTTGTGTTCTTATTTTCTTGCTGTAATTTATTCAATCAATTTAAAGTGCCCAAAAACTTCACACGCTTCACGGTCGGCGTATCACGTTTCGCATGATGTTCATGATTAATTTCGCTAGTTCGCGCTGTTGTTGTGTACGATTGATCTTTAAGCCCATCATTCGTGCCCGCCGCAGTTCGCTTCGTTCTACCCTTTTCCCCCCGCCGTCCGGTAAGCAACTGCAGTTAATTAAATTTCAATTTTTAACACGCATCAAACGAAACAATAAACACATCGATAGACGTCAGTGCTGAGGTGCAACGGTTCGATAAAAATTCCATCGACTGCAATTAACCCACCCACTTTGCGCTTTTCTCACCAAAAAAAAAGGAAAAGGAATGCAGGAATGCAGGGGCTTGCAGCAGTTTTTTTTTCGGGGGCTTGCGTATGAGTGCCGCAACTGTCGTATTGTTGCAGGCCGGCTTCAATTAACCAATCAGCTGAAAGCGTCCGGATCAGCCGAATGTTTGAATTGTTTCACTAAATGCAGAACGTTCGGCGTTCGAGTGTGCCGCATGATTGAGCGATTGCTGCATGATTGAGCAGTTCGTTCGCGTTCTTTTAAATCCGCACACAGCGTTCCTGGGTGTGTGGGCGTTTTTTTTTTGTCTCCTGATTTCCCGATTGTGTCTGTGTTTGATCGTCTCCCCACTGTGTCCCGGTTGAATCGAAAGGTTGACAGGTTGGCTCATTTCAAACCGATTCCGATGCTTACGGTGCGCGGATGGTGATGGGTAATGTATTGGTTTCATTATTTCAATTGGATCGAATGTCAATTGGACGTATTATCGGGTTGTTGTTTTGCGATTCGCGGCTGTTACTTGATATCAATTGCTATTTTAATGTTGCTTCTTTTGTGCCAGTTCCAATCATTGTTCTGTATTTTTTACAGTGTTTTTTCTTTATTTTAGTGTGTTCTTTATACTTTAAGTACTTTTTAGATTTTAGTTTAGTTATTTTACTATTTTGGTGTGTATAAAACAACGATGTTTACGCTAATTGATAGACGATACAGTCCAACGATAAATCTCCAAGATTAAGTTCTAACATTATCCGACTTTTCCAATTTTAACTTTCTTTTTCTTCGGAACATTTTTAACTCAATTGATCTTATCTTCTTTATTTGTCATTATCCGTTAGTTAACCTTTCAAAACCCACAAAAGTGACCTTATTTCGAGTATCTGAGTGGCTTTTCTTAAATGTTTTAAATGCAAAAAAGACTTTATTTGTATTAAATTCAATAATAAATTGTTGCTTATTTTCTTGACTTAATACCCTTTTTTTTCTCCCGCAACAATTAAAGCAAACACAAGCGCCATTCAGCATTTCACCACAACCGTAACCGCACCCATCCATTCGCTGGACAGCTCGCTTTCGGCTGCGGTTGATTAGTCAGCCAGGCGTCGGGTGGCAAATAAATCACTCATCTCAAACTCCCGCCGACCGACGAACGGTGCGCGAGCATCGCCATAAATGACCAACAGGCGCTCCCTTGGAAGTGCCAGCCCATTGCCTTTTGTACCCCGTAAAACCACTGCCGACTATGCAAAACAGCTGTCAATTTTGCACGAGCATTTGCCGGCGTATCGTTATCACAAATATCCATCCGCTCAGTCTTAAGCGGGGGCTTCTTGCTTGTGTTGCTTCATGTTTAATCTTCATAAATCCACACGAGCGCACACTCAAGACGCCCGGCGGCACCGTGCAGCGAGCGGTAATTAATGAGACCAATCTGAGACTGAGAATCTGTGTGTTCTCTTGTTGGGGGCCGACACACACACACACACACACACACACAGCCAGACACAAAGAGATACGGGTGGAAGCTGGGCAGCTGGGGAATTAAATTAGTAGCACGCTTTTAGGATCACGGCAGCCTCAGCAGCGCGAGTGCTAGACGAAATGCCGGTACTGTACCGTGTTTTCCGAATTACGAACGTGGAAATACCAGTGTGGGCAAGTGAAAACAATCAAGCTTCACTCGTCCACGAAATTCATCCCCCCGCCCAAACGGTTTTCGCTGCCTTTTTTTTCTCTCTCTCGTATCCTTCCAGCTCGTTGTCGCTCCCGATCTCTCTCTCTCCCGGTCTTCCTATTGCCGGGGCTGATTAATTAGAGTGTGTTTATGATTTATTCGAGACATTGGTTTTAATTTTCCGTCATCCGACTTCATCCGACGTTGGTGGCCGCGTTCCAAGCGTGGCCAATCGAAGCGGGCCAATTGCGAACGTAGCCGACCCAACGAGCGAGCCGAAGTGAAGTGTTGTTTTTTCATTATAGTTTCGCAAACCGGCACTGGCCGCGTTAATCGCCGGCTAAAGTGGGTTCCTTTCCGTCGGTAGGGCATGAACGCGGTCGAAAATCTGTCGACATCAGCCGAAACAACACGCCGAAGCAACAGACCAGAACGCAACGGTTGTAGAAATTGTACGCACTGGCGTTGATTTAGTAAACTGTTGATTACAGCGCAGTGTGTTTGTGTGGGAAGGGGAATGGCGAAGCAACATCAGTGAAACAAACCAATCCCCAGCAACCACTGATCTCAGTATGGGAATGAAATGGATTAAGAGTGAGAGAGAGAGAGTGAGACAGAGAAAGAAAAAAAACTCACTCATACATTAACAGTTTTCTTTGAACGTGAAAACGCTCCAATATAAGCTTGCTTTTTCTTGTTTTCTTATCGACTTTTATTATTTTTCTTCGTGTTCGTTTTTTTTCCCTGCCACCGTGCGACAAAAGTGCTTTGTAGTTCCGCTTCGTTCGGCAAAGCTCGTCGCTGCGTACTTACGCGAAGGCCTAAATTCCTTGAGCTACCAGGCGCCTCCATGCTGCCGTTCCTTAGCAGATTGCTTTCAGTCGGCCCCCGCATAATCCCCGGGGCTGAGCTTGTGTGTAATAAGCACCTTTGCCTTTTCCATCCTGCGCGTTTGCTTTGTTTTCACACACAACACACACACACATGCGCATCCCGTATGTTTTATGCGGAAATGTAAGGAAAATTCAAAGAAACAGCCACCAGTCCAGGATTAGCTCGAAATCGCTGCCGTAAGTGCGGAAAGCAGTCGAAAAGTGTCCCCGGGAAGGTTGGGGAAAAAAACGGGAAAAGGAGGGCACAGTGAAGCACCGAAATGAAATGCTCGTCTGCTTGATGAATCGGAAGCGATGAGGAAACAGCGAAACGTTTCTGTCGCCAGCAGCTAAGTTTTTACTTGGCTCAAATCCGCTCAAAACCCGGTCCACTGGTACACGCTGGATGCTGGTTGCCTGTTGCCGGTTGGTTTCTTTAATCTTTTGCTAAGCATTCTACTGGTGCGGTTCTCTTTTCCGATTTCTGTGTATTTGTTGCCGTTTATTTTTTTTTGTTGCCCAATGCTTTCCGAACCACTTTAAGAGGCTCTTTTAGATTTCAGAATGATTTCAAGAAAATTTTGGGCTATTTTGTTAGCTCACAAGAGTGATTTGTCGAGTATCATTTATTAAAGTGAATGAAAGACTTTAATAATAGAAGTATCAGTTTTATTTAATTAAATTTCAATTTAAAACTTTATTGAACATAAATGTCCTAATTTAATCAGAAATAAACAAAAAAATAAAAATTAATCTATAATTATTTAAATAATTGGTTAAAAGATGATTTGCCAGATATTCTTTGCAGGCTCGAAAGCAGTTCATAAGGTCCTTTAGATTGATTCGCAATATTGAAATTTTTGCTTAAAACATAAGTATTTTTTTCTGACTGATAATCGAAATAATTCTTTACAAATTCTTTTAGCGAAATTCCACATTTTATTCTTAAACAAATTTTCTCTCATTTTAAATCAACGAAAGCCTAAATCGTCACCGATCGGCTTGGGTTCGAAATTTAATCAGCCTGAAACCTTCCAATAACCACCAGCATTGATCCTTTAACTTGATTTCACGCCCTGTTGCCATCCGGCAAAACCTTCGCTACTGTGCGGCACTCCTTCCCACCAACACACTCACACACACACAAATGGGTGGACAGAAAAGGGCGTACCGAAAATCCGATATGATGCCCAGGAAATAAAATAGCCCAGAATCGTTTTGTTAAATCACACACGCCACTCACGGCGTGTTGTTTATATTTGTCAGTATCCACACCGACCGCGTCAAGTGGTTGTCGGAAATGCTTTAACGGTTAAACATTTTGACCTTTTCTTTTTTTTCGTTTTGGACGACATTGTCGGTGCTTCGTCAGACCAGAGGGTCCAGAGTTTTCCACCGGCATGACAACTCTGCGACAACGGCGACCCAATCGTGTCCTATCTATCATGTCATCTCGTGCGAGAGTGTGTGTGTGCGGTGGCTGACTGACGATGACGGTGACTTTGGTGTCCAATTTATCCCAAAATGGAAATGCTTCCGCACCGTGAAAGTGGTACGAGCTGGTGTGAATCAACAACTAGATAGATGGTGGAAAATCGAAGAACTGTGTTGTGCGGCCGTCCGATCGCGATAAGCGAAGAAACCGCCGTCGGTGCGCCGTTTCGTTGCCGATTCCGTGCGTGATTTCTTTCTGGGTTTGGCTGAATGTGATGAAAATGGGAAAGATAGTGCAGCTTGACAACGCGTCGTTACATCAACCAATGCAAACGGGGCGTCATATTCGGGCCGCAGCGTTGAAGACCGGTTGATTTACTTGGGTGGATGGTGTTTGGGGCTGAATCTTTATGTGTTTTCCAATACCCGCGCTATCGTGCCCGATGAAGGAAATGGCGTGAAGGTTCGACTAATCAGGTGACCGAAAGTATGGTTTTATGACACAAACACACTCACACACAAGCCCTGTGATATGGGCCGACCTGTTCGCAAGGTGTTGCCCCCAGAGGGAAAAGCCTGTTCGATGGAATCCATCTGCAATTGTGGCAGACAACCTGGAGAAAGGTGACGGCCCGATGTGTGTTTTTTTTTCATGACGCACTTCTGCTTTATGCATCGAGCCCACCCTGGTTGAGGGATAAAGGCAACACCTTAACCTTTCGGTGGTGAAATTCGTAGCCATGTTTCATTGGCGTCGGAAATGAGCGGGCTCGTTTCAGTTTTCGCTATCGGACATTTGTATCGAACACCGTGGGGCTTTTGGAAATCGATTTGCTGGGCAATCGAATTAAGGAATTGTGTAGGAATAGAAGTTTCAGAGGATACGAGGAAAGCTAGCAGGGTGTTTTCCCTATGGAATGACACTTTAAGGGGTTGACACCGAGGGAAAAGTTGAGATTTACAACAAAAAAGGGGTTCATTGTAAGGGTTTGATGTGCTTCGAACATAATTGTTGCAGTTCGCGCTCAAATGCAGCTGCAAAACATATATTCTGTGATGTTTATAATGCTTTAATACTATTCGGCATCATCACATTACATGATTTATTCCATTGCGATAAATAAAAGCATAACTGCTTCAAGGAACTGCTCGTTTTTGCGGTCTGATTCCGTGTTTTTTTTCCCCCCAATGAATGTGATTAACAATAATCACATAAAGCAAGCATAATGTACATGCCCCGTACCTAACCGAAGCACGACACGTTCCTGTGCTTCGAACGATGCTACAAAGTAAAGCCGGTTTGCATTACAAACATAAAAATGAATCCAGCGCAAAACAAAACAAAAAAACGAATGAAACATGACAAAACGAAAAACATTTCGAAACTCGAATTACGACATCAATCATTCGCCAACTAACTATCCGAACCGACCAACTCGTACTCCAATGCCAGGAAATGAGTGTACCTCCCCTCTCCTCCTTACCATCCCTTTGGCAACCCCGTCTGACTAATGAAAATCCTGTCCATCAAACAACACGATCGCATTGGGTTGGAAAAAAATGCAGGCCGCTTTCCACTGCGCCCCGCCATTGAGAGACGGAACGCGAAAGCATTTCAAAAACACGTTAAATTGACACCGAGTTCCACGGTGTAAAGATGCACCGAATGTGCACGCTTCTGTGACTGTGTGAGGGCAGTGCTTTTTCTGACAGAGACCGGCCAGGGAGGATGTCAGTTTCGGTAGTGCTGCGTTCCGTTCGCCCGTTGTGGAGGTCATCATCTGTGACGTGAAATGGTAAAATAATAAAAGCCAGCGAAAAATGGGGCATTTTGAGGGGCATTTACCAAGGGAAAGGGAACGAAAAATGGACAGGGAAGGTTTGTTCAATTGCAGATCCCATCCGGTGGCACATATCTTATTCATAAATCAATCAAAATAATTCACTTGGTTGTAGTTTACAGCCAGGAATTACCGTGAAGCAGGCTTGAATTACTTACAAACCGTAGTTTTTTGTTGTGATAAAATAAAATTACAAATAAAATACGCCTTTTCACAACATAATTGCGAACTGCAACTATATAAAACTTCTAAATTAATTACTTAAATAAATTAAAGCTTTAATAATATTCTTAAATAAAACTTATCAGTAAACCTTCAACTTAAAAATGCTTATTAGTAGGAAATCAAGTTAATCGTAAATATAAAAATCAAGTTACTAAAACATACATTATAAAATAAAAAACTATTAAAGCTAGTTATATAAAATACTAAAAGTCGCAAAAATGTGCAAAACTGTTGATTACCGTCTAAATGTTCCCGCAGATGCAAATCCGCACTAGTTTCACGTTCACTTTCATTCACCAAGCCATCACATCACAACCTAGCATAACCGGAAACGAAGCTGCAAAACTGCCAGCCGGAATCGGTTTGCACCGGTTGCATCGGTAACAGCGGAGACTCGGTGGCCCGAACCGAAAACATGCGTCGGGCACGATTTGCGATTTGTACGGCGATTGATCTCGGTTCATAAATCAGTTATATTAATTACAAACAATTTCCGAAAGTGACTCGTACAACGGACGATGCCCGATGGCATCCCGCTGCTGTGGGTACGGTGGGCCTGGTCCCGATCAGCTCATGTGCAAACAACAATGCTGCCTATTGCAAAATGCATTGCAGTCGATGTGTTGGGTTGGGTTGGTTCATTGAATCGAACCATTTATTAATACACAAACACAGTAGGCGGTGTTTATGTGACCAAGGTTTCGGTAGCAAAACCCAGCAACGGGAACGGTTGGCCCGAAACCGTTCAACTAGCGCCACAAAAACCTTACACTTGCGGTGGAATTGTGGCCCCCCCCCCCCCCCCCCCCCCCCATCCGGTGCCCGTTGCATATGCAAATTAATCTCCTCTATTTGCACTCGGTGCACTCGGTCGGCTTGTGTTGCAATTGTTCTGCTCGACGCAGTTGCACCGGGGCTTTGGTTCGATTTGATAAATTTTCAAGATAATTTCGTTGCAAGAATTAATAAATTACCGTGGTGAAGAAGGAAATCCTTTCCGAAATGCTACCAGGCTGCAGTTGAAGGTTAGGGGAGAGGGTCCAGAAATCTCGCTAATGGATCTTCATTTCGATCGCAACCATTGATTCTTGGTGACCGTGCGAAAGGAGACGGGACAATCTTACACGCGCTGGGTGCAACATCGTTCCCTTAACAATCCCTCCATTGGGCATTCTCCATTGGGCGCTGGCAATTCTCTAATTGTATGGATTAGTACTCGAATGCGTTACTACCACTAAGCAATCCACTTGAACGCTGTAGACGGCACTATGGGATAGCTTTCTAGGCTTAGCAAGGAAGGCTTACATTCTTGCGAAGCCTTCATTCTACCTAAAGTGGCCACCTCAATCTGGCTTACGGAAGCGAACGGATTCTCAACAGCCCACGAATTAGCAAACGAGGGCTGGCGCGTGCTCGCTCGCGCCTGCATTCAGCATTAGATGCATCCTTGCTCCTGGCGCTATGGTTGGGCGAAACCTGGTAAATTCGATGAACGATTGTCGATTGGTTTAATTACTATTGTCCAGGGTGGTTTACTGTTTTGCCGGGATTGAGGTGTGCGATAGTTAACGAATGGCACGTACTGCTGCTGCAGTGGGAAATTGCATGATCTGCCTCACAGTGGGTTTATCAAGCTCACAGACGATTTTTTAAAAAATATAAATTATTTAAATTTTTCCATACTTAAACCATTATTGGATCATTCCATTCAAAATGAGTTTGAAGTGTTTTAATATATTCCAATGCCCATGTTTTGGACAAATTTTGGTAAAAATTATCACCCGCTCCCATTGTGCGGTTTGCGCGAGAAACACCTGCACTTCCGGCAATTTACGGTTTTCCGGTCGCGAGCTCTGCGAGCCTGGGTAGGAACTGATTGCGGTCAGCCATCTTGCGTACGTTTGCGAAGTACCACACAACCACCGCTCAAGTGTTTTGCCTCCCTCCCTGCCCTGGGAAGCTTCCACTCCGATATCCACTCCGATGCAACTCCCTTGAATGCAACTCATCCACTGTCCGGTCGGGAGTATCCTTAAATCCCTAGGAGTTGGCATTGTTTTAAGTTTCTTCGCCATACTGCATCTTTCCTGGTCCCCCAATCCCCCTTTGGCTTCCCAATATTCAGCTTTTGATTGGCTTTCGGTGCACTTTTTTTTTTGTATGTGTGACGTTGTTGTTTCGTTGCGAGATCCTTCCGCCACCTTCTGTCAAGGATCGAACGACCATGTCCCGGAAAAAAGGTGCGCTCATTCTGTGCTAACAAACTGCTGCTCCATTGCAGCAAAAGGTGCAATCCACAATGGCGTTTTTGGCACACGGGGTTGCGCTTCCACCGTTTTGGCTCCAAATCAGCAAAGCAGGCTGTGGGTGTTTGGGTGTGTATGTGTGTGTGTGTGTGTGCCATCCATCCACGCCTTGCCACGTTTACCACTTGCAAGCGGAAAATGTGCTCATTGCAGATGCACCCGGCGTGCCCGCTTTTCCACGATCGTGCAATGCATCCCGCTCACACACACACACACACTGCACCACGGAAGTGAGTTCGATGCGGATTTGCAGACAAAATGTACCACAAAATATCCTCCCGTACCGTCGAAAACCAATCGATAGCTATGGGTTTTGGGAGGGAGCGTTTCAGTTACCGCACCCGACGCCTTCCTTTCGGATGGGTTGGATTGGATTTGGCCTAAAAACAAAAACGCTAGCAAACGAACAAAAAAAAAAAAGAAAACAACAAGGAACTGTCGAATGCAGTGCCGTTGCGAGCGGGAGGACGTGCATCGGGGTGAAAGGGAGAAAAGAGATTTGCTGTTTCTGGTGCATGGGTGGATTAAATTGCACTTTGTCTGCAGTTTGGCGATGATTAGTGGCTGCAGAAGTGAAATTTGATTGCTCGCTTTGGACCCTTCCCGAGCGGTGGCCGAGACGAGGAGCAATAAAGGGAAGATAAAGTTTGATCCTTGTTCGAAAAAAGGGTTCTTCAGTGTGTGCGGAAGAAGTGTCTACTGATGAGCTTTTGAAGAAGTTTACACAACGGAGCGGTATATTCGAGCAGAATGCGAGCCGAAAAGTGAGGGGGCCTGGGGGATATTAAATGTGAAAATAGCTATAATTATGCGGTTTAAGACAGAAGGTTCTACGGCATTGCGACAGGATGTGCGGATGCAATGTATTTTGTGGAATTTTCAAGCGGAAGCATTTATTACCATAGGTAATTTATTTAGTAAACTAAAGCAAAAGAAAGACCCGTTTTTTTAGAAATTGAAAAAAAACTCAGTACTAATTTTATACTATTAAGAGTTAAATAAACACTTGCTGTTGGCTTGCGTTACTTAATAAAAGTCAAGCAAAAGTCAAAATACAAAGCAATAATTCACATTCATTTCTGCACTTCGAGCCACTTTCATCCACATCGCACAGTTGCAAGGCATGTTGTTGAGGCAATCAACACTAATCACCAACCAAAACTCAACCAACCATGGTACAGCGACGTGGAATACACCACCACCTTGCGTCTCAGAGTTCCCTTTCGGCACGATGGTCGTTGGACAGCAGGCAATGCAACACTATACCACCCGCCCCGTTAGCAAGTACATCGATGCGATGGTGAGTGATAAAAACGTCCAACGACCGATGCTACTGGTGGTTGCTAGAGCCTTCATAAATTACAGCAGATCATGTAAGCATGTGCGATAAATAAAACGTCGGACTCCCCGGAAGATCCCGAAACCTCGGCAGTAAATTGTCTGCACCCAGAATCCCATCAACCGAAGGGATGCCAATGCGTGTTCCGCTTATCAGACATAGCAAGCGGTGCATGTGTTTTTTGTTTTGGTTGGGAAAAATGGTCCCGAAACGGTTCCAAACGGTCGCTGATAACAGTCACCATGACGCATAGGACTTTGAGGATACGTAATCACACCAGTGGAGGATCAATCCCCTTTGGAGGCCCAGAGCGGAATTATAGTTGGGGCCTCTCAATTTTAAAACGATGCAGAAGGGAAGGGGGACATTGAGGGGTCTTGAAATGAAACAAGGCGAAAGGCGCAGTATCCGCCCTGTATCCGACCGAGCAGAATCACCATGGGAACCACGCGAACCAAACCAAACTAATTGACATTTATGGAACGTTTCAAGTCGCACTACGGGAAGCTTCTACCGATCATGCCCATTCGGGATGTTGCACCAAGGTAGCGTAGCGACGCGATATCGGGTGTCTCAAATCATGATATGATACCACTGTATCTTGCACTTTATCGTGTGCGTAAGAGAGAGAGAGAGAGAGAAATCTAGTGTTTAGCTAATAGAACACTAAATTAATTACCGATACGATGCTTACCGCTTACCAGCAAATACTCTTGCGAGTTTGTCCCAATATCCCATTTCCCACCCCCCGAACCTTTTTACCGAGGGACACTTTGCAAGCGCACTCACCTACGCACCGCCCCAGCCAAACAAATGTTTGAGTCATCAATAATTCACATAAATTACCGGCTTGATGCCTTCTCGTTAACAAGGCACCAAATCGTGTATGCGATGGTGTGTTGGACAGGGGATCTGCACACGAAACCCCGGAAAGCTGCCGTGCTGGAGTCGTGGGGTTGCCTGCCTGCGCTAAAGGCGCTGTTCACCGTCTGCGGAAACTTTTGCCCGTCACAACGAACGAAGTGCGATGCGCACGTCATTCCGTGCGGCGACGGAGGTGGCAAATGCTCGGGGTGTTCCCGTGCGTACTCCGCTGGGAAGCTGTCGCTGGGCGGAGGAAGTTTAGGAAGCCAGTTAATTAATACGAATTAGTAGCGACATTTATTCAGGAAACTTACGAGAAGCTTCCAGCCCGTTGGGGGAGGTGTTCCCTTCCACAGTTCGTCCGAGTGATATCATAAACATTCACATACACAGCACACCGGGCGGCTCGATCAGCACGGGACACGAGACAGGATCAAAATCAACAATTAATCATGACTTCATTCGGGTACCGCACTAAGACATCCACTGGCAGTACTACTGGCACTCATGGTGGCATCCTTTTAGTCATCCCTCCCTTGCCGAAAACCCCGCCTCAGGATGACGCACGTTAGTGAGCATCCGAAGTGCTTAATCCTAAACTTTAAGTAGCTTCATAATTCAACGACAGGATTTAGCCCTTTGACCCCGCATGGGCGGGTAGAGCGAGCAGAGCATGAGATGAAGAAGTCTGCCACGTAGACAACTACAGCCGGATAAGAACAGAATGGCGCTAGGGCGCTCCATTCTGATGTCAATCAATTTCGGTACGGCTTTCATAAATTAGTGTACTGCCACGCTTTAATGTGGGGTCCTGATGACAATGGGGTGGGGGAATGTGAAGGACCGTCCCGAGACACGGCGTAACGTGTGCGCTGTACAATTAAAAGCTTGCAATAATAGATACTTGGAGCGAAACTTTACCCCGAAAGCCGCTGACAACCGGGTGCAAAACTTCGTGAAGGATCAGGCGTGCCGCCCCGTCAGTACACCTGATATGAAAGGAATTGTTTAGCAGCGAACAATGGAATGGAATGGGGGTAAGTTTTGGCAGCTGGGGGCACACATTTTGGCAGCTGTTTAATGCTAATATATTAAATGCGCTACCTTAAATTCAGCTCGAGCGCATGATGCGATCGTTCCTGCAAACATGCTTGTATGAGAAATGTGTTTAAATTGCTTTCAATGACTTTCTTATTCACAGTGTTATACTATCGAACGTATTTTAAATGTATGTAAATTTGTTTAGTGTGAATGTATGTACTGTAAGCGGTATAATGTACAAGCGCAAATATTTACAAAAATAAATGTAAAAACTCACAAAACGACACACAACAAAGTCAAACAAATAATAATTCAAAAATTCGTTGCTAAACATTACTTTAAATGTCTAATTTTGTAGTTTTAGTCTCCGCTTCTTTCAGGAACTTTGTACCGAACCACTGTCCTTCGTTAAGTAGGTTTAAAGAATATCAAACCGTAAAAGCCAAACTTTTCCTACGTTCAAGCGTAACCTTTTGTATCAAACCGTGCAGTAGTGAAAGAATTAATTGAAAATTTTGAAAAAAATACACGCACCCCATTAGCGCTTACTTACCGAAGGTTTTGGGTTTTTTTGAAAATAAACATAAAACGCAAGCTTTCGTTCATTTTCATTTCTTTCCTCCATTTGCAAATTCCACCGAACGATTTCTTTCCGACGTTAGGTTGCAGGTAAAACGTAAAACTATATTAAGAAACTTAAACACAACTTTAAACAACGGAAAACAACAAACCCATAAGAAGACAAATGAAACACAACAAACACGTGGCGTGGGTGTTTTGCTTTTATAAACTGTTTCAAATGGTTTTTGTTTCACTATATTTCATTCCATTTCTCTTGCGGACTCCGCTGTGTTTTTTGTTTTGTTTTGTTTGTTTGTTTTGTTTTCGCTTAGCTTCTTATCTGCGTACGCCCTCACTATCAATAATTGTAATCAATCAATCGATAATATAATAATAATACAATACAATATATAATAATATGTAATATAATATTTGCGTTTGTTTTGTGTTGCCAGTGTGTCTATGTGTAGGTGTATGTGTTTCGAGTGTAAATTTCAAGCGCTTTGCTTACTGTGGTTCATATTAAATAGGAAATGCTTTTTTTTTGTAACTCTCAAAACCTACGCAGTTAATGTGTGTGTGTGTGTTTGTGTATTTTTTGTCTCATTGCTGTGTGTGTTTTCATTTGCTAGTCAACCGTTACACAATGTTGGGCTGTCGCCACCATTTTTTGAATTAAATCCATGTGTTTGTTTGTTCGAGTCGCGTTGGTTGGCATTGTTTAAATGTCTTTTTACAGGTAATTTTTACACACTTTATAAAACAATCGAAACAATCGTGTCCTTTAGTTTGCCATTCGTCGTTTCGTGTTGTTAATCGCGATTCGTGTTGTGTTTTTTTTTTGCGCGTTTCATTCATCCTGTCCGAAAATGTCCCACCAGTGCAGCGAGAGGTTCCGTTCGGTCAGTGCAATTTGCAATCGGTATAAAAATATTTGTCTTTTCTTTGATCACCAGCTTCGAACACCCCTGCACAACAGCTACTTTGATGGAATGGATTAAAAGTTGCACGTCGCAAAATTCCTGGACAAGCGGTTAAGAGTGACGTTGCTATCGATTTTAACTGTCCCATATATATTTATGCTTTCAAATATATACTTTCCAATGCGCGAGAATGAAATTGTTTGCCTCTACGAATATAGGTTCATAGCACTACGTATTTAGATGATGTTGCTTTGTTTTTATTTCCATGCAATTAATATATTTGCCTTCTCTATTGTTTGCTTTAATTCAAGTCAAGTTGTGTTATAATTGCTTGCAATGTATGTAAATGTATAGATATTGCTTATTTACAATTGCTTATGCGTTCGTTTTCCTATCACTAGTAAGTTAGAGAGGTGAATTAAACGTGGGTTTTAGCACACTTCTCAGTATCACCGGCAGCCAAAAAAAAAAAACAGGACAAAAAACCTCTACCAATTGCAACGCGCAAACGTGATTTAAATGGCATCGAAGTGAGTATGGCGCAGTAGATGAAAACCGAAATGTCAGTCGTTCGGTCCACTGCCTGAGTATTGTTTCGCTTAATGTTAAGCCTACGGTACTGGCACTAATCAGTTCACTACTTGTGCTACAGCAAAACGAGAGCAAACGCATAAGTGAAGCAGCACGCCTTGTTTGCAGTGCTTCCGCGTAACGCTTGCAGCGTAACGCCGCGTTACGCTGTAGTGCTTGCGGGATGGGTACATTAGTTTAAAACGTTTTTTTCAAACCTTTCATCAAGTCTTGTTAAAATTCTTTCTACTGCTGTCATGTATGATTGACATGCTTATAAATTAATGAATTATTTTACATCACGCAATAAATAGTTCTTATCTACACCACCGTTACCGTTTCGTGCTTTTTTGTTAGTGAAGCTTTGGTTGAATACGTTTCGTGTCAGAGATCATTCGAAAGCTGTTCCGTTCGCAATCGCCTTTTTTATGTCTTTCTTTGCTGTTCTGCTATGACTAGATGTTACACTCTCTTACTTGCAACTGCTCGAACTCGGCCAGTTGCAGAGGAACAGGAGTGAAAGAAAGGTTAAACAGGGGCCTGCTCTGTTACGATTCGGCCCGTTAAAATTGCTCTTTTAAACTTATCGTTAAATATAGTAAGTGATTAGATAATTGCTCGTTTGGACGCAGTACGCGGTACGCCCGCTGGTTTTTGTTTTGCCAGCTGCTGCAATCTTGTACTACCAGTAGATAACGCTAATTTAGGCCCTCTAGGATAGTGAAGCGGGATATCGGGAGAACCCCATTGACACACCCGTGACTACTAACGTACTAATTGAACCCACACTCTCGATCGTACCAAGAAGTTGCACTGAGACGATAAGCACTATAGATAGAACAAACGAATTGACAATCGTTGCCAAAGATGGCGTCGGTAGGGACCTGCCTGTACTGTCATTGCTTAGCCTTTTCACTTTCTTTATGTGTGGTTGTGTGTATGAACGTAACGCATAATTGACTATACAGAAAACGGGAAAGAGTATGTTTTCTAATGTAAATTCTACCAGGCTTACTTAGTAGTAGTAGGGGATGGCGATTATAGTTTTGTACAACCATTCACACGATTTCATCTCACGTTCACTCGATCTTCACGTTCATACCTCTCTCTCATGCGCACACTAACACACTGACCATTTTACTTAACACTAATTTGTTGCTATTTATTTGCTTGTATTGCACGTTTTACCCACCTACTCCAATAACGCAAAGTTTCGTTCCTTGCCGGAAAGTGTTTTTTCCCTCAAGCAAACGAACGTCTTCGTTCGAGGAGAAGAGATATAGAAAATATAAACGAACGATTCGGCTCGAGCTGTATCGTGCCTGGGTGTGGTTAATCGTTGAAAAACGCGACAAATGAAACACTATCAAAACTGACCGACCGGTAGTGCTGGGGTAGTGCACACGGTTCACACACACCATTACGCATACATACCATGATGGCATATGGCCACCCATCTCGTACATAAAACGTCAAACAATCACACAACAATTCGCATTTAAATTTCATTCGTTAAAACTCGATCTCTGCTCCGGCTCGGTGGACAAAAAGCACAAAAAGAAAAACCCCTTGGTCATTAACGAGCGTCCTGTCACTTGTTGGACAGCCCACTAACAAAATGGGTGAGTTTCCTTCCGGCTGCGCTGTAGGCCATAATTTTTCCCTTACTCATCCCGCATTTCTCATCATTAGCGACCTGGACACCCCAAAACCCATCACCGTACTGCAATGTCCAATTAAATTTCATCAAGATAACGAAGTAATCGCACCTCACTTTTGCAGTGTTTCGTTTGTTTCATCTTCTTCGCCAGGTGGTAAATCTTTACCGGGCACCGTCCGGTCACTGTGGCGGTGGCCTTATTTTGCAATAGAAAAAAAATATGTGACGATTTGACAAATTGGTGACGACTTGTCAGTGTTTCGCTTTTTTTTATTATTTTTGTTACTCTTCTCAACATCCTTCGGAACAATCGCAAAAGGAAACACGTTTATGAGAGTCATTTACTTCCGACTTCCGGACTGGACACGGCCAACCGATTGGCCGACCATTGCCGACACAGGTGACGTAGGCATTTATAAAGTACAGCAAAGCGAATCTGGTGCATTGGGGGAAGAGTCTGTTTTTTTCGTTTTCACTGTTTTTACTATCTGGTATTTTGTTTTTCTTTAGAGTTTTCAATTTTCTTTCAACTCTGCTCGCATTCATGACGGTGTACAATTTTTTGTGTACTTTTTTTCCAATAAAAAATGCCACAGAAGGCATCACTTTAACAAGGCAGGCTTTTCTTTTTTTCCTCCAATGCTGACAACTTTTTGTACCGAATAAAAGAATCTTCTCTGTCAATAATCAATCAACGGTTTATGGCTCAGAAAGCAACCGCACCGAACGCTACCATGAATGGCAATTTACGACGGAAGCAAATAAAATCAACATCCTGCCGCCACGAGCGTCACGAGGGGAAATGGTGGGACGAGATTCATTCCGAGCAGCGTGAGACGCCCCACGTGCAAACCGGAAGTCACCCTGGGAGAGAACTTTTTTCGAGAAGAAACTGTTCGTAAAATGGAAAATGTGCCTCTTTGTTATTGTTTTTTTTTTACTTTAAGTTGCTTTCTTGCTACTGGAGTATTTGGAAGCAGAATATCATAAAGGTTTTGCCAGCGATCCACAAGGAGGTAGGCTTCACACGGAACGGCAAACCCCTCTGGTACTGTCGAGCATGAAGTGAGTGGGTGCCTGAAAAACTGGGAGGGAAGCAGTGAAAACTAGTTTTAATTAAACAACTTTAATCGTTTTTAGCATCTTTGCAAGAAACTGCGCGTCGTCTGCGAAGGTCCTGCCCAGGAAGCCGAGGAGAGATCATCAAAAGGATGCTTCAACAGTCTTCTGCCAAGAGCTTCCGCTTCCTTTTGCCCGGAGAGCTCACGTCCCACTCCGCTTTACAGCGTGATGCCGTTGGGATGAGAATCGAGTTTTAAGTAAATGCTCCTCTACTATCCTTGCCCGCATGCACACGCATCCTCAAGCACACGTACCAGCTCACACATCCAACAGCTCACAAACACCCGCTCACACCGCGGCGAGACAACGGTTGGAACAACAACTACCATGCATAGATCTTCCCAAAAGCTATACACTTCCTTCTTATACCACCCTACGATTTGCATCGGCAAGAGGCAAGAAGCAAGAGTTTTCTTTAGCAATAGTTTGCTCCAAACACTTCCAGGACCCGCATTACTGTTGCCCTGTTGTCACCGTTTTCAGCAGCGTACACACATGTGTGAGTGTGTTTTTGTGAGCGTGAACATTCACATCTCATCCACCAACTCACCCCTGGGAAATGCCCACGGAGTGAAATATTTACAGTACACGGTTGCTTGTTTACTTATGTCCTAATTCGTTGTGTTCAGAAACGTTTTGCTACTTCGTTCAGAATCTCGTTGCATCCGATAGTTTCGATATTTGTTTATCTCGTTGCACGTTTCACGTCCTGTGCAGACACTTAAACCTTTTTCCAGAAGGGACAACGTAGGAAAAATGCAGTGCTTAAGAAGAACTTAGGTGTACACGTGAAGTCTTTTTTTGGTAATGATCTAGTTGTGTGTATGTCAAAAGTTTAACTAACTAAAACAAAGCATTCTGCATACATTTTCCAAATGGACGACTAGAAGTATTAACAAAAAAATTATAATTTAAAGTTTCTTAAAACACTGTAAATAGGATTGAATTGAAGAACACATGAAAGTATAGTTATGTTTTGTGCGAATATCAATAGCAATGAGAATCAATGTGTGGTCAACAAGTCATAAACAACTCGAAGGACATTTTATCTAAAAGGACTTTGAAGAAGTGCTTCGGAGAGATCAAGTAGATTCACAGTAGATACAGACGATCTTCCTACAAGTAGCGATACGGGTAGCTGTGGGCAATCACGTCCTGGGACTGGATGCCCGCCACAGCTGGAAATGAACTTACTAACCCAAACCAAACACCATTACAGACTAGATGAAGACTAGATTTTCTTTTCCATTCCCTTAAGTACATTAGTGGTCTAGGAGCTAATCGATGCGAACGGAAACTATGCGCCTAAGAACTTACGTGCTAACGTGCTACACCGTACTATACACTATGCTTCCCACTGTGTCCCACGCCAAAAAAGCTGCCTATCCAAAATGGGTTAAGAAAAAACTAAATACTATTAACAATTTCCATTGCTTAAAACGCCAAAGCTTCCGCTTTTCCCCCTTTACCAACCCCAAAACCCGGTCCACATTATTGCCAAGCGTAAGTTATTAATCGAAAGTTTTGCCTTATTGCTTTAGTACTTCTTTGTTTGTTTTTCTTTTTTCCATAACATCTTTACACCTAAGCATTGCTTTAATCGTTTACACACCATTCTAATTTGAGTTTTGTAACAAAGTTTCAGTAAAAGAAGGAAACCCTCCATTGGCGGGAGGTGTTTTTTATTTTCGTCTTTGTTTTTAGTTGTTTTTTTTGCTTTGTTTTGTTTTCATTTGAGGCTATTCCATTTGCAAATCTGATTTGCTACAGCGCAACGTTCAACGTTTTACTGGTTTAACTAAGTTGGATTTTTGTTTATATCGATTTTTTCCTTGTTGTTGCTATTTTGCTGGTCTTTTTGTTTTTTTTTCTCTCTAAATTGTAATCGCTTTTATCATTTACGTTTGGTTTGTGTTTTAACCGAAAGGGAGAATAAATGATGCAGTACAACATAAGCATCGTTAGTTTTCTCTTCCTTTTAAACCTTTTCGTCATCTTGTTGCTTTACTTCATGGACGTATTTGTGATTTGTTTTTTACTTTAAAAAGATTTATGTTTGATGTTCTAATGTTTGCTGTTCGTTTCTATTAAGATCGTTTAAAGATGTTTCTTCAATTGCTTGCGTTGTTTCACATGTTAATTGCTCTTTATGTTACACTTTTGTTTCGTAGTCAAACCGTGAACACACGCGTGACCGGTGACGCAACGTTACGTGTGTTGCTTTAAACACTCTAGCACAAATCAATCTAGCACCGGGTAAATGAATATTGCAACTGAAACAAAACACTTTCTACCAACTTGATTAATTGAGTGACATGAATGTAAAGTGAAGCGATTTCGCCGTTCGCATGGTTCGCATTATCGTTTGACGTGAATCTCCACAGCCCCACATGGTGCCGTTTCCCACCGACGGCCATTACGCGCGCTGGTAGTTCGGACTAATGATCCATTTGCGGCACCTTACCAAACCCCCCCCACCACATATACACACACACACACCCTCACGTGACGCGTCACGTAAATTGTGTGCTTCAGCATGGCGTGACTGGGGACACGCTTTCCGGTGAATCGTTTCGTAGGTGAAAGGTGAAAAATATATGTTTTTTCTTCTGTTATGTTACCGCCCAGCAACGGAAGGTGACGATTAGATTAGGGCAAGATTTATGATGAACTCGTGGTCCAAATCAACCATTTCCCATCGAACCCCCAGAGGGGGGTTTTGGTTGTTAATGAGTCAGCCGTAGAAAAGGGAGGTAAGAATTAAGAACTTAACAGGCAAACAAAAAAAATACACCCCGAAAACGAAATAATACCCTGCCATAAAACCGTTTTGTAAACGGACAAGGACAAACGGACAAACTTAAAATAAATTAAATGTGCTTTTGGAGCTGCTTTTCGTTGGATTTTTAAACGTTTTTTTTTTGTTGTTTAGGATTGTTTGTTTGTTTTTGCATTGTTAAACACTTGTCGCTCCCACATTTCCACTTCGCTTTTCCCTTTTTACCTTCTCTTTTGTTCTCTGTTAGTTTCATCTTTGCACCACTCTTCGTCTTTTCTATTACGAGGTTTTCTTTCATTCAGCACTTTAATGTTAGCTGTAGCGTTTACGTTACTATAATTTAGTATTAACGTGGTTGCATTTGCAGTTTTTAGGATAGGAATTTCTAAACTTTTAGCTTATGTAGGAAAGTAATTGCTGATTCGTGTTCTTACTTGTGTTGTGTTGTGTTGTGATGTGTATCGTGTGTGTGTGTTTTCAGTGTTGGTTTCACTACGCATAAATGCAATGCAATAGAACTAGAGAGGATAAATAAGAGCACATTATACTGGCTGGCGAGAGCAGGCCGGTACGCTAAGCCCCACGAGGGGAAAAAAGGGAATAGAGAGCAGCGAGCACACTAGATCCTCCATCCTTCTATCCCACCCCCGGCTAGCTTGCATCCCGAACCTGCCCCAATCACAAACCAAGCCAAGGGGCCCGAAAAAATTAATTGAATCGTAGTAGTAAGTTAATTGAATCGAATTGCGCAGTACGCAGTACGGCTAGCCGCATGCGCTTTGGTGGCAAGTTGGTGTTGAGATTCGCCGCGAATCTCCCACCCATTCTATACATACCGCACACGACAGCACCCATCTTTAACGTGCTCACCTGCCTCTAGGCTCCTAGGCTCCTGCGGGGAGGTTTCCTTGAGGCTATACGCGCTCAACGCACTATATCTGCTACTGCTAGCTTCCTTTCACCTGAATTGTTACGGCCTACCAGCGGGCTAGGGCAACTATGCAAGAGTCGTTCTACACGGGGGGTTTTACTTTTCCTCTCGCTCTTGCTTGTTTTGTTACGTTTTTTTTTTGTTTCACTTCCTTTGCTTCTCACCTGCTCTTTTATAGATGTATAAGGGTGTAAATATAATATATGTATATATATACTTTGTGTATATAAAGGTTTCATTAGGTATCGAATCCAGCTCCAGCCTGCTCAGTTAATCAATCTTGCAATTTCGTTAAATCGGCGCTTGTTTTTTTTTGTTTGTTTTTTTTTGTTTTGTTTGTTCAAAGAGAGAGGTTCACCTGTTAAAACTGTTGCTATGCATGACTAATGGGGCTTGCAGTGACTAGTAGAAGGGGGTTTGTTCGTAGCTTTCTTAGGTGTTTCGGGGATTCGCACTATTTCGCAGGGGGAGATTTCAAGACGGGCGTTATCCTGCTCACTATCGCGCTAATTGGTGCATAGTGATGTGTGTTCGTAGAGGTTTCGCTAGTTTAGTTTGTTCTACGTTCTGTATGTGTGTGTGTATGTTTTGGTTTCTTCGGTTTTTTTTTTTCGTTTCTAAAGCAGTTACTTTTTTTTGTTTCTGTTGCACTTGTAAGAGTAACGTTCGGCGAAAGGTTATTTGAAGAGGGAAACAATAATAATTGCTTAAATGACTACTTACGAACCGCCATTTCCATTTTGTTCTTGTTGTCTCCACTAGCGCCTGGATGTATGCAACCGGCAGCCGTTCATGGCTTCTTCACAGCAGGCGATCGTTTCATGCAGATTGCTGTCCGCACACGATCGTAACCGGTTACCCGGCAAAGTTGACGTTTATCTGTACGGCTGCGGCCGCCGCTGCGGCTGCTGCTGCGGCTGCCGCCGATGCCGGATGCTGGTGAAGGTGATGCTGGTGATGCTGGTGATGGTGACCGTGGTGATGATGCTGGTGGTTCGTCGCCGTCGTCAGAATCGCGGCCGGACCGAGCACTGCGGCCGCTGCCGCTGCTGCCGCGGCTGCTGCTGCCCCATTGGCCAGCCCGGCGCTCGGGGACGTACTGCCGTTCGTCACCGTACCGGACCCGGCCGACAGTGCCAACCGGCCGGCGGCCAGGTTTTTCATCACAAAGATACTGCTCGTACCGTTCGTGCCGGTGCTGGGGCTGATGGTGAGATGAGGTACCGGGGACATCGGGGACGGGCAGGGCATCGCATCGTCCGACTCGTCCCCCTCGATGTCGACGTTCCGCTCGCGCTTGAGCGCCATCGGTGGGCGCCGGTCGGAGAGCGGTGCCGAATGCAGCTCATCCATCGAGGAACCGTCGAGCGAACTGGGGGACATCGGTGACATCAGCGGCGATTGTGGTGCACCATCCTCCTTGAAGCAGGCCGACTCCAGATGCTTGTTGAGGTACGATTTGAGCGCGAACGTTTTGTGGCATCGACCACACTGGTAGTTCTTGTCGATCGAGTGTGTCTGCATGTGCGCCCGCAGGTTCGACCGGTCGGCGAACGCCTTGCCGCAGTGCGCACACCCGTACGGCTTCTCGCCCGTGTGCGATCGCAGATGACCCTGCAGCAGCCAGGGCCGCGAGAACAGCTTCCCGCAGACGCCGCAGCTGTGCGACAGCTTGTGCGTCAGTACGTGCATCGCCAGCGCCGGCATGGAGACGTACGCCTTGCCGCAGGTGTGACACTTCTTGGCCGACTGCGAGTCGAGACTTCGGTGCGTTTGCTTGTGGCGCGACAGATTGCTCGAGGTGGCGTACTGCTTGCCACACTCCGTGCACGTGTACTTCGCCTTGTTCTCGAGCGCCGTCTTCGGGTCGGCCATCTTTTTCTTCGATCGGCCATCGCTGACGAAGAACGCTTCGTACGTGTAGGCCACCGTTTTCGACCCATTCTTACCCTCCGAGTCGGACGATTCCGTCGACTGTTGCATCTCGTCGGAGGAGGAATCCAGGCTGACGTCGTGCGCCGCGTACCCGGGCAGCGTGTTCGTGCTGTTGCGGTTCTCATTCTGCTCCGGCGAGCTCAGTGCATGCGGCACTGTTGGTGGTGACTGCAGGGGAGGAAGTGGGGAAGTGGCCGGGTGATGCTGGTGCGTCTGCAACGGTCGCCGGTCGGGATCGTTGGTGGAAGATTTTGCGGGCACTAGCACCACTGTGGGGGTGGTGGCATGCTGTGCGGGCTGCTGGGTGGCGAGAAGTTGATGTGGTGCCGGCGGAGGTAGAAACGCCGTCGAGGCACTCAGGTCCAGGATGGCATGGGCGGCGTGCAGATCTTCCTCGGCCGGTATTCTCAGCTCGTAGCTGGGCCGGGGCGGCCTATCGTCCAACGAGTACGGCCGGTAGATGTCCTTCTTCTTCGGGGGCAGCGACAGCGCGGTACCGGTGCTGGTGAAACACATGGCGAGCGACTTCTTCTGGGAGGGGGACCGCTGCGGACTTTCGGCTCCGGCACTGGCCGCACTCGGCGATGCTGAGGTGGTTGAGGGCGTTGCACACAAGGGTGCGAGGGCGATGAACTGTTGCTGGGATGAAGACTGTTGCTGCTGTTGCTGTTGCTGTTGTTGATAGCTGGACGACTCAGGATCCAGCTTCGGCAGGTAGGCGGTAAAGTGATGGGAAATGTCCTGCCCATAGCCTGTGTGAGAAGCAGAAGTAAACAAGGACCAGAACACTACGATTAGCATCAAATAAAACTGTTGACGGTAGCATTCGCAATCGTGTCCAATGTCGTCCGTAGTTTGCTGTCTCCCTAAAGTCGTAAAACAGAATTTGAACGACCCTGTCGCCATTGGAAGCAACAGTCGTCATCAGCTACACCACCACCACTTCACCATATACCATGACGATGCGTCAGTACTATAAATCTATCTCTCCGCCCCTACAGCAGCTCAACTGTTTGTTCAGTCGGTGGGATTTCTGCACCAGACGAAAAACAATCCAATTCCAAATGCAAGGACCAACGCATGCATGTATTGGGGTATTGGGTGCAGAGACGAATACCGACAGACGGTTGCAAGAATTGCAACGGTCTGCTGCCTTTGGCCACTCTAATACTCCCCCCTCCCAGCCACCAATCTCTCCCGAACTCCCGAACCAACCATGGCATGGCTCAGTCCCACACGCGCGACTTCGTTTACTGCGCAATGCTTTTTGGGATTGCTCCGGGACGTTCGTACAAAGCTTTGACCAAAGAACGAACAGCAATCGGAACACGCAATGAGAATGGCGAAGATGTTTCCACAGACGCCACAATAACCACCGCCATGTTGCCCCGCCAAGCTGTAGTCATACGTGGCTCCCGGGTTCCCGGGAGTTCGGGGAAAACTACCCTTGCTGAGAGCACATTTTCACATTTTCTTTTGGCGGCACTGATCGTTCTGACCGCAACATGAAACCCCGTACGCCGTGCGGTTCTGTCGATGATGGGAAACCAAGAGTTTTGACTCGATGCTTGAAGTCCCTTGCGTGCCATCGCGTTGCACCGGACTTTTCACTCGCTTTCGCGTAGAAAATGGGAAAATTGTTGCTCCTGGCTGGTACGGCCAGTTTGTCTATTTCTGTAGCTGGTTGCCTTACCTTCTTTGCTGCCGCCCAGGCACAATATTACCGTCGGCGTTTCTCCACACTCTCGGGTCACGAAATTGCAAATTTCCGTAACCCTCCGGTGGGATGAATGGAAAACTTCATTTTCCAATCGGTCGCTGATGGCGCCATGTGGACAGTGGGAACTTTTCGGCTAGTTTTATTTTCCCCCCGGAACATGGCGGTACGGAGCAACGGTGATCTCACTTCTTCGCGTCCAATAGCATGTGGTTTTTTACCGCAGCCTACTTCAGCACCGAAATGTCAATCCGAAGGACCGAAGGTTTTTGTTTGTTTCGATGGCTACCTTCAAGCTATACACCTTGTCTGCTAGCCTCCTTGGATGCTAGCGGCGGTGGAGCTCACAGGCCTAGGCAAGTGGTTCGGCATAAGGCATTCGTTATTTTTTCCACCAGTCGTTGCGCCCATCACCCCGAACCGGATTCGGGCCCCGAACCACATTTATATTCATTTTTGGCATCTCGGGGGAGGGTACGTCACGTCACCAGCAGGGAATGCTACATGTCCGATAGAAAACAACCATGGCGCGCGTACACGGGAACGAATGAGAGAGAGAGAGAGAGAGAGCGACAGATAATAAGGGAGAAGGTAGAACGAAGAAAGTGGCGAATGGATGGGTTCCGGTACGTCCTTTTGCACATCGAAACGAGCCGATGGATGGGTTTGGATTTTCTACCGCATTGCACCACTTTCCAGTACTTGTTTTTCGGTGCTGACGAATGGGGTTTTGGGCTTGGGTGCAGGGATTGCGAAATTGGTGCTCGTACGAAAAAAAAACACACACACACAAGGGGTGTTATGTTTATAAAATCTTTTCGGAATATTTTAATGGACCCGCTCCGGGTTTCGGGTTTGGTTTGCGAAGGGCAACCGTGCATCAACCGTGGAAAAATGGATTCCCAATCTGATGCAGCAATATTTTTGCTTGTTGTTGTTTCCTGCACGAGCAATTCAAACTTGCAGTGTGTTCTGGGTGCAATTTATTCCGTTGGTTGCTTGCGTGTAGCTGCATGATGTAAAGGAGCGACACTGGTTGCGGTGTCTACTCATCCGCACATCAAGCTCGCCTCGTAACCCTGTACTGGACACTGAAAGACACCATTCGAAACCGTTTTTATTGTAGACAGAAACGGGACAGGCTTCAAACCGTTGCGGTCGAATGGCTTCTTTGCGGCTCGGATAAGACGAATGGCTTCATTGCGCTCACCGGTGGATCGAGTGCATGGAGTGCACTGGAAAACTTAATTTCGGACGGATTACGAACCTGAAGCAACAATCCACCGACGGCTAGCGATGATGGTAGCAAAACATGCACTGAATAAGCAACGGCAAACGGCTTGATTTGGCCGCCATTGCGGTTGAAGATGGAGACATGAGAGAAAATCCCAATCGTACCGGTGTTATTGTTGAAGTACGTTGATGCTGCTTGAAGTACATCAAATGCTGCATTGTGTTTTTTACACATGTATGTGAAACGTTCTTACTACTTTAAGACATATTTTGAGGTATCTTGAGTTTTAAGAATATATCTTGAGTTATTCATAATTAAATATAATGTTATGACTCAATTTCTCTTCTTTTCTCTTGACTCTCTTAATGACTCTTCTTTAATGTAGTTAATGGCTGACCTATGGCTTCTCTTTTCGGCCTCGATTTTTGTTTCTAAGCTAAGTTTTCAGTCCTCAGCAAAACCCCTCACGAAACCTCAGATAAATTAGTACCCGCATTTGTAAATTTATTTATAAGTTTTTCCAAGTACTGATATGTGTCCAGATTAACTAAAAATATTATAAAGCCAGTTTATAATTCTTTTATTTCAGCAATAAATAAATTTTACTAACAAAGATATACGCGAAATGGATAAAACATTAATCTCAACAGCTTAGCTTCTTTTATCTATTTGTTTTAACAATTCCACAAGCTTTTATTAACCAGCACACGGAAAGATAGCTCAACAATTTAAAGTGGCTGATTTGTTGGAAATAAGAGACCGAAGATGCATTCTCTTCACCTCGAAATTTGCTTACCCTAGACATTAACCAGAGTCGTGAGCTGAGACGCCAGGAGCACGCACCATCACGCGGCCAGAGCTTAAGCTGAATAGTTTTCGCTTATATTTTTATCACCGCAATAAAGACGTTGTCTATGTTGTCTAGGTGACGGTAGCGTTCGTAGCTCTCCAACAACCTACAAGTGATAAATATGTTCGACCGGCACGTTTGTGAAGGTTCTGCGGCTCAGCAAAATAAAAAAGCAAGGGCAGAACGGTGCGCAAGTCTCACACAAAAACCCTTCTGCCCTCCAAAATATGATACACAGAGCGAGAAAGAGAGAGAGAGTGAGAGGGAGAAAACATCAACAACATACCGGTTCCTCATTCCTCATCCACTGTGGGGTCATAATTTAATATCCTTCCCCTGGGTATTTTGAAGTTCCGTACGAAGCTAGTGCCAGCTAGCAACGTTTGGAAACGTTTGTGATTTTAAGCATACACGAATGGGAAAGAAAGCCGCTATTTATGGGAAAGCTTTCGCGTACTGTTCACCCCACCCCGGGCACCCCCGGAAGAGGGAGTGGAATGTTGGGTGGAGAGAGAGAGAGAGCGAAAAAAACACCCACCGACGCCCACAACCGTGCGCTGTTATAATGACGTTTATTTACAGTAATTTATGACTTCATAATCCGCCATAAGTAATGATGAATATCGTAGGCAACGTTCTGATTTCTTCCTGCCCCCTCCCCCATACCATCCTCATCCAACCCGGCGGTCCGTCCATTCGAACGTGCACCCCGATCCCCATCCCCCCCCACAGGAGGTTTTGTGGCATACGCCATCCCATCGTTCATTCGCCGGTGGCTTGATGATGGAGAAATTTGCATAATGTTTGCGCAGATAGTTACCGCACCGTTCGTGATGCAAAGCCATCGATTTGAAGGTGTATGGAACGGAACGAAAAAGTGAATGGATGGATGATGGACAGAAAGTCGGAAACATTCGTCCGGCAATGTCACTTCCCCCCAGATAAACACTCTCGCCCGATAAAACTTGTCATAATTTTCAATAAACATAACAGTAATTTCGCCATTATTAATACACAAAGTCGTGCAACATCCTTCCTTCCTTCCGGGAGTTAACATCCTTGTCAAGCTTCATCTCGCACCATTCGCTGCGTGTGTGTGTGTGTATGTGGTCCTCATTTACTGTCAAAGTTTTACCGTCACCACAAATGAATTTCCCAAGTGCGCGCCTTCTTCTACCAGAGGGGGGTTTTTTCCACCCAAGACCACCCAAGACACGAGGACAAATATTCACTTCCGCGCAAGAGAGTGCGTGTGTTTGCGGGACAGTTCCGCCATTCATTATTTACATTAATTTATAAATTATGATGCCACTGTGCGCAAAGTGGAGTTCCGTTCCGTTGCGGTAGAATCGCAGAAGAGACAACCAGCGCCCGGTTCACCTGTTTGCTGCTTTGCTGTAGGTGTAGCATCGCAAGATGGAGCGCCATGAATGGAGAAGCTAAACCAACCAAACCCTGATGCGATGAGTTTTCTGGCAAAGTTGCTCACCGCAAAAACCACTCGCCGGGAAATGTTTTGTCGGTAACCGGTGAGGTGGCGCTGGTGACGCAACGAAGACGCGAAGCAACAAGAGTCACACACAGGCGCGCCGTCACCGTGCGCGTAGTGTTCATAAAGAGTCCCTCCTACCTTTCGAGAAATTCGAGTGTATAAGACATCCTGACCTCTGTTTGCCGAACAAGTGTCGTCTTGGGTTTGGTAAAACTTTTGCACCCGGCTTGAAGCTTCCAGGAGCTTCCAGTTCACCGGGATGCGTGCGATGCTGGATGCACATGAAGCTAAGATGAATGTACTGAAGCTGGGAACTTGATTCATTTAATCCTAGTTCAATACATTTGCTTAACTTTGCGTTTGCCGTTTCGAAATAGGATTAAGAAGTTTGCAATATATTTGCTCAGCGTGAGCGTACGTTACACACGTGAAGAGTGCGCATTTAAACGTCACAAAATGGACGTGAGCATTACAAACGAAATCGTATCGAAAAATGTGTCTTTTTACAGCAAAATCCCCCCTTAAACAAGCGTTCACTTTATTGCACAAACGTTCCCCGATTCGATACACATAAATAATGAACTTTAACGTATTCGACGGCACATGCATCGGCCAACATCTGCCACGCGGGGAATCGATTTTTGATCGTTAGCACACAAAAAAAGCAACATAAAGGCCACACTTAAAAAATCGAAACGGCCCATGCCAGCCGTTACTAGAATCGTCTGATACGACTACACACAAATCCACCTATTCCGGCGAAAGCCCGCACCTCGAACGAGCAACAGTTTGACCGCGCAGCGCCGCGTTTGCCATTCGGAAGGAAATGGAAGTCGCTTAAAGGGAAGAAATGAAGCATAAATCGTAGGTCACAAATGTGTGTGTTCGATTTGTGCGAAAGGAAGAAAGAAAAGCAAATAGACCAATAAGAAGGCAAACCTGTTGTTCCAGTCGCTGGAAGGCGATTCGAGAGCCCCAGCTCGTAAGGAAAATATGTTGAAAATATTTACCACCACACGTGGGGTGAGGCTGCCTCTGGGGGTGGACATCAGCAGTAACACTCTCACACTCTGGCACCGAACGATTACGATGTCGACGCGAAGACGTTCTCGCGACATGGACGATCGAAAGTTCGTTATTTATGTTGTTTATTTTATTCGCTCCATTGAGCGAGGACCACGGATGGACGTGATCGACATTGGTGGGCAGCTCCGGCTACCGGCTCCGTATGCTGAAAACATCCGGCAAAATTTTTATTATTTCCCCACACACCCACCGCCATACCCGGAGGCCATCCTGTGCTTGTGTGCACGTGCTCTGATTATTTATGTACGCGCTGCAACCTCGCTTCCCCGGTAACCGTATGCACGACGCGCAGCACAAACTTGGCCGGTGCGGAAAAAAAAGGGAATGAAATGATGCAAACAAAACAAAAAAGAAAAGGAAAAAGGAGGAAATAGACAAGACAAGCGTTTCGAAATTGCCTGCCCTTGGTGTCCCAACCCAAGCGTGGGTTGCAGGGCCGGCAGCCTCCAAACGGTGACCTCTTGGCTCGTGGCTTGGTGGCGAAACGAGGTGCAAACGAGAGCTTGTCGACAGGTTGTCGACAGGTTTTTGGGCCGCTAACTTTCGTCCGCTTTCCCTTTCCCGAGCACGAGCCTGGCACGACTTTTTCACGGGTTGCCTCAAGCGTAAAGCCTTCAACAGCCGATGAAGCCCCACCGGAATCGAATTTTCATCCCTTATTCATGTAACTTTATTCCGAACCTTCTCGACCCTGGTCCAACCAACCTGTGGCTGTGCGTTGGGATCCACTCAAGGGATTGCGGGGGATGCCTTTTGTCGTTTTTCTTCATCATGCAGTGTGTCTGTGTGTGTTTGTTTCAGTAAACTCTCTTCCGCGTCTAATATACCTGCAAAGTAAGGTGTTCGATGCGTTGGATATCGTTTGCCCAGCAGATACCGCCCCCTTAAAAACCGAGTGAGTGGATTACCGCGCCACCGAAACACTTCTCATTTGCTCACAAAACCTTACAACAGCTCATGAATTATTTCCATACCGTACACAATGCCGGCTTAAGCATATTTTACTCCCAACGTGAAGTGTTCTTCCCTGCCGCATGGTAACGATCCAGGAGGTTTAAAAATAAAAATTGTACTAAAATTCTGCCGCTTCATAATTTCCTCATCATGATAAAAAAGCACGTGGCGACCAGCGTGTGGAAAAATCGGCCAAAAAGAAGTCAAGAGTGGAACAGTGTGCCGCTACCGGCCTACTTCACTTTATCCATCCATTATCCAACGGTGCGGCGGTACGGCTTTTCGGTGGAACCGCGAACCAAAACCGCGGTGGAAAATCATTATGTTCGGTAAAAGTACGATAAGCGGGAACGAGCCTCAGTGGATGAGGCACAACAACGGCAGCAGCAGCAAAAAAAAAAAACCAAACGCCATCGTAAAAGCTCCATGTTTATACGACGGGATAATAAAGCAATTTAAATATGACGAGGTGCGTCAGTGTGCCTGGGTCGGAATGGATGGGTGATGTTTTCTTTCTTCCACCTTCCATTTTTCGCTCTTCTTCGCATTTCACTTTTTTCCTGCTCTGTGGTTTAGAAACGGAAGACAGCAGCGAACGAAGCGTTTCGGGGTATGAGCGTGAGATGTAAAATTTTCACCTGACTGACTGAGTTTCGGGCAATGATGCCGCGTACCAGGAGGAAAGCTGAAGGGAACAATCGACAATGGCATCAATATGGTGATGAGCGGGTGCCTTATTTTCCTCATTTCATCATCATTATCCCGGTAATCTCTGCTGGGAGGGGGCAAAGAAAAACAAAACCACAGAGTAAGAAAACAAAATGCAAACACAAAAAAGGCACCCATTGCCGGTAGAGCCCTGTGGCCGTGTTATTGGGGTTTTTATTTTGCGAATGAAATGAAACGGCACTTTGGGGTGGGTCATAGCTAAACGGAGGTTTTGGTGAAATAATAAACGAAAATTTCTGAAAATTTAAATTGAAATCGGCATATATCAAGCTTGTTTGGTCCCATGCATCAAAAGGTAATGAAAACAGTATATTTTTTTAAAATTATTTTTGAAAATAAATATATATTTTTTCTCACAACTGATCAGTAAATGAGAGCTCACAAACGCGCAATTCCTAGCTATAACTCATCTAATTTATAAACTTATTCTATTAGTTTCATAAATTAAACTTAAGTATGATTAACTTAAGGTTTAAAACAGTTTCAAAAATATCTTTAAATCACCTTCAAATAGTTTATTTTGAATTAATATATTTAAAAGTGTAGCACAAGAATCAAGATAAAAATTGTTTTTATAGAACTAACTTTGTTTACTCATTTCCTTTTATGACAGCTAACTAATTATATTACTTTATTCATTTTTTGTATATTTTAACAAAAATAACGAACTAACCTTGACAAGACGTCTTCATGGGAGTGGACAAATAATTTTAAATTAGAATTAAAAATATTTTTTAAAGGACGTAATGACTCCGCAATCATGTCCCTGAATTTACATAAGCTTTGATCCACCATTCCGTGAAAAAGCACCAAATTCGTAACGAGGGATGGAAAAAATGTGCCTTAAAACTCTGCACCATTGCGCGGTGGCCACTTGATGCTGAATTTTCATTACGAACGCATTTCGTGTCCCACCGTCCGGAGTGAAATGAACACATTAAAAATGAAGTCAATGAAGCGTCACACAAACCCCAAACACACATGGCCGTGGCGGTAGTGGTGGAACGGAAGGGGGAGAAAAAAAAACAAGAAAAACTGCGGCACTAAAGAAACGAAACACAGGAAAACCGACTTTCCACGCGGCTTCTGGCCCTGGTGCAACTGGAAATGCCTGATGGAGTGTAATAAAATGATAAAAAACGAAAAAAAAAACAAACAAACAAACAGAAACGCGCTCGGACCAACGCTGGTTTGCCCGTACGTTGCGTCCATCCGGAGCATCGAGTGTATTCGACAAACGAACCCCACGTCAGTCTCCGGTCTCGACGTCCGTTCCTTTCGGAGGCAAAGGCGAACAAAAAAAATAATGCAAAAGCATTTGTTATTTTATTTCCTCGGCAACGGCAAACTGTAGCTAGCAGCGCGTGGTTGCGCCCCAGCAACGGCAACCGCCCCTCCATTGGGGGCCAGATGCCCCGAAAGACGGTGGTAGTAATAGTTGTAGTAATAATAATAATCGTTATTATGATTATTATAATGTAATCGTAAATGGCATTGCAGCAAAAACGCGTAACGGCGTATTGGCGTCCGGTTTTCGGCGTTTGTCCATTGCGCCAACCCGTCCAGCGTCCAACTCGACTAAAACCGATGTGCGGAAAATGGATTAATACGACGACAGCGCAGTGGGGTGGAGAACGACATGCTGTACCGCTATGAATTCGCATTTTTTCCGTTGTTGTTGACTTCAACTATGAAAAACAACAAATAAAGGTACAATCCATCCACTGCTGGAGCGGTAATGTTTGTCAAATCGGTGCAGGGAAATGGAAAACATGCGACACATTACTGGTCCTGTCCAGCGTTTGATGCTTTATTTTGCTCTTTGAATTCCTTTTTTTGCTGTGTGTGTGTGTGTGTGTGTGCCCACAGTTTAACGTTAATTTGTCGTTTTTTTATTGTAGTGGTGCAATCCTTTCATTGCGTTGCTTCATGTATATTGTAGGAATAAAACAGACGCAGCAGCAAAAAAAGAAACAGGATAGAGATTTAATCCATCAGCACCTGTGCGCACGGCAGTGTTTGGGATGGGATAATCATGCTAGAAACTAGATAAAGCCATACACAAAACTGTGTGCAAATTGATTTTGTCACAGTGAATGGACAGCGGAGCAAAACAAACATTTGAAAAAAAAAATGGTAAGCGACTGCACTTTTCAATAAATGCGCACTAATGCATTTTTGCACCGCTGCCAGTAGATAAAACACAACAAAAAGTGATGAAATTGCAATCGAGACACAAATACGCAGCAACCGAAAATGCTCCAACGAGACCCACATGAAAAAACAAACCATTTCCACAGGTGTGGGTTATGTGTTGCAGCGAAAAACGAAAAGGCAGCATCAACGCTGCATTGGCTTTAAATGTCAATTTTCTGTTTCCACGTGAAGTAAGTCCGAGTTGTTTATTTAACTTGTCTCGTTTGCTGCTCGTTTAGCGTCATTGATTGACAGTTTGCCGGGCGTGGAAAGCGATTTTTGCTAAATTTAATCACCAAACTAACCACTCACTCAATGTCAATTAGCACCAGAAGGATGATTTCGTGTTCTATTACCGCTCCTATTGGTAGCTTTAAAGTGTTTTGTGTTACCGTGCAAATACACATGTAGCGATTTTACTCAGTGAGACATTTCGCAATGCTGTTCGATGAAATGCGATAATAAGTTTATACGAACCGCCGGAAGGTATGCAATGTTTAAACACTAACTTTCCCGTTGGTGGAGAAAAATTTGTTCGAAAACTACGAGTTTCCGAATGTATAGTACCAGGAGAGCATCCACGGAAGAGGTAGCTCCTGGTACTGCGCCGGAAGGTATGCAATGTTTATACACTTACTTTGCAACCAGCTTGCAATGCAATGCGCCGTAAGGTATGCAATGTTTATACACTGAGGTTGTCAAATCATTACATTGTTTGACTAGCCGGATCGTTATCCCGCACCTCATGCAAAATCGAACGCATCAGTCAGTTCTGTCTTGCCCAAATGCATGTCCTCATTCTTCTCATTGTTGAATAAATTCGTTTATAACCTACAACTTACAAAAAATATATATTATTTTAAACACAACTTATACCGATGTTTTATTTGTGTTTGTAATCATCGCGTGCTATTTCATATAGCCGTTTTTTATATATAAACTTATTATCGCATTTCATCGAACAGCATTGCGAAATGTTTCACTGAGAAAAATCGCTACATGTCTATTTGCACGTTTGAGAAAAAAAAACGATCGTTTTGCTGTTCTTTAAACAGGATTCTTCGTGTAGGCTCTTTTATTTCGGTATTTCGACAATTCAACTTGCTGTTTAAGCTGTTTTATATTTTAAACCCGCTTTTATCCTTCATCTATTTTTGCGCCTAAATGTATACTATGTGCAGCAGCAAATTCCATTGCCGTTCGGTTTTTTGTTGCCTGGCATTTCTATCGGTTCAAGTACCTTCCATACACACGTACAGACATACGGTTGCCTTAGTTCCGTTAATGCCCAACTTTACCACCCACTGTCTGCTTCCCCCGGCCACATCCCACCACACTGTGCCATTCGTCCAAGATAACGAGGACTTTTTCAAGTAATCCAATAGATCAGATCAGCACATCTCTGCACAGAGGGTTGGAACCATCGCCATAAATTCTTCAAACGGGCCCACCAAACAAAAAAAAAAGGATTCACCGAAAAACCCGAGAACGAGCCTCATTCCGAAGAACCACCACCACACCAAACGCGGAACCGCCGGAAGATTTGGTGCGGAGGCAAGCGACGAAAAGAAGCGACACAGGAAAAAAGAAACTCCAAACCCGGCACTGCGAAAGAATTATTGCCTCTGTGCCAGTCTTGGTCTTCGGGGTTCTTCATCGATCCGAAAAAGCTTCCGCGAGCAGTTGTGTTGCTTGCATGCCACCGCATGGGATGGAACCAGCCATCCGGAAGTGAAACCAACGCTCTTCTGTCCTATCCGATCAGCGTCAGGATCTTCTTCACCGTCAGCAACAGCATCATCATCATCATCATCATCATCATTACCCTTCGCATCGGGTATGGTGTCCTCGGTCTAAAACCAAAATAGCTAACGAAAAGCCCAAAGTTCACCCTGGCCAAAGTACGTACGGGGGAGAACACTTGCCACTTCCTCCCCACCGCACCCGCTGGAAAGTTGTGGGAGTTGTTAGGAAGAAAGTGACTCTTGGAGGGCAGCAAGAAAAGAAACGTTGCGACGAACGGACGATGAGTGCTCGAGTGGCACAATCTCGGTGCCAAAATACTCTCGCCAACCCTTCGCCCTTTCTGTGCGCTGTGCGCATCAGCCGAAGAAACTACAGTTCCGTCTTCCATCGCTCCGAAAGTTCTGAAGCAGGTTTTAGACCAAAAAAAAAAGCACGAAAATTTACTAAAAGACCGGAAGAACTTTGGCAGCTGCTGTTGCGACTATCGAGCGCAATGCAACTAGTGCTGCACCATTTCAACAATGGCCACCCGACGGTGTGAGACGTTCGTTCGTCGGGCACGTTATTTTAAAGCAAATGCGCCAACAGCGCGCCATACAATCTTCCCACTCCCGACCATTGCGAGTGCAGAATGGGAATGCTGCAGCTGGCCCGCGCGCGTTTCTGGCGGATGGAACTCTTTGCGGGTCGTTTTCCCCAAACCACCGTCATCATCACCGTCATCGTCATTATCAGTGACGCTTCGGCGGCGAAACCCTGCCCTGTTGCTTGCTTTGCGTACTTCCGGTTTCCCCGGGAGCACTTTCTTCGCCCCGAGCCTGCGAAGCTCTTAAAGTTGTCCGAATTTGCGCCATTGTCCTCGTCCTTGCTGATGCCTGTGCTGCGAAATGCGATACGTCTTCAGCCCGGAATGGGGGGGCCGAGATTTTTGGGACGACTGCAGTGAAAAAGTTTAAACGAACCGTCTCAAATTGCTCGCCACCGCCGCGTTATGCCAGCAAAACCTTAACGTACCGGGACTGAAGTCCGGCATAATGTCGTCGGGCGCTCGGTGCAGCCCTGCAGTCTTCTGCCATCGAGCAAACTGTCCATTTCGTACGAGCACATTATTATAATAATAATAACAATAATTGGATACAACGAGACGCTCGGGACGCTCTTGAAATAACACTGATAAGCGTGTATATACATACGATATCTTGTGCAGCAGAATCACCATCCCGGCACCATCCGGAGCCGGACTTTACCTCATCAACCAAGTCGGAAGCGGTGTATGTTAAGAGGTTTTCTCACCTGCACACCGTTACTGCAGCCCGGGTAACGTCAGCTCGATAAAGGTTTTAATTAAATACATGTACGCATCCGGCGAACGATGGGCCGGGTGTGGCGGCATTAGAGAAGCGGGAAAACTTCAACTACAACCGACGGCACCCGGTAACGCAACTTGTACGGCTGTTTGTTTTAATGATACCTGAACCAGTTCCTACCCAGTATGGTGAAGCCAAAAGGTGAGAAATGCGGATTTGCAGTCCACACCTTTACACCCGCTCGCTGCCATAATCTCTCCCCCGAAGAAAGGGGGGGGGGGGTAGGGTGGAAAACTTTTGCGAAAACTGCACGAACGGTGCAAACGAAGGACGGTCACGATATCAATTTCATACCGATTCGTCCTCCGTTCTGCGCGTGGCATCGCCCGCACAGCATCTTTAAGGCACAGCATCGTCTCGAAAATGACCAGAGTTTTTCCCATTTCCCACCCACCCCCCCCCCCCTCCCCCTCTTCATTGGGCCAAGCTAATGAACTGCTCGATGGCCAGTTCCCACTGCTCGTTAGCCATTGATCCCGTGGCGATTGGGTGTTAAGGGTGCGTAGTGCCGATCCGATCCGACCCGCTCCGGTTGATGGACCCGCAGGGCAACATCGTTAGGCCCGGTCATTAAGCCTTATCGATGGAGCGATTATGACGCATCGAAAATGTGTATTATTTGGCCATTAATCGAAATGGAAATCGTTTCGAACGCTCGTGAGCGAACGATGGAGGGGACAGTGAGGGCTCAGTGGCTGTTGACAAAGTCATTGATTTTTCGAATCTTTGGTTCGATGTAGTTGATGATTGTGGTTTCTCGTTACGAAAAATATACATCTGAACGTATAGAGCCGATTCCGTTTTAGCAGTACTTTCGGGAATATTGTTACTAGCTGTTGAAAATTCCAACAAAAACAGCTACAATTTTTTGTTAAAAAATATAAAAAAACTAAAGCTGGTACAGTATTTCGCTAAAGAAAAAATCGGTACGATAAGGCAAGCTGATACCAACGTCCTTAATTCCACCACTCGATTACCACAACCGTGACGAGCAGTGAGAAACAGAAAACACAAAGCACCATTTACCCACCGGGCCATCGATACCGACCTCGTACTTCAACCATCCGGACCAACCGGATCGGACCACCGAGGACGAGTACACGGACACGAAACAAAGAAAAAAATGCTTCACACTGGATACGCTGGACGCGGGACGTACTTCGACTTTCGAAGATTCCCGTTGCGAGCTCGTTCAATGTGCTCTTACAGCGCGTCAACAACAAGCAGCAGTCATTCTGCGGAATGGTTCTTTAACAAAACAGAAAAAAAACATCCACCAACCACCTCAAACCGCAACGGGTGGTATCACGTGACCCGGGGGTGCCCTGTAAGAACGCATCAAGCATCCTTGGCAGTGTAAAGCCGCACGTGGACTGGGATGAAAGTGATGCTTTAGCTGCGGCAAGATTGAAACGAGGGCAAGGAGCAGAATCGCCACCATCACGAGCTCATCAATCGTTCTGCAAAAACCGATGCCGATATTTATCCCACCCAGGCAACCGGTAAGGATTCCGCTTTATTCCTGGTTCGATGTGGTTTTTTTTTTGTTGGTCCTTTTTTATTGTCCTGTCCTCAGCATCATTTGGAAAGAATCATGAAACGAATTGTGGATTTTGGATGGTCTCAGCAGGCAATGGAGAGGAAGAGAGCGAGAAGATAACACCCTGCTTCAACCACATGCCACGCAAGCATGTTGAATGTTTTCTTCCAATCGAGAGAGAGAAAGAAAAAGACAAAGAAAAAAGAAAGAATGAGAGAGAAAGTAAATGGAAAATCCTGTGGAAAGCGTGTGTCAACCATTGGGCATGGTTGGGACGATAGCCGATGATGGAAACAGTAGGCTCTGCGGTAATGATGCTGATTATGATGAACCATCCGTTGACTTGCCACGATAACTCCTACAGGTCGTCCTAGCCACCCTCGACAGCCGAAGGGATAGAACGACACCCCCTTTTCCACTCACACACACACACACAAATACACAACCCACTAGAAAAGGGAAAAAACACGAACACTGGTCCGTCCGAAGAATTAATGGATATTTTCAATGACAATTTGATCCTCATTGAATAATCAATAGCGCAACGGTGGTGCCTGTTGTTTTGTGGCCGGGGCCTTTCGTTCGCTTTTTTCCCTTCCTCTCCCACCCCTGAATTTTTCCGACAGGACAGGGAGATCCTCGATGGAAATTATCCCTGAGCACAAGCGGGGGTTGAAATGAAATCTTCACACACCGGCCTTGCGTAGTATGCGTGGTGCGTCGGAGAGAGAAAAAACTCACTTTCCACCATTTACCCGCGGTGACAATCTCAACGATGTCAGTAATTCCGGAAGCACAAAACGATTTCCCCGGGAACGGTCTTCTCGCCCGGTACCCCCCTCCCCCTGAAACGGTGGCCATTAGAATCGTTTGCTGTGTGTGGGAAGAAAAAAGCCGTTACGGTTTCGAAATCTGATGATATCTTCATTTTGTTTCTCACTATCGGCTTAACGGGGAGGATACCGGTCGTTTATGACTTTCGGAAAAGAGGACATCGACATCACAGTTTGATGTATATTTTTTTTTCTCGGGCCTCGGGTTGCGGAGTTTTACCATCCCTTCGCTGGTGCGCACTGGTTTCTCGCTCGCATTATTCGTCCTCTCGATGACTGTTATCGTCTGGCTTGATTACGGAAGCGTACTCCCATGCTGTGGGTATTAAACATCGCATCCAACGGGAACAGACCACCGAGTTCCCGATTCACACACGCTTTAAATATGTTTAAAGCGTCAGATCTACTAACGGAGATAGTGAATCATTGCAGCTATTTTCCTGTTTCCCTACAGCACAAATACAACACGATTGCCTTACAGCTTCATTTTCTATTGTCTTCCCATTTCCACTATCCCCTCCTCCCTCCCAAAAAAACGGCAGAAAACCCATCACAGTGAGTGACCTCAATAGATGCCCTGCGCAGTTATTTTTTGTTCGCTTCGTCTTCCAAAATTAAATGTAACCGTAAACTCCGAAATCACTTTAGAATCGTTACAACGGGACAAGAAAATAGCCACACAATGGAACTGCGAATGGGGCCGGGTTTTTCCCATCGAAAGGCGGAGTACCGAACGCATGAAAAACAAATTCATCATGACTAGGCCTGGTCCGGCGCGTACCGGCCGGGGGTTCCACTTTGTCTCTGGTTTAGTGGGGGATAATGGGATGTGCACAGTGCAAGGCGCTTTTCCTTCACGTGGTGCCCCTTTGGTGGGCACTGTTGATTCGAGCTGGCGCCTATGTTTTATTGTTGTCCTCTGCTACCAAACAAACCGCCAGGCTAAGCTTTATCTGTTTTTTTTTCGTTCTCTGTTTTCTTTTTACAGTTCTTTTTGTCTGTGTGTGTGTGTGTGTGTGTCGGGTGTCCATATTTTCCCCCATCCCACCCCATCGATAAGGAAACAATCGTTTCGATCGGAACGACGGTTTTCTCGCTTTCACCGCGCTTTCATATTGGAAAACCTTCATCATTCAATCCATCGATAGCACAATCGATCGATCTGACCTTTGTGTCTGTGTGGCTGTGTGCCTGTGTGTGTATGCTTGGGTATTGGAAACGCACGGAAACAATAAAGTACGAGTCACTGAGCGTCTACGAAAACCGAACAGGGCATTTGTGCAAAAGAGAAACAAACAAAAAAAAAAACGCAACCCAAGTAGCTATTGTGAAGCGTCTTGCACACAACAATAGCATCCAAAGATGGAAAGACATAATAGGAAGCGTGAGAGAGAGAGAGAGAGGGAGCTTGAGAGAAATGAAAGAATGAAAGATATCGCACTGTAGGAAGGAAAAGCCTAACCAATAGCCCATTAGAAGATGTAAAAGGACAGTAACGGCCATGGTACGATGGGACGCGGTTTTGTTATCGGATGGACAGTAACCGATACGGTCGTGCATGGCACAATGGTCCGGGAACCGAAAGGACACAACAACGAAAACAAAACAAAACCCAAGCAAAAAAACACCATCCCTCCAAGCGAACTGTTGCCAGCATTCTTTCCTGTCTCTTCCCGTCTGCAAAGCACCACATCATCACCGCCATCGACAGCATTGTTCTCGCCGGAACCGGAACGGCTCGTAGTAGAAGACACGCACATAGACACACACAACGAAACCACGTGATTGTGCGAAAGTCAACAGGAAGGCGCTACTACCCCCCCCCCCCCCCCCCCCCCCGCTGCGTTCGTTTGGAATGATATGATGAAGTAAAAAGCTTCCCCATTACTGGTGGAAGTGTTACGGGGCGTTGCTGGGAAAATGGGGAGTGAGAAGGGAATGCCGTCCCAATGAGGAAAACGAAAAAAATCATTAAGAAAACGAATCAATCAATCTCGTTTCGCCATTATTGGTTTCGCGAAAATGTATTTCGGGGTGGTTTTTTTTTTTTTGGGGGTGGTGCCAGTGAAGCCAAAAGAAAAAACCACCACCATCACACACATTTACGCGATGACAGCATCAGGTTCGGTTTGGAAGGATGCGTAGATGGTCCCCCCGGTGTGCTGTGCGAGTCGCGAGGCTCACTTCGAACGAACAATAGCACGAACAATAGCAGAAAGGGGTGGGAAAGCTGGGGAAAGAATTCTTCGGGTCATTGTATGAATGGAGCAGCAACAAACGAACGCATGAAAATATATCCTTACGCCAATGCCCACGCCAACGCAAGCACTTCCATCGGAAGGACTCGCGAATTCTGCGCGGCCTAATCGTGGTACGTGCTTTCGCAGGACGGCGAGCGCACATTTGGCCCGCACATTCAAACACTCAGATTTTCGCTGCGGCAGCCTAACGCAGCCTAAAAACGGTTTATTTGACTTCTCGTATTTTTTTTCCTCCTCTTCTTCTTCTGCTGCTTCTCGTTCGTCCCGTTCCGAAGGCTTAGTGGAAAATGGGGCGCCCCGTGGGCTCGGTTACGGTTTTAGCAAATGAGCGATGATGGAAAATCGTTTGATTGCTTTCGGGCCTCGTTCTCTCTCCCAAAACGCTCCCAAACCCCGGTGCGGAAGAATGCTTTCGCTGCAAGAATGCTTGCCCCGCGCCAGGAACTAATCCTTGCCCTTGCCACAATTCCCTCAATTTCTCTTCCCTTTCCTCCCTCATCAAGGAAACATCTCACCCGGAAAAATGTATCGGTTTTTTTTGTTCGTTCGTTTGTTCGTGTGTCGTTCTCAGTTAATAGTTTTTATGACCACAATTGGTCGCGTTCGGTGATGTGATGCGTGCTACAAAATGCGAGAATTTGCTGCTGCACGTAACAAAAAAAACCTCACCACCAGCAGACAGCGAGTGTAGGAATAATCTCGATACGCATTAACTTGATTGCGGCCGGCCGGGTTTTTTTTGTTGTTGCCTCGGTTCGCCTCGGTTTTGCTCTTGGACATTGGACGCATCCCTCACGCTTGAAACGTTTGACGGGTATTAAATGTGCGTCGAACCGCTCGTCGGATCGAAGGGTGGAAATGGAGTCGTTACGATGATGGACAGGATTTACTCCATCGGTGAAAGTGATAGCGTTTGGAAATAGGAAAAAGCCACAGTGAACCAACCACCTTCGAACTGGGCCGGCTGGTTGCGGGTGGAAAGTGATTAGTTGGACCGTTCAGTGAGTTTTTGTACATTGTTTGCTAATGTATTGACTAATAATGAAAATGAAATTTAAAATTTTTAAACATACACTAAATCTTTTTACGTAAAAGAGTCATGTAATATAATAATTAATTCATTAAAGAAGAATCATTAGTCTGTTATGGAATGGTCAGAAGCTGTTAAGATTAATGCCTTTGTAGAACCAATCTTTGATGTACTTTTGCAGTATTTTAGAATGGGTTCAGAATGAAAAATTGATAACAATAATTCAGAAGAATATCTAACGTAGACTTGCCTCAAATAAAATCCTTAAAAATTCCTAAAGAACCTGTGAAGTTTTTTTTTAAAAGCAGAGGATATAACCAACAGCAATAGTAGAGATTGACAAATCTCTTTCAGAAATTCTAAAAATGTTAAAAGTAATTGATGCTGTTCGTTGGCCAAATGGTAACAAGTATCATCCTGACAGAGCAGATGATCTACAAATATTTAAGTATTGACAAAAATAAACTCATTATCATGATTAGAAGAGTTTAAATTCATTATTTTATCAAACAAATTACCAATAAAATTAACTTTTAACGAGAATTATCTCGATAGAATCTCTCGCATATATTTTTTTTTTTCGAAAAACGACTTAAAGGTTTAAAATATTAAAATCGTTATGCAAGAGTTAACTGTTTAACAGATAATATAAAAAAGGCAAAATAAAAATGAACAATATAAATTTCTTTTCAAACTCAACAAAATTGTTTTAAAACTCTGTATTAAGTAGGAAATTTGATTTAAAAAACCTTGAAAATCTTGTTACTATAAACTCGGCACAAATACTAATACCCTTTATTGTGGTAGGCACATAAAAACCACACACACAAAAACACAGGTTAATAAAACAAAGAGACATGAAACCAGCAAACTCACTGTGTTTCTACCGATCGTGACACACAAATCGCAACCGGTGCACGAAACCTTTCCCGGGAAAGCGGAACAACAACAAAAAACCAAGGGCTGCTCACTAATCAACGGGAAAACAGATAAATTTACGTACAGTATAGTGTTTTCCTGCACTATTTTCTTCTCTCCTGTTCCGCCAGGGTCGGTGCACAACAGTTCACCATATTTATGCAACCGACTGTTTGTTTTCAGCTTGTGTGTGTTTTTTTTTTGGGCTTTTTTCCTTCTGGCCAGCATTCGTGGGCAGCATTTCTGTTGCATGTTTTGCAGTGGCATGAGAGCCACAGTTTGTTCTGTTTCTGGTTCCGAATCGGGGTTTTTTTTCTCCCGCCCGCAGTTGCTTTCTTCAAAATCGGTTCAAATTTAAAATTGCTTTTTTTCTGCTTATGGCCGATGCACTGTTGCTTTCCGAATTGCAGGCAACCAAATAGAAACACACTCTCACCGGCCAAAAAAAAAAAAATCAAACAATAAAGCAAAACTTTTCTCCTGACGTAGCCTTCCTGTTTCTGGCTTCGTCTAATTGATGCGATTGACATGGTATGGGGGAAAAGAGAGCTTTTTTATTTCGAGCGATCATCGAAAAAACAAAAACTCAAAAAAACTGAAACGCTTTTTAATTTATAATGAGCAGCAGGTTTCTTGCCGTATGCAGAACTTGAAAAAGCTCCTCGCCCGATGCGAAAGGACACGAAAAGCTACTCCGCGCTCCGGACAAGTGTGCCTCGGTGTGTGTGTGTGTGTGTGTGTGCACACCAGAAACACTGCCAATTGTCCTTGTACGGGCGAAACGATGTGCGGAACAAAAAAACAAATGGCAGCCATCGTCGAATGGCTTCCGAACCGGCCGTGCACGACAAAAACACGTCCAGCACACAGGTTGGGCTTTTGAATTGAAAATTGAAGGACACAGACGAATAATGCTTTCTTCTCTCCTTCTAAAGCCACTCTCCCGTTCGCTCCATCACTCGGCCACGATTCGCACGAAAATGGTGCAGTCTGTCGTAGGCACACACACACACACACACAAACACACCTTCGATTTTCTGCCTTTTCTGCCACAGCTGTTCCGGGGATACCGGGGAGTCTGGCATTTGCGCAACAACATGCCAACTGCCCGGGTGTGATCGAAGAGCCACCGTTCATCGATACCGGATCGATCCGTCTTAACCGGCCGGCGTTCCCATTTTCCCACGCAAGGTTAGTTTGTTTGTTTATATTTGTCTTCGCACCATCAAATCCACTGCCGGATCGACCCGGGCGACCACTGCGGACCGCACCTGCAAGGTGGAGGGTTTAGCTTTTCATGCTTTCCATTCATTTTCACTTTATCCTGTTGCAGTTTGCTGCAATTTGGCCCCCTTTCGTTGCTTCCCACCCATTCGGTCGGGTATTTGTTGTCGTTTTTTTTTTCTTTCGTTCTCTCCTTCCTTTGATTCATTTTTCCCCCCTCAGTTCAGTCTGCATTCCACGTGCACATAATGGTGCATTTTCTGCAACCCCTCGTCATTACCACCCTCTCCCCAATTCATATCCCCCCGTTCTCTTTTTCTAGTTCCACTTTTCCACCACTCGAGACATTTCGCTGGCTGGCTGCCAAGAAACGGGGCAGGAAAGGGAGTAAGCGGCCCGAAGCGGGGGGTTTTATTTGAAATTTATCAATAATGCAGCCATTGCAATTATGCCATTTGCCATCGCAAACAGTACGACTGCATTGGAATCAGCGCAACAACAAAAAGAAGAAGAAAAAAAAACACACACACACACACACACGGCTGGATGGAATGAAAAATGGGGCCGGCAGAGTAAAAGGGAGGAAAGGGAGCGCAAGAATTGGTAAATATAGTTCCATCATGCAGACCATCATGCTGTCGTATTTTTTTTGCTGCTGCTGTTGCTTCTGCTACATGTGCCACGGCTGCATTCCATACCTTTCCCTGTGTTTTTTTTTTTGCAAATGTGTTCGATCAGTCAGAAGGGGGGTAGGAGTATTTTTTTATATTGTCGTATGCTGCCCTTTTCTTTATGCTGTCCTTGTTTTTTTTTTGCTCTCATATCCTCGTTGGCCTCAATCCGCAGCAGGTGGCAGACAATCATCGTATCGAATGACGACAATACCCTCCTCGATGATCGTCATCATCATCATCATCATCGTACCGGTTGATGGACCGGTTGTTAGAAAATTCTGGCACATTTTCTGTCTGTTTTGCAGTGCACGGAACAGAAAAAAAGCACACACACACACACACACAGTACGGCGTGCAAAGGACCAGCAGGTGGTTAAATTGATCAAAATGGAACGTACCCAAACAAGCGCGAAAAGAGCGCAAGCCGGAAGGACGCGCGAGTCCGGCCGGGGTGTTTGGTGGAAAGCATTCCGCATTTATGTTGATTTAGCATCCCTTTCACTAATGGACAAACAACCGTTCTGCCCCCGCCTTTTGCACATTTCCATGTTTTCCCCCGAGGAAGAGCCCTTTCCCAGGCTGAGATTATCCTTCTTGCCATACGTGAACTATTTCAGTGCTGTGGTGCAGTTTGTGTCTGGTTTTTGGTACTTCATTTTTTTTTGCTGCTGCTGTTGCTCCCACTCGCAACGGAGCAATCGTGTGTGATAGGATTACTTGATTCACATAGTTTCCCGGCACCACACGCCTTCATCCCGTACGGATGAGTCGCTAGCCAAGCGATTTCCCTGGTTCAGCGGTGGAAAAGCGTTCCCCGGAGGGATTCGCGACGGGAAACGTCACCGAGGTAAGGGTGGTTTTTGTTTATTTTGATGAAACGCGACTCAAACCGGATGCCAAACTGGTCCGGGAACGGTTTCTGGCAAGAAGGGGTGGCAAGGGGGGTGGGGGGGAGCATTAATAACTCATCGCCACCATCGCTACCCTTATTTTCCTTTGGCTGTATTTTGTTCTACGGTTTTGCTTTTGTTGCCCGCTCTATTCACTCCCACTTCCAATAGTCCATCGGATTAGTGCGGAGCTTCATACGTCAAGGACGTGCGAATATCGTGGTCTGGTATGGCGTCCCTCCACACACACACACACACACACACACACACACACATGCGCCCTTTTTGTGGCCCCGACCGAAACCGTCAGCGAAATGTGCGCCAATCAGCCACACTGACAGGAGCAATTTTGTATGTTATCCTTTCTGTCGTCCCCACCCAACTTACGGTTGCCACCCCCTCCCCTTCTCTTTCCCCTTTCCCTCCTCACCCCTCATGTTGTTCACCTGTCTGCTTGACATTCCATGACGTGCAAATGCTCGATACTAATCGGCCTGCCGGTAAAATGGTCTATCCCGGCTGCATTGGGAATCCGTAGTGGAAAAGGGAGAAAATGAGCGCAACAGTCACACATACACACACAAAAGGAAATACGTAAAACCCGATTGTCCATTTGAGAAAACGGCGCGGTGGAGTGTGTGTGTTTTGCTATAAAGGTAACGTAAATAACAAAAAAAAAAACACACATAAATTGACACACCAAGGAGACCGCGAACGGCAGTGGCAAAACGGATACACAACACCGCACAGACGAACATCATCATCATCATCATCATCATCGGATTGCTGTCCGATGTTTGGTTTAATTATAGCCAACAAACATGTGCAACCCTGCCTTTGAACCCATCGTTCGACAATGCCCGTCCAAGCAATCCACGCTCTCTCCACGCGTGGTATTATTTTTCGATTCCATCGATTCGGAACATATATATGAAATGTGCGCGAGCGGTTGCGATGGCTACTTCGATTCACCTTTAAAATTGATCGAAAGCAAATGCTCGATGGAATTTAGCGGAACAATTGCAGCGGAAATCCCTGGCCAGCGTGCCGGACAAAAACGCTTCCCAATGCAGAGCACAAAGGGCTATTGATTTAAAATTTCGATTTCATAGACGGAAGAGATGTTATTCTGTGTGGAACTCGAACGGTAGAGATGAGTTCATTTATTTACGCGGGTTTGCGTATGACTTATTTAGCGCATGTCTTCGTCGAAACTATAGTTTGTACTTTTTTTAGACTAAACACATTTAAAATATTACAAGCAATATATCAAAATTCAATAAATAACGTTAAAAATTGATATTAGCTTACAAAATATAAAAAAGATAACGAGAACAAACAAAACAACTCCATTAAGATACAGAAAAAAAGTAAAAAAATTATAGAGTTTTTTGACAATCTTCTAAAAAGTATTTTAAAAAATTATTCACAAACTTAAACTACCTTATATAACTGTAAACATATTAATCATACTATCTTTATCCAATACACTTCCTACCTGTTGGCCATTCACAATCTTAATAGTTACAGAGTCGCTTAAACGATTGACACCCTCAAAAAACAAACTTGTAAAACTAACAAACTAACTTTCACCTGAACAAACCTCTTGATCTTAAGTGATAGGGTGAGACAAGCAAACAGTTGATTCGGCACACCGTTGTGGCTTAATGCTTCCAGACGGAGGGTATTCCAATATTTACAAGCCGGCATGTGTGATTTGGCAGGTAAAACAGCTCCTGACACCTCGATCGAATTGGGGACTTCTCACAGTCCCTTCAGGTATTTCGACACTTCGAGAAAGGGATCGAAAATTCGATGTTTGAAGGTGGTTTCATAAAACATTTTCCGAATTAAAAAAGGATTTTGTATGTGTTTTGATGAAGCACGATGAAAAGAGTATTCAAAACAAGCTTTTGAAATTTTGTGGAAGTCTGGAATGTTTTTAGTTTAATAATTTCACATTTTGCACACATCCAATGATTACCGGATGGGAAAGCAGCATAATTGCATTCATGAAAACATCCCAATAATGAAAACCCGCCGAAGAACTAACAACTAGCAATGTTTGCACGAGCATCCTTTACCCGCCGTATCGGCCATTAGCCTTCCGTGTGACGTCCCGATCCGTTTAGCCTCGCTGCGGGAGCTGCGGAGCAGTACCTTCCGAGTCTTATTTGGCATTTTAATTAATTGGAATAAATTATACCGAACTGCCTAAGGGAAGCGGTTGAATCGTTCAGCTACTTCCCGGGCTATTGCATTAATCATGCATCGACGTTTGGATGAGAGCATTCCTTCAGCACGGCAGAGACCGCCAGCACTTTGCTGAGGATTATAATTTAAAACACGACGTCTTCCATCTTTCCCCAGACACTCCAGGGTGGAGTGAAAAATAGACGAAACTGGCGGAATGAGGCCAAAGCTAACTAGTTTCAGTGAGATACAGATGGGAGGTGGCATCTTCCTGCTCGGTGCAAAAGATGATGATCGAAAGAAATTTGCATTTTCCGGGGTGTGTTTGCTCCGTTTCCCCTTCCGGGAGGGATTTTTGAACCACTCGAGCAATGAATTCCATTTTTCGTAACCCTTTTTACCACTCGCTGGCAAAACTCGATTGGCTTCAAAGGAAAAACGCCTCTCCCAGCCTTTGGTGCGCGGATACAAACGGCACGGCATGGAAAGATTCATTTTAATCTGAAAATCGGAAAAGATGTTTTCCGGACAAAGGTTTTTTTTTCCAATCCTCCGTCAATGCTCCCGCATCGCACTCATTGAATGCCGGCCGCCGTCCCCTGTTGTCGGTGCCACCCAAACCCATGAGCCAATTGTAAATGAGCGCAGTCAGCAGGATAAATGTTTTCCCGAACTGAGGCAACGAATTTCTTTGGCGTTTGTGTGTGTTTTTTTTTTGTTTGTTTGTTCGTACCCTCGTGTGCGCTAAAGCTGATCGATAAAAGGACTTTAACGGGATTCAAGAAAACACAGCGCATTAGAAAACGGAGATGCGATACGGGTGTGCATTCCGTCTGCCAGCCAGAATACGAATACGTTCGATTTCCACCCGTAGTTTCCACGTCAGCGGAAATATATGGATTTCAATTTAATTTTCCTGTTTTCACGATGTCTAGATTCGCTCCAGCTGCCGTTTTTTTTTTCGTCCGCTTTGCTTCGGCTCCTTTCTTTTTTCACGGCTCATTCCGAAGGCACTCGAGGTAGATGCCTCCCTGAAGGGCCATAATAAGCCATTGGCTGGCGATGCAAATTTTCCCATTCAGCAATGCACTTTTCCTCGTTAGTTTTGGATGGAAATATTTTGTGCTAGTCTTCTCTCTCTCTCTCTCTCTCTCTCTCTCTCTCTCTCTCTCTCTCTCTTTCTCTCTTTTCATCATGCATTTAAAAGTAGCTCAAAGCCGACCCTAATGTCGTTTCGATCAGTTTTGGAGAGCGCTACGGTCGCATCGATCGCGTCGCATCCCCGGAATCGATCGAAGCCCGTAGGAAGGATAATAACCAATCCTCTCCATGGCCGACCGGGGTGGATTTGTTGCGGAGGTTATAAATTGCTCCATATGTTACCGCCACACGTACGTGGATCGTTCCGTCGGAACATGCTCCCACTCCCGCACGGTGTCGAAAGGAAATTAGAGTCGAACCACCTCTGCCCCATTTGAAGTCATTTATTTCGGAAAACTTACACGTCAACCCCTCGGGGATGCCGGGGGATGGGAAATGGTACGCCACGCTACCGAAGCGCGAACACTTCCCGTTCGGCTATGCGCTAACGTGAGCAGCACACGGCAAAAAGTTTGAGGACACATTCTGGTGGTCGGGTCGGGTGTCGTCTTGAAGTTGTTTCAGCCAGCATATCGGCACGTGCACGTTGTGTGTGTGTGACAGTGTGCAGTGAAGAAGTTCTTAGTACGCTGCCAAAAGATAGAACAGGTACCGTGCAAACTCGTCTCCAAAAGGTACAGCTGTTGCCGCAAGGAATTTAACCAAAGCGAGTCAGCCGCCCCGGTGGCACATTCTGCAGACTCCGTCCCCCGGCCATGCCTAGCGAACGCGAGGACACTTAAATGTTGGAATCAAACCACCAACAATGGTGCCTCCGTACTAGACGGTGACACCTGACGTCGCACACGTCGCGTTCCGGAGGTTTTAGGGGAGGAGAGTGTGAGTTCCCGAAAAAGCCTCCGGAACGACAATTTGAACATAACTCGCATCGCGAACATCACATTTTCCACAACTCGCTGTGTTCGTTGAAGGAGCAACACTGGAACGCTGGCCCCATTCCGTGGTGGAGTTTAGCTCCACAGCAACTTTAACCATCAGCTGTGTTAAGGATTTGAGTTGGAAAATTCGTTTTCCCATCTACCGGGAAACCTCACACATATAAGGCACGGTGGGAACAAGGGAACATCGGAGGGTCCTAGGGGGTGGATGTGTAAAAATTTCAATTTTCAACAAGTTGCTCCGACTGAGCAGCATACATTTTACACACAAAGCGAATACAGGAAAATGGGACAAAAGACCCCCGGAAGCTGGCAGCAGGTTGCGGACGAAAACGAACCAATAATGAAACTAGCAAACGTGCCACTGACAGCACGTTTACTGTTGCCTCCCTTAGCTGCTTCCCTTAACTAACCTTTGCTGCAAGTTGCCATCCAACACACACACACACGCTCCTACACGGTTGGGGAAAATGGACGATTTAGATTAAGGTTTTTTTGGGTTTTGAAGGAGCGCTTTGTGAAAATAACAGCCAACGAGCAACAGTGTACATGTGAGATTGCATTCTTACACGTACAAGCAGCCGGTCCGTGGTGGTTGAGGGTGTGGGTGAGATGGAAACCAGACAAAATATTCAAACTAACAACCTGATGCAACCGTTTCCGGGCGGTTCCTCAGGACACAGACACACACAGAGACTCACGCCACACCACACGATCCCGATTGTGTCCTTGTGGAAAATCAACCCCCGCCGGAAGATGAGGTTTCGTTCATGGTGCGGGAAAATTTCCACCCCACTCCGGTGCGGTGTGGAACATTTTTCGAACCCAAAAAAAAACGCCCTCACATTCCACCCTGCTGAATGCTGACGTTGCATGGTGCACCCCTGCTTATGGCAGATGGCAGTAAAAATGGAAGCGCCATAGTAGAGAAAAAATACCTGTGGCATTTCGAGTACGAAATGGAAACCCCGAATCACCAACCAACCAGGCGACCGGAACCACCGCCGGGTGTGTGTGTGTGCCGAGTGCGCCTAAAGAACGGAAATGGAAGTAAGAATAGTTTGCATTCCCTCCGTTTGGCGGGAGTTTGAAGTTGTGCTTGGTGCAGTAGAGCTACTTTTTTTCCTTTCTTTGTGTGTCTAATATTCCAGGACTAGACGTCGAAGAAATGTGCTCCCAGTGTACCGCAGCCCAAAAAATTCGTCTGTAACGATCCCAAACGGTGCGTTTGAGAATTGGAGTTGGCGAATGTAAACGCGGATCGAAAGGAGCAGGAAAATGTATGGAAAAATGAGATGCAGAAAAAAAAACACGAAGAAATGCTTAACATTCACCTTTTCCTTTCGCCGTCATTTGCCGCTGGATTGCTATGGACGAGTTTTTAAAAATCGCAGCAAGCGCAGAAACGAGAAAGCGTTACGCTGAATACGTTGAAGTGTAGCACGCTGCTGCCAAGTGCGATGTAGCCAAGGTGCACCGACGGTGTAGGAAGCGCAACAGCTGGTTAGCGGTTAGCATACTCAGCGACTTTAACCAATTTTAGGAAGGTTCAAGTGGTTGGAAGAATCTCAACATCCCACTTTGGAGAAGCCATTTGGACGATTTTGGACGGGAGAAGTTTGTCTCTGCCGGGGCGTCGAAGCGTTGCGCAACTGTTGCTTCCAAAACTGGTACCATTATTAAAAGCAAGTGGAGAGGTGAATTGTTAAAAACTGTTTGTTGAATTACCATTAGTTTCATTTCATTTATTATTTTGGTATGTCCTTCGCTATACGAGGTGTCATAATTCTATCCATATTTAATAATATTACAGGCTTAAAGGAAGTGCCTAAACCTAAGCGGGACGCACAACATAAGAAACTAACAGAAATAAAACATAATAATTGAGATGCATTTTAATATTATGCAAACATCCATCAGACTAATCTTTTAGATAATTTACACCCAACTTTGCAACGAACACGTCTCTCGCGCGTATTTATCATTCTTCGTCCTATCGTCCTTTGTTTTATCGTTCGAGCGCTTAAAGATGCGCCCCAAACACATTACCTGTCTCCGGTTGCAATTATACCTAGCCGAAGTGCATCCTTCCGCAGGTATCCGCAACAAGCGCGATCTATTATTCCATTTCGAAACAATTTAGCCAACGATAGACACCGTACCGTAACGTACTAACCCTGCACGTACCAAACTTTCCTTTCTTTCAACCGAGGGAGTGATACGAGTGTGAGACGCGGCAGAAAGAAACTGAAGACAACAAAAAAAACAATCTCGAACTGCATCGCGTGAAATATGCAACAACAACTACCTTTGCCAGCCCTTTCGACACAAACGATTTGCATTCGACAGTCGTACACCGGTTTCCGGTGGTTTTTGTTTTCTGTCCATCCCATCCCGGCGTACTATTGTTTCACGCTTCTGCACGGCCCCTGCTTAGGAGTACGCGGTACGGTGGGACTTACAGTATTGCAGCTTCCTTTATTCCATCCATTGCCCATGCTTGTGCCATTGCCCGTGGTGGTTTTTGCCTAGGTGTGCCATTGTGTGTACCGGGGGCTTACCAACTGGTTGCATTCTCGCAGTCGTGCCGCTGTTTTCGTCAGTTGACGATTGTGTTGGGCACGAAAAACCCAGACACGGAGTAGGGCCAGGAAAAAAGCGTTCCCGGCACCCGGTGGGCCAATTGTGGTTTACCCGGAAAGCACGGTTACCAGGAGTGTGGTCGATATCATGACGGCTGGCTGGTTCCGGTATCGAGGACAAGCCCGTTCGCGGTTCACAATAAGACACGGATCGTGGTGGCAAAATCTCCAATCCACACACACACACACACATGCCTGAGATGTACGAGGTACGTACGGAAGGGGGGAGAAATGTATTAACCGCACCGTATCCCTACGGGGTTGTCCTCCGTAAATGTCCTCTTTGCTGCAAGTGAATAAATGCTGCCGCTGTGGTCGATTCGTGGTCGATTTGAAAGGGTACGGAAAACCGTTTACCGATAGTAATTGGTTTTTGTATGCGAAATCGTATCGCCTTTTGGTAACAGAAAGAGAGCAGGGTTTTGGTTGTTGTAAGCTCCGTAGAAATGTTTTCTATTGCTGGCATGAATAAAAAATGCTTGCATGATTTAATTTCTGTATTTATTTAATGCTTTTTTCTTGCTTACTTATCGATAAATAATGGCTTATGAATGAAATTAATGAGAGCGACTCGGTGAAGTATTGATTGGTGACGCCAGTCTTCATACGATAGGAATGGACTTTGAACCCCTTTTGGATCAATCCTCCCTAAGCAGGATTGACCATCCAAAATAAAAGCAAAAGAAAGCCAGAAAAAAGGTCATAAGGTTCTAGAGACCTCTCTTTGCAATGCTACGGCGATAAAGAAGAATAAAAAATTAGTCAGAAATAATTTGCAATGCAGATTGCATACCTTTAGGCGTAAAACTAGACAGTTCACACTAGTCGCACTGTCGCACTAGTTTACAGTTTACTACATTTACACTGTAATGCTGCTTTAAAATCATATAAATTTAAGGAATTAAACATTCATACCGGGATTTGCGTATGATTTTTGTAAAGAAACTGTACATTTGGACCATTAAAAAAAATATTAAAACATATTCAAAGTCTGTGAAATTGTTTGTAAAGAGACCATAAATTAAAAAAAAACGTTTAAAATATTCGCTGGTTCTAGTTTTAATTTATGCGTCATTTGGAACAATTTCTTCTCGAACTGACTATTAAAATGTCTTAAATTTAAAAGCCTCATCGAAACAGCGTTCAACTTAACGCTTGATTTTGTATTATCTCGCGTTGATGATATCGAAATTGCCACTGCCTTGTGGTACAGGTGGCGAAATTGCGATACCAAAACCCAACAAGTTGCTAGCTTTGGGGCAATTTAAATCGTTAGCACTGCGAAAGCAACAGTGTTTCCGTTCTGTAGGCGTCTCGCCCTCGAGCTCGAGGCCGGATTGCAAAACTTTTTCGACATCCAACAACGAAAAAACAAAAAAACACACACACACAAAACCGGACCGCCTTAAGCGCGTTGAGTGAGAAAATGTGGGGTGCCTAACAAAAACAAGCAACACATCGTATCGAAACGGCGATAAGCAGACAGGGAGTCATCGGGAAAGTTGGAAGCGTGCAAAGACGAAATTATCGTCACATGGTCTCGTAACGTTTCGGCCTGCCTGCCCGCCTGCCCGCCTCCATCCATCCCAGCACTGGGCATGCACACAACCCGACCTGAACACACGATGGCGCAAATGGCAAAAGGTGTTAATGGCATTTTGTTGGGCTCGCAGCGGCAAACATCATCGCAAACGATCCTACGCGGCGTGGGGCGTTCCAGTGGCAGCGGAAATGTGAGTTGGGAGTTGCGTTCCGTTTTATGCGCTGCTGCTGATGGGCTGATGCGCTACCGCTGAATGTTCCAGCTGGACCAACAACTTCCACAGCGCACCAGTTTGTTCGCCCAACTAATGACATTAAACGAAAAAGCAACATTCACCTGCCGCGGCGCATCAGCCGTCCCTTGTGGCGATGGTTATCTACCTCCAGCGCGTCCCGGGGTTTTCCCGGTTGGAACCTGGGAGCAATGATGAACGCTTAATGTTACACTGGAACTGACACTGGCGCAAGCCACAGCGAATGGGAAAGCGGAAGGAAAAACAACAGCAAGAAAAAAACCTTCCATTTGAGGGAGAAAAACGAGGCTCCTACCAAAGGGAAATCGTTCCCGGTCAGGTGAAAACGAAACGGGAAAATCACTCGGAATTAAATTAAATATTTCCACGTCTGACATTCATGCACATTTTTTGTGCTGTTTTTTCTTCCCTTCTTCTTCTTCGCATCCGCATTCTTTCTTCAACCCCCGAACGATTTCCCCCCGCAGTGCCCGAAGTAGCCAAACGCCGTTCCAAACCGTGGATGGAAGCAACAAGAAATAGCAAAACACGAACAACACTACAACATTGCCCCTAAAGACCATTTCGATTCAAAGTAGAGCGAAGTTCTCAACCAACTCGAGGCTAGTAACCGACCTCTAGAACTTTTCCTCCATCTCCCTTTCCTCCTTCTTCCGTCCCCATCCAGGGTCCACAGGCCACAAACATCGCAAACGAGGCACGAGAACCATCGTTTCAACAGTTGGTTTTCACCCAACTGCTTTCGCTTCCGGTATCCCTAAAAACACCCCGTGGCAGGATGGGATAGGAGCGGGTTTCGTTATTGGAATTATAATATTTCCACCTCGAGCGGCCCAAGTACACCGTTTCCTCCAGCGCGATCCAGCAAATGGAGACGCCTGGTCGCTCACACCAAGCAACTGGCTGCGTCTTGTTTTCATCCCTTTGGTTGGTTGGTGTTTTGTTCCTTCTCTTGCTTTTGGCCGATTCTTTCGACTACTACGGTGGATTCCTACTGCCACCACCCTCCCCCACGTTCCCTACCTTAACCGGACGGCGCCAGCAGAACCACCACTGGGTTGTACTATTTTTTCCGCTCCGTTCGCTTCATGGCATCCTTTCACGGATGGATGGACATCCTTGACGGATGAAAGCGTAATTCTCGGGACGAACGCAACCGAACCGAACGGTCCCGTAGGGTAGCAGAGCGGTAGAAAAGGAGTCTTTCAGAGTGAGAGAACACAAAGTAAAAAAAACCACAGCCAACAGCGCGGTGCGGAACTACGCGACAGCGCTAACGTACCGTGCTATTTCTGCCAGCAAATCTCTCGCCGACCGGCAACTGGGATTCATTGGAATGGTTTGCACCAAGTCAAAGACGGTCGAGACGATGCCGCGTACCGTACCACACCGGTTGGTTATTCTGTGCGTTCTTTTCTTAATGTCTCTCCTTCTCCCGGGGCGGCGCCCAACTTCTGCCTCGTCTCAACGCAGCCTGAACTGAAGCCGCGAGGTGTTGCAAAATGCCAACAGTCATATTTTTCCACGCGTTCCTTAATATCACCTCTCTCGAACGAACATTGCGCGAGGACGATGGATAGTGGGTACGTGCAAAACCGTACCCCAAATGCGGGAGGTGGGTAAGTCTCCAAGTTGTTCAACAATTCAACCACCCTTCACTACACCACGTCACCACAAAAGCAACTGCTTTGAAATGTATATTTGTTTAACGGGCGCGTGATTCCAACAAGTCGTTGCTGAGTTGGTTGAATGTGTGTGTATTTTTTGCCAACTCCTTTCAGAAACCCTACCACAAGGAACAGCCACCACCAACGAAAACAAAAAAAATGGATACTTTAATGCGCGCGAGCGACAAACTTCCGAGCGAGCAGCAAGAGATTGAAAGCGCCTGAAGGTATGCAATGCGTATACACACACACAGCCCACCCGTTGGGTACTTATCATTTGCGTTCGCTTCCTCGAGCGCATTCAATTCGGTCTTGTGCTGTTTAGCGCGTAATGAAGGTGCGTTTCCATTACAGGGGTTTGAAACATTGTGGGCACCATCGGTTACGTGGTGGGAATATTTAAAAACATTAAAGTGCGGATCGTTCTATGGGCAAAAGTGTGACCGAATCGCTGGTGTAGAGTTGGGCTTCATTATCAATTTTATAGCAAATAGATTGTAAAACTGTTCGACCACGATTTCGATTGCACGCAGCTGGTTGTTTTGTTTGTTGTCCAATTAAATCGTTTACGAGTGGAATGGTGGAAAAAATCCGGTGACACAACCACGATTCACCAACAGTCCGAATAGCCCTTCGTGCGGTAACTCCAAACACACGCACGCCCACAAAAGACGAACGCACAGTGAGCGCAAATGAGCGAAATAAAACCTGCCGGATCCGCGCGGAAGGTTTTCCGCATTTTCTTTCGCTTGTTTTCGCGCTCACAAAATCCCCACATTTCCCATTTCGCACATTTTGCTCCGATTAGCACGCTGGCGCTCTTTTCCTTCTGATAGCAAAACCACCAAACAGCAACAGGATCACGGCGGATCATGGCCTCGGGGCTTTGTGTGTGGCTTTATTTTTTTTTTGTTTTGTTTTGCCATTCGTTGAAATCGGAGTTTGCAATGACTCCGATCAAACCGGAAGGTGTCGCGTGGTAGGTACGAAGGAACCGAACGGCGCACACCAGAATTGGTTCACAAATAAACTACCACCAGCAGCGTGTGGCAGTGGATTAGTGTGGAGGGATTTTTTTTTGTTGCCCCCTATTTTCCATTGCTCCTTGCTTTTCCTTCCCCCCCTTTGCACACCTTTTTTGCTATTTTGCGCATTCTTTGGTGTGCAAATTACCATTCATTAGCAATCAAACGGAAGCGAAAACCGCGGGGCACATTTTGTGTGCGCGGTGCGCGTTACGGGAAAAGTCTGAGTGATTTTTTTTTCTCTCTCCACCCCCCCCCCCCTGTGTTGGTTGGTCTGTCTGTGTTTTCCATCGCTTTTGTATGGCTTTGTTTCATTGAAAAAATATTCCCTCCCCGTAGGCGGGGTAAAGGGTGTTTGCGGGAACTCATTTTTTCGACTGGTTGATTTTCGGCAATGGATTTCGCAAGCAACAGCCGCCACCGTCGCCGTCGCCGCTGGTGCTGGCTTTAATTTGTGCGAAGATTTCCATCCCAGTGCCAGTGTGTACACATTTAATATGAGCTGTGAACTCCTGCTGACTTTCCGCCGTGTAGCGTTTTTGGGAATGGGGAATCGAAACTGAGCCGAAACCCTCGGTGTTGATTGAAAATTAAACGCGCACAACCACACCGCACGGGGACAGCAGGGCGTGTGCGCAACGGGAACGGCACGGAATTACGAAATAATTGGGAATTATTCCGGTGCGAATTGTTGGCGGGAAATTGTTCCACCGTTTTGTTGCGCATTGTTTTCTTTTTTCTCGGCCTCCCGGGCGTGGTGGTGGTGGTTGGATTGTTTCGCATGTTCGCGCGGAGTGTGAATGCAAAAATGGAAAAGATAAGTTAAGGGTTCTAATATTTGCGTGGCACTTTTTGGAAAATTTATTCCCACTGTAACAGGGTGTAACGTTGCTTCGTGTGAAATTTTCCATGCCCGTTCACTTAATTTAGCAACTGTACGAAATAACGTCTTCTTCTATCTGCATGCATGGGGATGTAAGTATCGCCATGTGCTGATAAGTCATTGGCAAATTACCACCACTCTGCGTGACGATTGCGCGTTAGACAAGTCAAGTCTTGGCTTAACAATCTCATAATCCAAACCTCCGTTCGGAGCGGCTTCTTCTAACACGCGCTAGACACGTAACCCACCCGAAAGCTCCCGTTTTAAAAAGCACTCCATGTAGTTTTCTTGTTCGCTTCACACTCGCAACACTTTGCAAACAACAACCACCAGACGTCGGACATCTTGAGCGTTAAAATATTCAAATCCTTCAAACGTCGTCCGGCGGAGCAAAAAAAAAATCACACCACCCGGAGGCCACAAAAAATTAGTCACCCAAAAATGAAAAGGTGAAGAAACAAAATCGTTCGTCCCTACCAAGCAGAAAGTGAAAGTGGAAATACTTAGCAGAAATGATTTCAAACTCCCACCGGGAACTCCCAGGGGGTTGTTTTCCTTTTTTCCCTTTTCACGAATAGCAAGCAAGAGAGAGAGAGAGAGAGAAAGAGAGAAGGAAACAAAACACATTCATGTTGACCGAATTGTGTGACTTGTTGTGTTTGTTTTGTGTATTTTCGCCTTCACTGGCTTCATCCCTTCCGGACCATCGGAATAGTCCCGGGCATGCCTCACTTGCATGTCGCAGGGCTGGCGGGTGGTCACAACCGACAAAAGTTTTGGTATATTTGTATATTCCCCAAACCGATGAACAGATACGCGGGAGTGAGTCTCCCGAGAGACGAACGTTCGGGCCAGCCGACGCGGTGGCGGTACGTGAAAAACCAAACTCAACCAAGCGCTTAAGGACCTTCACCGCTGTCCCTGGCGCTATCCAAATCCTTAATTTCCATTCTTCCAGCACCGAAGTAATAATTATTCATATCGCTGCCGGATGCAAGAATACGGTGCCAGTGGCAAGCGCCGAAAAAGTTCAGCAAGGTGCGAATGAATCAGGGCACTTTAGGCGAGCTTTAGAAGAATTGGGACCAAACCAACACAAACTGCTTTGGGAAATGGTGACCCGGTGGGGGAGGCGGTGTGTAGTGAGGAAAGGAAAGCAGTAAGAAACTAAGAAAAAAAGCAAGCAAAACTTTCCCTTTTTCTCTTGCTGGGTTGGTGGTTGATGATGGTAGAGGAGGAGTGAAAAACAACATTTACCATTTGCCAGTTTTAGTCGGCGCCCATTTCTTCGGACGCCATCATCGTTCTCATCACGCGCTGCTTAATCCCGTCTGCCATCTTTCTCGCTCTCGCCCCCGTTCCATTGGCCATCGGAAGGATGTTTGCAGGAAGTCAAACAAATTTTAACCCACGCACCGGGCGACGATGTGGACGATGGCCGACAAATGATTTTCGGCTAATTTTGGACCGCTTTCTTCTTGCTTGTTTTTGTTTGTTTGTGTGTGTTTTCTTCTGCCTCAACAGGCAGCCACGGCACGGTTTGGGGCCGCAAAAGTTCCCTGCCGTCCGCTTAATCCTGCGGGGACAAACAACAATCGCAAAAAGTTGCTCAATTCGTAGCTCAAAGCTTTCCCCACCGCGAATGGGCGCTGTTATGTTGGAATTTTTGATTATCATTCAACGTGGCATTACCACATTCTGACCGCCGACCCCGCCGTTGGACAGTGTCACACGTGTGAAAAGGACCGAATGACTTCTCTTTCAACGATGCATAAATTAATAATTCAACCACCGAAAATGTCCAATGAAAACAAATCGCAACCACACACAAAAAGGAGCATCATGGAGCAGCAGGACTTGTGACGCAAAAGAAAACAAACGCTTCGGAAATTGTACTTTTCAGTTTTTTTTTTGCCGGTCGCTTCGTTTGCTCACATCTTTAAGCTATTTTTTTTAACAACAACAACAAAATGATACTATCAACCTGTCTTCATGACACTTTTCCTCTTATTTGGCAAAAGCATCGTTCGTAAAACCACAACCCTACACCACTGCACTGCGGTTTCCCTCCATTCAGCGGTATTAAAAACTGGAAAAGCCAAAGAAAACGGATGGAACTCCAGCAAGGACAGGCAAATAAACAAAACGGGATCCAAGTAGTAGGTGCAAACAAAAAAACAAGCAGGAAAACCACTCTCATCCGCGGCATAATGAAAGACCTCAACGAGAGAAATCAAATAAAGAAGCGAATCGCGTGTAATGAATAGATCCTAATGATTGAGTTGATGGATGGCCGTCGTCATCGTGTTGCCGTGTGGCTTTCTGCTATGCGCTGGCTACGAGTATTCGGAATGGGGGAAACGTAAAGTCGGCACAATGCCCTCACGGGAGACGGTTTGAATGCGTTACTGTTAAATTTGTTTTTTTTTCTTCCTTACAACACTTCACGCCTATCCCAGGGAGGACGGCATCGGGTGACGGGTGGGATAAGTATGTTTTTCTTTTCACACTCTCACTTCGGGGGAATGTTAGGGAAGGGAAAAATGCTTCCTTGAATTTCAATAAATATCCTTATGCTTCCCTTACGCATTTTGGGCAACGCGGAAAGTGTTTCATCCTCCCTTCGTGCACAGTGGAAGCGGTTCATATAGATGCGGGCATAAAAATACGATGTTATTGGGAGTTTGCAATTTCGTATTGTTAGAAGGGGTGCAACGACTTTCATTGAAGTATAGTTTTAAACTTTTTTTTGTAAATGGACTATTTTTCAAATTACAAATTTTTTATTAAATACATTGCGATGCACATTCAATATTATTATAACTACATTTACTTCAGTGGTTAGCGTAAAATTATACTATAATTAATGTTTATCATAAAAAAACTGAAATATTCTACTGATAATATTTGAAATTTAACAGTTCAGAAATTGAATTTCGCATACAAAGCACTACAAACATGCCCATTTTTATCACTCGCGTAAACAAAAAGCTCAGGAAGAGGCTGTACTTCAATAGTTTCACAAAATGCAACTTTTGTGTTATTGAATGTTAATATTAAATTAATTCTATTATCACCATATTCGTCTCATGATTTTAGTTATTGTTGGTGTGTGTTTGGATTTTAAAATGTTAACCCGGTATTCGTCCACTGTGCTATGATTGTTGCTTTTATTGAATTTAAGGTTCTTAATGGTTTGCGTACTCGAGATCTCGGTGCCGGGACGGTACTAGAAATGCGGAAGAGTAGAACACCGCTCACCACAAGATTCGCTTGTGCGCTATTGGTGTGTGTGTGCGCGTGTTTTTTTTGCCTTACATCCCCTCACACTAATTCCATTTACCCCTCGCAACCCTCCGACTCCGATATATCAGTTTAGAAATGATCCTTGCCTTTTTTTTCGTCGTTTGCTTATTTCCATCTCGCTTGGTTGATTTGTTTCACTGCAGCGCGCTGACATTATTATTCCCTTCGTTAGCGACAAGGACAAAAATAAAGCCAGCAAGTCATTGCCTTCGGGGGCCGTCCGCGGCGCCACGCGCAATAAGCTGCAAATTAGTGATTATCCCACGACGCCAACACAGTCACAGTGCCATCGGTCCCGGTTCCGACCTTCGGTCCGGAGCTCGATGTCCCGCTGTGTCATAAAGGGCGGGAATGCTTGCGAGACATGATGATGGAATGAAACTTCGAGAAGGAACCAACAAAACTCCCGGCGAAACAATAACACCCGGTGGTCCAGTATTAATAACACTGCTATCATAATGCTAGAAGAAAAAAAAAACACATAACAACCAAAACAAAAAATAAGGAAAAAAAACCCTTCGAAGTGGTTCGAAAGGAGCTGAGTGTCATCCGTTTTGGTGCTAGGAAAGGGTGGATAGGCTAACCGTTGTTTGGGTGGTAATTAAAATGCAGTCAAATGATGGATGATTCGTTACATCAACTGTCATTTTTTGTGTGCGTTCGGCTCTCTCGTCTTGTCCTTATTATCGTTGCAATTCTTTTCATTCTAGTTTTTTTTTCTGTTGCACATTACTGTCAAACCACTCTGTTTTTATTTTCTCTACCCAATTCACATCTTTCACTTCAAGCATGATTTGTCAAAAAAAGATGTTTTATTAAAGATGCTTTTTTTTGTTCTTAGCATAAGTACCGTCCTTTGTTTTCTTTACGACACTCGTTAGGGACATTCAATTTGTAAGAAAATAATTAAAAAATCCCACACCATTTCGACGAGTCACTGGCACTTTGTTTGGCAGCATGCGAGCAATCCATGCTTCGAAGTTGTCATTTACATCTGTTGCCCCCCTTGAAAGGAATCCCTCATCATAGTTTTATTGTTTTTTTTTCTTTGGCCCATTTGTTCGGCGCCTATAACATTTTCAAATGACTGCGACTTTTTACGTGGCAACAATCGCAACCACGCGCTGAATAATCAACGAACAAAAAACTCACTCAGAATCCATCATCCATTTGCCAGCCACAGTAAATGATTTACTTCATATTTTAAAACAAAACGCATTATATATGAGCACGTAAGGACCACAGAAACACACAGACAAAAAATACGTAACAAAAGCTTTATGCACCATCCACGACCACATGCCGGTGCCCATTAAAACATTTTATGCCGTTGCCTCATTACGAGTATGATTACGAGCGAAAGTGATGCGCACATTTTAAAGCCACCAGGAACTCACACTCGAAAGCAATAGTCACCTTCACGGAATGTTAAACAAATTGTTTGACGCTTCATAAAAATTCATCTTATCCTTTGCCACAGTTTCGATGCTCGTTTGTAGCAAACCGGAACGTTTTGTGGATATAAATGCATCTCACCTCGACATTACGATTTGTATCTCGCCCGCATTACGGTGGGTGGTGGTGAGAAAGTGAGAGAGGGAGAGTGAGAAAAAGAAACGCTCACAACCCTCATCATTGCCATCATAATCTTAAGAATCCGGGGTTTTGTTTGCCAAAAGGTTTCCCCGTTGCCATCTTTTATTTTGATTTCACCAAACAAGCATTCAACACTTCCGGGTCTTTCTTTTACGATCCATCTCTTCATCAGCACCATCCTTCGCCACACTGATGGTAGGTACCATTCGTTTTCATTTAACGCCTTCCCTTTATTCGTACCCCAAAAACGGGGTGGTGATGGGAGGTGTGGGTTGTAAAAAAAACACCCTCCCCCCCCGGAGCGAAGATGTATGTGGGATTAAAGATAACACCTTCCATGGGCATGGCAGCGCCCTTGTACCGGTGTTTCGGGAAAGTGATATGGCATACACCTGCCCGGGAAGGGCACGAAAAGCGGGCGCAGGAAATTCAGTTAAGTAGCAGTCAAAACAAATCCACAATGTTGCTCTTCATTTTAATGCTTCCCATAGCAATTCGCCATTTTTTTTTGTTTGTTTTGCTTCACTCCCTTTTTGACCCACAACTGGTGGTGTGGTGCCGCCCCGATGGTCGGTTTTACGAGGATCATATAAATCCTTTATTTTAACACATCACACTCACGCATCGCAAACCCACCCCCGGCTTCCAATTCGCCCCGAATTTCGCCCCCAAACAAGGTGAACGGAAGCGAAAAATAAAACGCGTCGCGTTTAATGTGCGATGAATGTACGGATTACGACTGTATTGAGACACACTGCCGTTGGGGCATGTTTCGGGTGGGTATGTTTGCGACTGTGGCCTTCACTTTACAGGGGTTTTGAGTTCCAGTACTCCAGAACTCATTTCGCAAAAGTTCCTTAAATTTGGACGCTTCGAAATTCGATAGAAAATTCGCCAAATTTTAGAAGAACTCGACCAATACCCAGGAATTGCACCAAATTTTCGCCACTAAGACTCCCAAACCCTGCACAGCAAGTTATTCATTTCGATGTCATTCTTCATCAGGGAAAGTATCTTTCCACCCATAAGGTGGTCATCACTCGGGAAAATGTTTCAATTTGAGCAAACAGCAACACGAGCGCTGAACCTTATGTCCGCTTTTCCACGCACGCAACCAGAACGCTGATGGAATACAGAGAAACATCATTAAACGTGCCATAACTGAGACCATCCCCCACCCCGCCCGGACCACCTGTACACGAACGGGGGTTGCACACTTGCACGCCACGATGCGGACCGTTCCTACGTTCCCGTGGCATGGAAACGCAACAAGCGGCTCCAAGTCTACCGTACCGCACAAGAAGCAATCCTTAACGATCCTGTCCTGTTCGTGTACAGCGAGAAAGGTAGATAAAAGGGACAGACCGTTACCGTTGCTGGTCGTGCATCCCACAAGAAAGTGTGTCCCCCTTTTACCCGGGTTTTTACCCGGGGGCAAAGAAAAACGGGGTGCTCACACCACACACACACACACATACTCATAAACTGTCATAGTCAACAAGCACTTAATAAGGAATCATTTTGTTTCGTTCCCGTCCTGAAAACTCCCCTCCCCCTCCTCTCCACCCCCGTTCAATCCCCCCAGCATCCACCCGGGAACCACCCGGGAACCCGGACCCGAAGCGACGAAGAATTCTTGCCGCACGGCAACCAAAAAAAAGGTTCTCGTGGGAAAGAAAAAAGGATGTGACAGCTTCTTCGTGGGTGTCTTCTACGAGCTATGCCATGCGATAAGCAGGGCAGCTTGAAGGGAGCTTGGATGAAAAATGGGTTTTCTCTACCGGTTTCATCCGACAGACCCCGGCGTGGAACCGGGGAGGGCATGTGCAAAAATTGGAAAACGCGACCGTTGGAGATGAGTTTGGCCTGGACCTGGGTTTTGGGCCGGTATTATACTTTTAAATTTATTCCACTGGGCTGGGGTGACAGTACCGGGCCCATTTCCCCATCACTCACGCCTTTTCCTGCTCACATCCTTGAAGGTGAAGGAATGCCGTTTGTTGTTCGCGTCGGAGTTGTTTGTGTGCGTGTCGTCCTTTCTTCAAATACCATTATCCATCTTGTCGGGGGGCAAAGCGTAATCTTTCACTCACCTGGAAGCGAAATGGGGAAAAGAAAAGAAGAGAAAGAAAAAAGCCACCACGGTTAGTGATCATCGTTGACATCGTCGTTTTGTGCTTTAATCTAGTTCCGGGCGCGGGTGTCCCGCGCGTTTTTCCCTCCCCCCACCTGCCTCGTAGCGGCTTAAAGCTTGTTTGCCGGCACACGAGCGCTAAAGCCTTTCCAATAATTCACCTGCACGTTAAACCTTCTGTTTCTTACGCTACGCGTTACAAATTCACTGCCGACGCTAATACGGTTACACTGCGACCGGTCGGTGGCGTGGGGAGCTTCAGCACTCAAACGTCGTCAAGGTGCTAGACGAAAGACACAAGCGGTCGCAGGCAAGCGTGTGGCCAAACAAGGCATCGTAAATAAGAATATTAAAGCACAAACGTGCACATTTTTTTTGTTTTTGTTGATCGCGTTACATATTTCGTGCTAGCGCGGCACGGCAGAAATGGCATGTTCCGGTCGCCCTCCACAGCCCCTACTCTACCAGCGAATGTGTGGCGCTGTTGCAGTAGGTGGAATAGCGTAAGGATTCGTAAGGATTTCACCGTAGCGAAGGTGCGCATCCTTTCTGGCCCGATGTGTCCCACATTAGAATAAAATATGATCGTGGAGAAACGCGCGAGCTTCCGAACGGTACCCGGTCCCGTAACCTTCCCACGGGAAAATGAATTGCCAGCCAGCAAACGACCAAACGGCGGGACACACACACATCCAGGGAGAGGGAGGGGGGGGGGGGTGGTCCTGTTGTTTCCACACGGTCGCGTATTTTGGTCGGGTGCCATTTCCGGTGTGCGACACCTGCACACCTGTTTTACCCGTCAGCAATCGGTTTGCTACGCCCGGGTAGACCACTTTACTCCGAAACTCCCGTCCACCCATTGCGCCAAGGATGGAAAAGGACGATGTTGTTTTTTTCTTTCTCTCTCTCTCTCTCTTCTGGCAAGGAAAAAACACCTTGTCAGAGAAATGTCGCAACAGCAAAAGTGGAAAGCACACAAACACACACGTGTCGTGTCGGTACTGCTTTCCACTCAGGAGACATTCTAATAACAGGACAGTAAAAGAAATGGAAGCATTCCGCTGGAAATGGTTGCTGTACCCAGGAGCTAGTGTTTTTAATGATTTCTAACGTGTAAAGTATGTTATTTGGGTGCTCAAATTTATATCCTCCCGCTTCCGGGGATACAGAGGGCGCCTAAATGTAGGCAAAGCGTGAGGCAGGAGGGCTTCGTTAAAGGCACACATTTGCTTCACCATTGTCGCATTCCGACAGCTCCCCAAACAAAAAAAAAAATCCAGTGAGGCCCCAAGTGGCCCCCCGAAAACAAACGGACATCCGGTTCCGGTTCAGAATGGTGGACCGCGAGCTGGCGTGCCTAGCGGCAATGTAGCGTGTTGTGGGGCCATGCCAACCGGAAGCGACCGCCTGCCCTATCAAACCCGCGCGTGGGTGTCCCTAAAATATGACACACCGTCATCGTGCGGGATTAGGGCTTTCTTTAAATTTCACCATTAAATCCCCGTAAGTGGACGCGAACATTGCTCTATTAGTTGCATGTTTGTTTTGTAGGATTTTTCGAAGCTTATCGGAGTGGAGAATTAAATTGTACCGTACCGCTTTTGGGAGAGGGTGGGTTTTTTTTTGTTATCGCGCCCAATCTACATGCACTAAAGCGACTGTTTCACACTTTTATCACCGCGGTCGCGAAACCACCACGTAACGTACTATGGGAAAACATGCAAACGTCAAGCCATCCGATCCACCCATCGGCTAACAAGCTTTGTGTCGTCTCACAAAAAAAATCAAAATGGTGGAGTATAATAAATCCGCGCAGTGTTAGTAAAGCACACATCCAAGTGCTTACTATCTTTGAAGTTTCCCCAAGGTGCATCGTCCGTTAAACAATTTGCGGGCAATCCACCACAATCAACTCGCATGCAGAGCGTTCAAGAATCATGTAACGATACCGGAAATCGATCGTAATGGACGCCAGCAAAAAGGGGCGCAATTGTGCAAAGTGCGAAAAGAAGATGTCTCTGCCAACCAACCCACGGGACTGCACACGTACACGTACCGTCTGACGCCAGGGTCTACCTTTACGCCGGGGTTGCTTCATGTGTGCCTTCATGTGTGATCATAATTTTTCCGCTCCGTCAAACCCCGTCCAAGCAAGCACAGCGAAGCGAGGACGGGTGGATTTTTCATGTTTTGCTTTCCATGTTTGGTCAGCGGATCCAGGATCCACCGGGGACCGCGGTCAGGGGGACCATTTTTGCCACTGATGCAGAACGACCAACCGACCAAACCCCGGGTCGGTACGGACCTGGACGGGCAGGATGAACATTGCGGCCCAATGATCTGCAGCGGCTAGAGGATGGTATCCCGCAAAACCGCCTGAAAGTATGCACGCAGCATACACGTACTCGGAACAGTGAGAGTGGGAGAGAGTGAGAGAGAGAGAAACAAAAAGGAAAATCCAACGAGACGCCGTTCGAAAGCGTTTCCGTTTTACCTCCGGCAGGCTGCCAGCGACCAGCTGCCGGATGAGATGCTTCCGGAACCCGACCGGACCGTTGTTTTCTGGGCTGTGTCCCGGGTGTGGAGCGTGGTAAGGGTCTTTCCCTACGAAACGCCTTTAACTCCACCAAAAAACCGAGCAGGAGTTTGCGTGTGCCGTGTATAATACCATTGTTTTGTTTGCTGCTCCTGTTATTTGCCACGGTAACAAACGTTTCCAGTTGAACGTCATCATTCGCTTTTCCTGCCCACCCACACCCGCGAGTCCACGCGTTCCGCGCACGGTCGCACAAGCGAGTTAACTTGTTGGAAGTTTTTCGGCTGACCCTTTTTACGGTTTTACGGACTCAGTGGAGCGTAATACTTTTGCTTGTTGGTGGGCCGGCGAAGGTGGAAGGAGCGGGTTCCCGATTCTGCACCAAACCATTCCGTTGACCGCACAGGAATGAGCGAACTTTCGCCCATGTACCGTAAACGGTGAATCCTTTTCCCGCGCTCGTTATCATTTTTATCCCGGCCGGCGTCCCTCCCGCTCGCGGTATCGGCGGGTGCCATTGTTCACATTCTCACTGCTACAAAAGGCCGCGGTTTGTCCGCGCCGGGAAACACAACGAATCCCCGTGTCGAATGAGCATGGACAACCCACCCCGATCGCAGCCTTATTTCCGCCAGCATTTGGCACAACTTTTCGCCCCACGACAAGAAAGCCATGCCCCGGTGGCGGTGAAACTCCATCGGTACATGTTGTTTTTGTTTGCTTTTTATTTTTCACAGCAACGAAAAACACAAACCTCACCCGAAATGAGTTCCACTGGAAACAACAAAAAGGGGATGATAAAAACACCCACACAGACACACACCCAGACACAAAAAACCCCAAATGGTCGAGCTTTGTTGTGGTCTTATTGAGCATACATTTTGATTAATGTGTTGGGTTGTGCTGAGGGAAATGGTTCGGTTTTGCAGCCCATTGCTGTGTTTTTTTTTGCTTTTTCTTCCCACTCCCCCCGTCATGAATGCTGTCCAGCTGTAAGGTCAGGGTTTTCGGGTTGGAAAACTCCAATGCCCGAGAACCGAGATGCCTGAACGCGCCCAGCCGCATCTCGTGTGACGTTTGATGCTTGCGCTATTGTTGCACCACCGCTCGTACAGTCAGGACGAGTCGTACAGTCGTACGAGACATCTCCCCCGGAAAGCGACCCCCGGTGGATGTGAAATGAAATTTTTATTCATCGCTTTTCATGAAACAAAACAAAACAAAACAACAAAAAAAAAAGGGCAAAACTTTTCTTGCGCCATTTTCACTGGCAACAGTGTCAAACCGTAGTTAAAACCCATATTCGGTGCTATTTTTGTGCCACAACTCTTATGAACCAATTTACGAACAAAGGCTAAATTGTGAACCATTGTGCATCGTAACACTGGGAAATGAAATGGAAATGAAGGCTGACAGATTGATTCACAAAAGCTTCGTTTAGTTTCAATTAAAAACGGATGAATTCTTCCGAAAGGAGCGTTCCGCGCTGGGTTGCACAATTGTTTGTATTTTAAAACGATTTTTGTATAAAATTTCTAAAACAAACATTACTCCCAAACGCAGGATTTAATAAACCTGCAAAATGTTACGCTCGATTGCTTCATCGTTACATGGCGGGCATGCTTAAGACTTTCGGTCGTTAGACGAAAATTGCTTTTCTCCCTAATTTTCTAATGAGAGTCACACAGCTCCTGGGGAAACGCAAACTTCTGTCGTGATGAAACAATTTCTGCCAGGAATCAGAGCACCCACCTTTCCCGAGGCCTAAAGGCTTTCAACTTTGAAGATACTCAACTCGACACACGTCCCAAGCCGCACATACTCACGCATGAGTTTGTCACCCCTTTCAGCGGAGCAACTCCAAACAGACACTTGCGTGTCGTTACGCGTAGCGTATATTCCACCTATTCTATGCCATGCGTCGTTTGTCCCCAAAAATGCCCTACTTTAGCAACACCGGAACGAATACGATAAGTAAGATGTTTGACGTGCCGAGGAGAGCCATCCAGTGTCGGTGGGGTCAATGGGCCTTTCGGCTTTCTTCGTCCTCAAATTAACAAATGACTTTCCACTCATCCAATTAAAAGCATCAATACGACGACGCACCGTGTCTTTAATAACGTAAAAGGGGTTGTATTTCGGTCAGGGCACCATCACCACGCCGGATCGACTACACCGGGGAAGGTAAATGGGTGACCCGCTCAAGAAAGTCAAACCAACGTTTATTCTATCGCCCTGTGGAAAGCGGAGTGCAGGGTGGTGCACGTTTTACCTCGAAAAAGTCGGAAAAGATAAACTACACGCTCCCGGATCCCGTCCAGAAATCCTGTCAGGGCGGGAGCGCGATAGGGGAAAACCCGAATGTCAAGCGACAGGCACCTCGTCAACTATTCTCAATCAACGAATATTTTCCGGCTCGTAATTTTCACTGTCAAAGCCTATCGTCCGAGTGAATCTGCCCGCACCGTGACGTTCGCAAACCGTCGGATAAAACCTTTCGTCGCTGGAACCGACGCAATGAGCCAAGCCTAAGCAACGTCAGTCTGACGGCGTCTGTTGATTGGCAGAGCGAGGAGTGGAAAAGTTATTTGATTAAAAATTCTTTCCCACACCGCCCGTGTATCCCATGGCGCGAATCGACGAAAATATTCCTAGCATAATGGCTAGGCTTTAAGACACGAGCTAGTCAGGCTGCGTAAGTGGATGGACATGTAGTGGAAAATGCCTACCGGAAAGTGTATCATTTCGGCTTGAAGCTGTGCATGCCAAATTTAAAACAAACCCTTAAGAAAGAAAATATTATCCTATGTGCCTGAAACTCCGCTCAAGATGCTACGCACATTGCCTACATTTAGGCTGATAGCGAGTGTTGCTCGTTTTACACGCGTGTATACTACGGTGTTCGCCACTACACAGTTAAAGTGACATAATTTTCAGCAATAATTCGCCACTCGATTTATAAATCAGCAAAACAAAGCTTCTACACAGATAACGTAATACAAATTTCAAAAAAAAAAATAACACATTCCACCCAATGCCCGTTTCGCATGGTATCGCTCGCACGCGCACCCAATCAGAGTCCAACATGCCTCAACCTTTGCTCTTAATTAAATTTTACACCAACAGTTCACGGGGACGGACCCGTACCCGATATCCAGCACGCCACCACACCACACCATCAACCTGTTGCCACGCGCTGTTAATTAGTGCCAAATTTAATTTCAATCGCTTCTCGGTACATGCTTCACTCCGCATGCTACCCACACCCGTAGTAGCATTTGCGTGAGGGCATATTAAATTTTTCATTCAACCTGTGCTCCTCAAACACGGTGGTTTCGCGAGGATATATATCGCGTATCTGCCGGCTACAGATCAAAAGTATCCACACGAAACCGCTCGGAGCGTCCACGCTTTCGTTTGAATGTAATCAATTTTAAACTCCATGTGTGCTGTACGCACATCGAACCGGGAACTGTCTTTTCCCATGACCATCGGCAGTAGGAATCCAACCACGCTCAGTGCCACACGGGCAGAGCAAAAAAAACCACACACACAGTCCTCCATTACTGTGAAACCCTCGTTTTTGCCGGCATTTCATGTTCACCGTTCACGGAAACGTTCGGGATTCCAGCGAGCGAAGATATAGACACCGGCACACAGCTCGTTCCATTTCCAATCTATTAGCAGATTGTTTTTCAATCCTTTCACGCCACCGCCCGCTCCAAGCATTAACCGAGCCGGCCGTGAACGAGCAGTAAAGCCTACGCAAGTGAGTCCTAAATCCCATTCCACCCTGTATGCGTCTCCGGTCTTCGGGAAGGAGGGGATTGCCCCTTGCCGAGTGAATTTAAATTATTAACACGAATAATAGATCAAAGAGATCTCCGGTATCTTCCGGTGTTATGACACCGAACGCCGGGTGTGCGACCGAGGACACGCGAGGCAAATGCGCAATCCAACTCGTTGAACTGTTGATTAGAACCGGGACAGGCTGTTCCGCCAAAGGCGGCTGTTCTTTTAGAGCCTTTGATTCTTTGCACCCACCGTGCGCTACACTTTGTCCCCGTTGCGTTTTAGGGTGATTGAAATTTGAGTTTAAAAGGAACCAGAAAAAAAAAGCACACACACTCAGACAGACAGAGAAACTATTGCTAACTTCTGTATCCTGCGCGTTCGCAGTCAGGCACGGGCACTGTCTTCGAGCTGGTTCGATATCTCCAAACGCTGAGTATCGCTTTCGCTAATGAGATTGAACCTGGATTGTCGTCATCAGGGATGGTAAGAGATGCGAAAAAAAAACCACCTACCACCTTCAATGAGATGTATCGGGCGAAGGAAACACGACACAAATAACAATCAAATAACGGCGACAACATGAAACGCCAGTCCCGATGTTGCGAACAAATTCCTGCTCGTCTTGCACAGCAAATCACGGTGACGATTTTGGAGTGCAGTCACGCACGGCTAGTGTCCTTTTATCTTCCGGATTTGGGTGTTTTTTTGTTGTTGTCATTTCTGTTTAGATTTTTTTTTTGCTCTGTTTTGCTGCTCTCAAATGCATCCTAACAGGCCGTCGCTTCCTTTCGGACACGGCAAACATTCAGCCCCCTTCGGGTTTAATCCTTCTGCAAAACCGTTCACACCAACCGGCACCTGCCACACCTGCCATCTAATGGTGTCGATGCTGCCGACAAGGGGTCGATTGTCGGGCGATAATTAAAAGGAATCTTTAATCAGCGTAAAACATGCAGGCACGTACAAATCGTGTAAATCGAATTGTACGAATGAGGGCCGCCTGTACGCTTTCATTTGACCGAATGCTTAGCTTTTGGGCAAACACCGCACGGCCCAAAAAAAAAAGGGGCGAACTAATTGCAAACAATATCAATCAGTGTTTTACTGGGAATGCATTGGATTTTCTAAGTAGCTTTTTTTATTTCGAAAAGAATTTATCATTTGCATGAATAATTAATTTACACAAACTGCAAACGTTTTTAACAAAATGAGAATTCGGAGCAATAGAACTATCCAGCGTTTAAGGCGTTTTTTTAAATATTGAAGGTCCCTTTACGAACAACTTGTAATGCCTGCATAATGTTTTAAGTATTTTTATAAGTACAAAGCACTAATATATTTTAAGGCAATACATCAATTACGGTAGAATTGTTTAATTCCAAAAAACATATCAGACACGTATCAGTCAAAACTGACTAGTAATGTTTGATTAATTATTCCAATTTTAAATACAGATTCAATCACTATCCGCGCTACGCGCATTAAAAAACAAAATTTCTTCATAAAACTCCAACAAAACAATTAATAATTATTATTTTTAGCCACATCGCCGCCCTTTTTAAAAGGTACTATTTGATCAACCTCAAAAGTCCTGTGAACCTCAGCTGGACGCCTAAATGATACACAACTCCCTTTTACCGTGCGAGCCTAAATGTATGCAATCGCATGGCACCGTCCAGATAGCACAGGTTCCGGCAAGATCCCGCCACTCCCCGCCAGGGGGGTAAGCCACACAAGTGCGTCGTAAAAATTCACAAAAACTCAACCCGAAACAGCAATAAATTCGTCTTTGCGGGCCCATGCATGAACAGTTGCGATAAAATTTTATGAATTTTTAATGATTCACAAAACTAAAATTACGGATCGCATTCTTGCAGCAAGCAAACACAGAGAGAGAGAGAGGCGGACTCACAACCGTTTCGCCTCACTGGTTGGCGTACAAAATCCGGGACCGGGTGGCAGGTTCGGGAGCGGGAAACCCTGCTCGGCAGCTTAGTGTGAAATGTTTTCTTACTGCCCTGTCCCATGCCGATGCACCACCGATGGTGACCAGTTGTCCAAGCGTGCGAGGGAAAAACTTCCCTCGATTCCTTCAGGTCCTGCGCGGGAGTGCTATCGGGCCACCTACATGACGATTTGCGCCGCCCGTGTGCACGATATAGGGAAGGGTATTAATCCTCATAAGAAGCTTAAATTATTCAACGTGGAGGGTGTTCCATGTTCGTACTGATTGCACCCGGGACCCACCCGATGGTGACAAAGGCGATGGAAAAACTTCGGAGTCCCATAAGTCCCACGGGGGGACCTGCGAGATAGGGATGGGAACGATAAGGAGCATGTGAGTGAGAGGGTCCTCGATTCCAATCCCAGCAAACGATCAACACCGTCCAAAGGCAACCGACTGCAGAAGAGACCCGGACGGATAGTATCGGAAGGATATACTCCTTCAAATGCTGTTAGTCCCATCTCGTCGTAGTACCAGCATTACTCGCGCATTTTCACTTTTGCATCGGTGGTTATCAAACTGACGTAAAAATCCTTACAATTTTAACATGCAAGAAAAGCAACGAAAGACCATCTCACAGGCTTCCGGTATTTTTCACTTGTTGGCTCATCAAGCCCGAGCACTGCAATGAGCAATCCGGTTGTTCCGGTTTTGCTTTGTCCCTTATGGTATGATTTTAGGAGAGAGAGAGGAATTACGGTTACATCAGCCCTACACACCCAATCTTAAAGAGCCACCATCACCCACACCGGAAGATTGGAACGTTCTGTCCACCGTGTCCCAGTTGCACACCGGTGCACACACACACACACACTCGGGAAGGTGACGCAAGTGACGGGATTTATGGTTATGGTTATGACCAACTGCTTTTTATCGCACGTTCTTTATCTTTGGGGAAAACCCTTTTTTGCCGCCCAAAACCCCCCACGCTGTTGCGTTCGGATCGATTATTTTCGTCACCCAAACCACCACCCGCACCACCCCAATCGGCCAACGTCAGTCGGAAGCAAAAGGCAACAGGAGCCGACAAAGGCGACAATCCTTCGCTTTGGTCCGAACTTCCTTCCTGCGCAACTTTCGCTTCTTCCGCATCCGGACCGGTTTTTGCTGCCCTTTTTCGCTGCAGGGTTGACCGTTTCCCTGGAGCCGAAATTCTAATGACAGGAGTTGGTGAACATGAAACAAAACAAAGCAAAGCACAATCGACTCGTCAGCGGCTGGTTGCAGCGTTTCATTTTTTAAAACACCATTTTTAGGTGTTTCGCTCGAGTGGCTACGAATGTGTCCTTCCCGTTTCAAGGACCCGAAAGTATTGACTGAAACGGGTTGACATTTCCGGGTACCCCCGGGGTTGCCTGCCGCATCCGTTCCGGGGGGACACGCCGCAGCAGGGACGTGAGTTGAAATAGATGATGGTCATGATTGTTTTCCCTTATCCCGGGTCCTGCCATATTTATCATTCCAAATAAGGAAAAGTGTTTACCCCCTCCCGGCAGTCATGCTCCGACGGAATATATATATTTAAATGGCTCATTAAATTAGCTACTTTATAAAACTGTCACTTGCTTGGGATGTAAAAAAAACCTTTTGCATTGCAATTTAGAGCATTTTTCTCGTACTGTTTATTTCCTAATATTCCCTTTTAAATGCTCATATAAAAGCTATTATTCTAGTGTAGCATTATACAGGGTGTATCTTTAAATAATTCCAACTTGAATGTTAAAGGTTTTAGTAGCAAGATTAAATTTCCCAAAAAAACGCCACTTCCACTCCCTCGTGGAAGGATTCACGCATGGCTTTTGATGGCCAATTTTTGCTCCCTTATCCCTATCGTGATCATCAGCCAGCACAAAACACCCAACGAACCGTGTGGAATGTTCTGACAAAGCATAAAAATAATAACACACACACACGCACAAAAACGTATTCCTTCCTTCTGTTTTTTTTTTCTACTGACCCACCCACGACAAAGGACAAAAATCCACCTATCCTCTAAATCCGTGATGCACAACAGCAACAGCAAAAAAAAAATACCCGAAGCAGCTAGAACAAAACCCAACCGGTCCGGTCCAACGGTGAAGGAGCACGAGGAGAGATTTACCGATTGTGGAATTATTTATAGCATAAATTATCTTGTCCGAACGGTTTGTTGTTCCGGTCGTGCTGCGGATTGCCGTACCGTGCGGGATCCGGATCTGATTTTGTTAACGATGCCACTCGGACGCACCCACCCCTGTTGGGGGGGCGCGGGAAGGATCGCCGATCGCCGGAAAGTAAATGGAAATGAGACCGGACCAGCCCTGCACGATGGCGAGACGTTTCTGGCCGATGTATGAGGGAACCTTTCGGGGGGTGGGAGGGCCTGGATGCACCGAGTGGGGGTCACCTCGCGGAAATACGGATTCTTTTCAAAATCGGCACACCGTTGGGTAGGGATTTGTGTACGATGCGGGAAGCGAACAGCGAAGAAATAAATCATGAAGCCAAAAACGGCGACAAAACTACGGCCCCGACTGGAGGGAAGAATTGGGATGAGTGTGCTGGTGCGCACCCAAAATGACAGCAATAATCATCGTAATAATGCATGAACACTACCACCACCCCTGTTTGCACGAGATCAATTCAATTCGATGCTGCGCGTATCCGACTGGAGCAAAGGAGAGAAATGACGCCAACGAAAAAACACTCCCGTCAATACAACAACGTCAGCATTTCGTGTTTTTTTTACTCCCTTTTTTACAGTCTCGTCCTTTTCCAACACCATTTCAGATGTGGTCCCCCCTTTTTTCTGCCACGCATGAAGGATCACTTTATTGGTCCAGCAAACAGAGCATCCCTCTTGCGGGCAGCGAACAGTATTCCACACGGACATCCCGTCCCAACGCTGGCGTTAGCATTGTACGTGAAAATTAAATTAAAATTAACTAAAGCAGACAAATTTCGCCATCGCCACAGTTACGGTGCAAAAAAAAAAGACCATCCAGAACATGGTTCCGCTTTACGGCGACCGAAAGCGCGAGCGGAGCAGACAAACATCGCTGTCTCCCCTCTCGATGTTGCTCCGGCGACGAAATCAATGAATGCGCGATGCGAAAAACATTGAACGTACCGTCGGACATCATCGCAAAGAATGCAAATTCCAGCAACAACAAATGAAACAAAAAAACCGGGATAACCTTTCGATGTTGGACATCATCGGATCAAGGGTTTGGTTGGGGGTGTGGGGGTGGTTGGGGGTTGGTTTTTAATAAAAAATGCAAAATTTCCCTCGTCGAACACGGACGCACGGGTTTTGTCTGGCCCAGTCTGCCCCGTGTTTTACTTTCACCTTCAACTGGACGCGGTCGTTTGCACCTCGTTGTGGAACTCCTCCACTCCTTTCGGTGGGCCACGCCAGAATTGAGGGCAAACGATCGGCAGGTTGAATACCTGACACACTACTGGAGCATCATCGATTGCAGCTCGAGCGCGAAACTCAGCGGGCGTAAATCGATTTAATAACGAGCAAAGAATGAATGCTGCCAGAAGAGTAGCAGATCTCCACCGGGCTCGTAAATAACCAAACGCAAGCATCGTGTTGCATGTATTCTCGTCCCCTTTTTTTTCGTGGCCCTCTATCACCTCCCCCACGGTTGCCCACGGTGCTACAGTGTCTACACATCCACTTGAGATGCGGGATACAATTTGTGCGCGCACTCCACGCACGGCTCCGTATCTATGGCCGGAAACCTCCGGGACGCTGCCGGCCGACCGAATACTGATAGTAATTATAAACAACCGGCAGCCTTGTTTTAAGTATGCGAAAGTGTGGTGCGGCCGTGCTTGATTGGAGGTGGCATTCGAGCAGCCGGGCAGCATTCCCCATCGTCTCCACACTGCAATCACACACTAATGAGTGCAGTGCAACGGTGCTCGGTGCAACGTGTTCCGTTTGCAATGTTCTATTAATATTTTATTACCAATTGGATGACAATAATTAGCGATCGTGCTCCGAGCGCTTCCGAGGTGCTTGGCCACGAAATGGATTGCTAATGGAATGGAGGCGCAACCGTTCGGCGAGCGTTGGGATACCACAGCTTTTTGCCACGAGTGATCGATTGAAAATGGTTCTTTAATTGATTCTAACCAGAAGGTGCTAATGAAGCGATCCTTTTGAAGGATTATGAAACGGGAGGTTCTGCTGTAATATGATGTTTTTGAATGTTTCTTATTTTATTGTTTCATCTTCAATTTACTAGGTTTTGTAAAGTATCAAATCATTTTTTTTTGTAAAAAAAAATTTTTTTAATGTTATTATATTTTTATTGTAATAAAAAGGTATGAAAATTGTACGATTTGTGTACTTTTGTGCTACATTCATTGTAATATATTGGCGCTTAATCGATAGTCCTCGTAAATAGAATCTTGATACATATTTGTTTATATTGCAAAGTTGCAGAGTTGACTTCTTTATGTGAACTTCATTTTTTCAGCAATTCTAACGACTGTTTAAAAAAAAAACAATAATTAAAAACTAATTTTTTTTATGTAATAGCAATGTATTTTCAACAAATGTTTCACCTTCTTGTTTAGATTTTGTGCCATAAATTAATTCAACTGTCAAATTTCCAAAAATCTGCTCCAATAAGCATTTCCAAGAATCTGCTTATATAAGGAATAGCGTATCTCGGGCACAGCCTGTACACTGTTTTATTTATTCAATTGAGTGTTAAAATTTATTTAAAATGAAAATCAAATTCACTGATAAAGCAATTAATCATTTCTGCTTAAAAATATTCAACTTTATTACTATTGTTCTTATAAAATTACCATCCCTTCACCACAAATTGATCAATTAGCCAACACCAATGAACTATGGGTCGACTGCTCGTTTGAATATTTCAACTAATTCCATGCTTCCGGTTTGAACTGTTGCTTCCCCACACCCAACTGATCTTCTTGGAAACGTTCTTGGAGTGCAACAGCACAAAAGCAACGTATGTTACAAAAAATCACACACAAGCCATTTCATCGATCGCTCCACATTGAATCGATTATGCAACGAGGGAAATGGACAACCTGTGCCACACATGGTTTGCTGCAGGCAGTCGCGACCATCCAACGTCCCGCTGGGGGTTATCGTTGTCAATTTCCGCGATTAAATACCAAAAAAAAAAAATCCTCCGCACCGTGATGGGTGCAGCAGACCACGGTACCAGCGAACACCATTCGAACATAATTTCATTCCTCTTACCGATGGGTCAGAGTGCGTGCGAAGAATGTTTCGTTGCGGTGTATGTCGAAATCGATTTATTCGATATGGATCGATTGGCGTGAATGTTTTACCTTCGCCAAGTGCACGCCGTGACGGAAGGCATACGAATATTATGCGCTTAAAAAAGAGGGACACAGGCCACACATTTTTGTACCATTTAACCACCATTTTTTCCTCATATTTTCTTTTCATTGTATGTGTGTGTGTGTGTGTGTGTGGGAAATGATTGTCATTATCCAGACGCAGCACATTACGGTCATTAAATCAACTGCAGCAACACAGTGCAACGGCACTGTCCAACAATGCCCAGTGCAGCAAAAGCGTCTGGCAAACTGTCCTATTTGCTCACTTCTCCACCCCAAACTAGGGTCTTACAAAAGCAGAAGCCATTGCCAAGTGAATATCCCCAGTCCCTTCACTGCACGCTACCCTTTGGGAAGAAAAGCTCGGCTGGGGGAAAACAAAAAACCGCCGGAACGCCGGAACGAACGGTGGGAAAAACAACAGAACCAGAAACCATAAATTCATCCACCGTCCGTTAATCCGTCATCTCCGCAGACACTTTGCACTTCCCTTTGCATTTTCCTTTTTTTTATTGTTGCTCAACAATGATTATGGGGCGAAGGTGGTCATAAGAATGCAGATTTTCCGACTTTCCGTTCGAGTGATTTTCCGCACCGAGACAACTGCAGCACTTTTGCCGTCGAGTGGCGCGCCAATCGTAAAATCGCTGCATTATCACCACCCACAATGCTGCAATAGGGAGGAAGAGAGAGAGAGAGAAAAGAACGAGCTAAATGGCACCCTGGCACAGCGCACAAATGACTGCCGAACGTCAATCGGTGGAAAATCATTGAAAAATAGCGGGTGCTGGTGCAAAAAAAAAATGGAACAAAAACGACCGACAGTGTGCGATAAATCGCATCAGCGTGAAAGGAATCTGAAAAACAGACGCCCGCCGCTAGAACTCGATTCCAGGGGGAGGGTGGATAGGTGGGGGGGGGGGGGGGAGGAAACACATGAGGGGGGGAGGGTGTAAATTTATTTGGATTTTGGTTCGATTTGCATATTTTATGCATTGATAAGTGGAACAAGCATCGAGAGCGGAATTGCGAATATGAAATTGATTTTTGCCCACTGCCGCTTCGGAATGCTTTCTTGCATTCCATCTCTCTGCGCACTCTGCGGTTGCGGGGGGGGATGTGAACAGAATTTCTGTTTTTATTGATTTTTTAATCCATTCTACCCTATCGGCCACTTTGCCCTTTTTCACCTCGGTACGGTGACAATAAACGGGAATGCACCGCTGACGGTGTTGGTGTTTTTGTGTACGGAGGTTGCCCATTTCCCCCGCACCGAATTACTTTCACTACTATCGATTGCACATTTCCCCTGTCGGATAATTGTTTTTATTCAATATTCTGCAGCACCGGATAGGATGGTATTTAATTAAAGTGTTTGCAAAGTGCCCTTTGCCACTGGTGCTTTTATTATGTCGAATCGTGCGCTAAAGATTATGCGCCTAAAGGTATGCAATTTGCTACAACGCGCATTTCTTTTCCCACCGCAGTTGAGATATGTCAAAGTGACAGAGGTGTATCAAGGAGGCATCGATTGTGTTCGAACTTCTTCAAATACCGTGCTTCATTTACACTTCTTCTACACGCTTCAATTCCTAACCCATTATCAAATATGGACCGGGGACCAGATCGTATCGTTGGCTCGCGCCATGTCCAACTGTCACGTATGACTGCGGATGCACGTCGCACCATAATTTGCTGCCAATGTAGCAGTGCTACCCATTTACCCCTGCCGGTGGAAAATGTTTTTCCCATTTTCACGTGCTGCGATGCGTAGTTTTTTTTTTTCGGCGTGGAATGTGAAGAACCACACCAAAGAAAACAAACCTTTATGTTTTCCTTTGCTTTTTTTCGTTGCAAAGAAAATGTCCACCCATGGTCCCATGTGGACGCTTCGAAAGGAAATGGAAATCTGCCATTTCCAACGCAACAGCGAGACGGGAGACGCGCTAAAGAAAAGGGTGTGCAGATGGAGTAATGCCCCAAACCATTACTGTTTTCACAAAATCACCGAATCACCGAAGGAACGATCACGACCCACGGCCCTGGTCGTGGTGGAAAAATCGCAACAGCTAATGTGATCGTAGTTTGAGTAGTTTCAACAACATTTGCCATCCACTATAAACCGAGGGAAATCCACGCACGGGGAACGCCGTTGGGGAAAAACGGCGGCGGCGGCGGCGGGGCAGCACTCTGGAATCACCCAAACCATTTGGGAGACCTGTTATATGGGTCCCTTAATAGACATAAAGTCGCCAGAATGTATAACAAGATGACGCAAACATAATTGGATATTTGATACCGTTTCGTTCCCCGCCACTTGCACCGTTGTTTCGTCGGACCATCTTGGCCACTACGGTCAGCTTGAATGACCCCACCGGAATGGGCCGGGCTGACGTGCACGGACAGCAGCAGGAATAGAGACGGTCACTGGAAGCAGCCGGAGACCAGCATCACATTCAATTCGCATTCGCTCCCGATGGCAGACAGGGCGGAAGCACGGCGAGAGCTCGTTGGACGACTTTCATTCCTACCTAATACTATTCCGTATTCGGCCATTAGCAGCAGAAGGGCCAGAATAACAATAAAAGCAGTCAACATTTCAACGCCCAGCCGTCCACAGCCATCTTAGCGCCTTTGCCCGGAATTCTTCGCAAAACACTGCGTCCCGCGATTCGGTCTTAAACTTTCGAGCGCACACAGCGCAAATGAACTGAACCTTTCACTTCATTTGAGTCGCTCCATCGCCGACTACGGCCGACTGCCGATTGCGAATTTCCAATTTTCCATAAAAGAAAACTCACCCGCACTCGATCGCTGTGCCGCAGCGGGCGCTTTCTTCGAGCACGCGTTCTTGTTTGGGGAATTCTTTCTTATCCCCCGCAAAAATAAAAAAAAAACACACAACACGTCCAGGTCTCGTCCGGACCATCATCACCATTCGCCATCATCGCCATCGTCGTGCTTAGCAGTTGGGAAAAAGACGGTAAGCATTTTTCCCTTTAAGCTGACTGCAACTCGCCGGCCAGCCTAATCCCGCCGGCGAACGTGGATGCTTTTAAATTCTGCTGCTTTATTTCCGGTTTTATTGCCTACCCGGGCAAACCCCGCTCGGCCACTGTCCTGAAAAGGAGTTCAAGGATGTGTTTCTTGCTGCTGCGGCCCCTCACGCCGGTACCGTGAGGTGGCAGTGGTAGAATAAATGTTTGGTTTTGTCCGCTGTTGCCACTTTATGCTGTTCTGTTTTTTTTCTCTCTCTTTATCCCTCTCTCTCTGTGTGGGGGGAGAAAGTGCGTGTTAATGAAAATGAGCCACCACACCCCGGGTGGGGGCTGAAAATCCAATGCTTACCCGGTTTTTTTTTATGGAAGGATCCCAAACCCAGACCGGTTTGGACCGAAAAATATCAAAACTCTATTTCGTTATCCCGGTCAGCTCCCGGGGGATGATGCAACACACAAAATTGGGGACACCAATGCCCGTTCGGCCCGTTCGGGAATTGGGCGCAATGGCTACGTGGTTTTGATTTTGATTATGTTTACGTTTCCGGAAATGGCAAATCGGGCAGGGGTGCCATTTTGGCGTTTGGTGGTCAATGGAATTTGATGTGATTTTTTCATTACACTCTCGGGTGAAATTAAATTGGGTGGAATGGAGAGGTGTTGAGCATCGATACCACAACTCATTGAACACGTCGAAAGTTGAGGCATTTATATTAAAAACAGAAGAAAAAAAACGCTTTAAAACATCACAAAATTCCTCTGTTTTTTAAAATTTTTATGACTTTTTCAAAAGCATTATCGCTGCAAAGAACAAATTGTTCTTAATCGCCACGATCGCGTACAACGGTAGCAACAAAACGACACCCTTAAGCAAACCATTCTTCTAATCAAACATTTGTAATCCTTTAATCCCCGAACAAACACTGTCCGTCCCTTGCGCGTTAGCTGTCGCTTGTTTCACATGACCACAAACGTCCGAGCGCGCACGCAATCCGAACGCCGAAAAACGCCATCCCCCAAATGCCGGCGACGGACGAAAATGTCGCATTAGCATTGTAATGCGTATCACTTTAACCATCAACAGCAGATTACACAAAGTTAGAATTATGTTAGAACCGCGTGCGCAACACGGGGACACAGGCCAGAACGCCAGAAGAGACCCGTTCACTTTAACGTTTCGTTTTACGCTTACTTTCGTGGATGCTTTCTTTTGCCACTTCTGCGGACCGCCAACAAAAACCAGTGCCGGCCCACTCACTCACACTCCCTCTCGTGTGGCTTACAGGATATCAGCACCCGGGGGAAAATCGTTACCAATTCAAGGCACGTGCACCATGCAAGCCCATGTTTGTGGGGACGCCACCCAGAGTCGTCCGGTCGGTGCTGCCCATTAGCTAATCCCAATTAAACGGAGCAACTAGCGGTGACCGTCGTCGACGATACATGCGAACGCTCGCACGCACCTTTCCCCCGGGGCGCGATAACGATAACAACATGAAAACGGGAAACGCAACAACTCACCATTGTACAGGATGGTTGACTCGCGCGTGGCCGCTTCCGGTGAGTGGGGCGGTGGACTCGGTGCCGTTGCACCGGCAGTCGGCGAGGATGGACCCCAACAGGTGGCTACCGTGCTGCCGGTGGACTTGCTGCTGGCCGCGGTGGCCGTTGCCGCCGCCGGCGAATCACCCACAACGTCAATTTCTTCATCCTCCTCCACGAGCTCGGCCGAGCTTTGGAGCGTGCCCTGCGGTTGACTACATTCAGGCGCAACCGTCGCGGCCGTGCTGGGTGTGCTGGTTGTATCGTTGTTGCTACCACTACTACTACTACTACTACTACTACTCCCGGTGCGTTCCACCGTGGTTGGTGAAGATGGTGGTGCCGCGTGTAGTGGACTGCTAGTGCCGGTGGTCGTGGAGGTTGTCGAGTCCAATTCTTGCTGTTCTGCGGTCGGCTGTTCTTCCGCTCGGTCGGGCCACGGATAGGCTTTCCATTTTTTCGCCATCAAGCAGCGGGGCATTTTGAGGTGCTGAGTAGGCGTGTGCGTGTCCGAAGTTCAATGGAAACTGGATTCAAGGGAAACTTAACAGCCCTGTCCGTGTGTTGTCGTGTGATCAACGTCGAGGAAATGAACTCGAGTCGCGTAAGGATTACGTTCAGGTACTTCTAAATACTGCTGCCAGCAAGTGCAAGTGCATCGATTGCCGATCAGTGCCCTCCTGACGGCCGGTTCCGGTGGTTCATGACGTGGACACCGGATTGTACCGATTCGTGTTTTATCTCACGACCAACAGGCGTAAATCAATACTACTGGTTGCATGGCCACTTTCGCAAACCGATAGACTTCGAAGCTGGTTTCTTCCGTTCCTTCCCAAAACTGCAACAGTATTCACCGGGCTGCTGCCAACAATTGTTGGCGTCTGTTGATTTTGTCTCACCTTCTGTTCGCCCTTTTAGTGGGGCGACTGGTTTTCTCAATTGTGCTCACAACAAGACCTAAAGCTACATCCACTTTTATATCCTGCACAACACCGTACGTGCTTGGGACTGCGAGTGGGATTGCTCAGGAGAATACGGACGCCTCTTCCATGCACCGAAGGATGGAATAAATTTTACGCCAGAACGTGACACAGATACCAAAGCGCCACTTTCATCCCGGGGCAGAGCAGTGAAGAATTGGCTGGAATCGTTTGGGAACGCGGCAACGAGGGTCGAGCACGTGCACACTGCGGATGGGCAGTGAAGAATTGCAGTCGCTGCCAGTAACTTTAGCCCAGGCGCTCGGCTAGTTTGGTCGCAAACACTTAACGCCGGGCACGGGGGTTTTAGCAATGTTTAGTTTTGAAACTGACGCGTGAAAACAGAACACAATCACCAGCACAAGTTTCGTGCAAATACGAACGAGACGCACGTAAAATTGACACCGTTTCCACTCCCGATGAAACACAAACAACCGATCGTAAGAGTAGTGCCTGGTAGTAGTAGTATGTAGTAATCCGTAGCAGTTAGAGTCCATCGGCAAAGGATGCCCGTACCATCCACAACGGGGGCGCTTGCATTACGGGGCCCCGAAAATTCTAATAAAACCAACGGAAAAGGCCACAGCTCACACAAAACACAAATTTCACCCGACCGAGTGGTGCACCTTAGACATGCTGCTTCATCCAAGGAACCGCTGGCTGTCTCGATGCCGGACGACTCATGCCGGATACCGACGGTCGGATTTATTCGATTCGCAGCGAAACCACTGCCACCGGAATCGATCGGAACCAGCCCAACTACTTCTTCGGCAACCGCACTTCACCTGCGGTTTGCTATTGCTTGAACGGCTTTTATTGCTTTTCTTCCTTATTGCTTTTCGGTTTTACCGCTGGGCGCGGAATGAATTGTGCGATACGGCGTCTGCCTTTCTTGCTGCTTTAATCCTATTGCTGCGATTGCAGGGAACGGTGCGGAATCTTCAGTTTGACCGTTTTCCCGAACAGGTGGCTCAGAGTTCCAGCTTACACTGACAGACGTACAGAGGACAGACGAAACTTTGCTTGCGACAGAAGCGCACGAGATAAGCACAGAGCTGTTAGCTTTAAGTAAAGTTCGTCGGATCGGTCGTCCTGAGCGGAAAACCCGAGCACAGGGTAGAGCAGGCTCGGTGAAGGTGCAGAAAAGTACAGTCACAGTCAACTTCACACTGTCACGTTACAGCAGAGAAATGGCCACAGAACTGGCCACAGAACTTTGGCACCCACGCTTGAAGGCGGACAGTTCGGGGTGATCAGAGAGTGAGAAGTGGACGACCGATAGTAGCGACGAAAAGGCGTACCGCTATCCTAGTTCATGGCGGTTACTGTGGCATTCGGTGGGCTGTCCCGTGCGTCACCGTGCGAAACCAACCCGGACGGTATCGCGAACCGTCGTGACACAGCATTAGAATACTTCCGCTTGCGCTATCCTCTACCCCCGGGGAGGGGTTCACAAAGGAACCGCGACTGATGCGATGACGCGAAGCAGGCACATACACCAAAACTGCACTCAAAAACTCATCCGAAACTCCGACGAAATGGAGTAAAACCGAAACGACACCAAACACGCGATAACGTTCGCACTGCTACTAGCGCACATTGCTCAAGCCAACGGTCACTGGATTGCTTTATTCACGTCTAACACTGCGGATGGTAGAATCGAATCGAGATTCTATGCTTTGCGTCAATCACCACCAATTGATGTTGCACTGTTGCATTTGCTGACCGTGCTTATTCCGCCCCATACATACACCCAACGGGATGTTACGGCTGTTGGGTAGAGCTGCCGGCCAGCCCGTTGACAGCAGGAAGAAGAGTAGTGAAAGGCGGAAACACTAACGAGCAAAAACAAAGCGCACACTATGCACAACACGCACCGCACGTGACAGATGACAGCGAACAGTTTTAAGTAGCAGTAGGCTGGTAGTAGACCCGAAAAGGAAACAGGGGAAAAGGGCCGACACCGAGTCCGTGTCAAAATGTAAATGTACACAAAAACAGGAAAAAAGTTGATACAAGAGTGATACGAGAGAGAAAAAAGTATCGGCGCGACAACCGCACTGTACGAACCGTCGAGGGCGTTTGAATCCTGGCCGGCGCCGTGTGGTTGCATTTATGAAACCGAACATTCCGGACCCGAACCCGAACCCGAACACGGCACATCCTTTTTGCCGTTCGGTTCTGCTGCCGCGCGGCTCCTTTTGCCGCCACGCAACGTTCGGCACCCGAACGGGTGCGTCTGTGTGCGCGCGCCCGACGTTGAGGGTTCGTGCGCGCGAACAAGTGCGTGCTGCTGACGGGTGCTGATGTTGCATGCAAGTTGCAGAACCTACCGTGTTCGCAACCAGCAACACGTTGGTCTACCAACACCAACATCCAGCGTAAAGCCAACATAACGCAACAAATGGTACGGCAGCAACAGCGAGCGATGCTTTGATGAAGCCTCACAGTGTGTCGGCCGTTCGGCCGTTCGGTTCGGGTTCGAATTTCCCCTTCACGAAACGCACCAACGCTGGGCCCCGCGGCTGGTCACCCTATGTTGCGTGCATAGTTTATGCTTTATGCTTCGGTGGGTTCTTTCATTTCCTACGGCAGACGGCCTTAACCGGAACCGTGCTGTTTCATTCTCGCCGCCACAAATGCCGGGCCTGGTGCGATCTCGCCCTGCGTTGCGGACCGCTTTACATCCGGCTGACGTGTGCCACGTACGAGCGCTCCATTGTTGATATCTTATTCCTATCTGCGTGCATCCTTTTTTCATTCCTCTTGATCCTGTTCGTGCCTGTTGGGTTTTTTGTTGTTTCTTCTCGAACGAACAACGAATGTTTCGGCGTGTTTCTCTCCAACATCGCATTTCTCTCACAGTTATGCTCTCACGCGGCAGCACCGTTATGAATGAACTGTATGCTGCGATCTTTGCTGCATGTTGGACTTGCTTCTCACTGGTAATCCAGTGCAAGTAATCCAAACGTGAGTTCACGACTTGCTCACCGCCTTGCTCACTAACTCATTATTTGGGTTCTTACCTTACGCTATCACTATTTCGATTGTAATATTTACAGCCAGCGACGGATCAAACGGTAGGCGGAGTAGGCGGTCGCCTAGGGCCTCGCACTGTTGGGGCGAGCGCACAATAGGCCGCAAACAATTTGTGCCCATTGTGTGATTTTTGGAAATTTAGCAGAAGAGTTAATTTATAGCAAAAAAATTAGCTCAAAAGGTAAAAAATTTATCGAAAATATCTTTGGTATTTCGAAAATATCTTTGGATTTTATATATCCTTGGTTATATAAAACATTTGTTTCTGTTTGATTAGCTATATCGGCCCGGTTACACGGCTACGCAAGAGAAGTATGCAGTGTATTCAAACTCGTTCTTCTTTATCGGCACGACATCTTTAGGATGCTTAAGCCTACCATTTCTAGTTTTTTTTATTTATTAACCCGTAGGATAGTCAGTGCTGCGTACAGAGGTTTGGTGGCCCAAATAAATTTTTTCCATGGTCCTGTCTTGTACAGACCGACTGCGCTATCAATACACCATCTGGCCGCCCCGTGAACCCTTTTTACTTCCACTTATTAATGTTTTCTATTTCTTGAACGGGATTTTCAACCGCACGATATTCATATTTTTTCATCTGTTCGTAAATGATCCTACCGTTAGAAGCTAAAATAGAAACCATGCTTGTTTTCACTTCCGCAATATTCGCCAGCTATTGCCATTGCGATACTCGTGGTGTGGTATAGTTTTCTCTCACCGATTGAACCGTGAAAATATCCTGCCTGCGTGTTTCGGAACAGTATTGTGGTGGGGTATTGTGTTTAGTATTTCGATTGTCACAATTTCTGCAAGTTTGCAAGCCGATAATGATGTTATAACCGACACAATCTGTAAGTGTACTACGACATAGCTAGCATTGTTATAGAATATGAATAAAATCATATTGCAATCATTAGAACTCTCTTTTCCGTTTGATATTTCATACCTCATGGTTCTTGGAATACCATTTCTGTCTTTCTTGATTATTCCTTATTCGAAGCTGGATTGTCCAGCTAATGTCCACCCATCCCAAACTGTCCAAACACTTCATCATATCCCCGTGTAGAATACTGTTCAAACTACATTGTTGTAATCTCGGTAACATTTGCATCGTTGTTAGACTGAAATTGTTCTAAAATTTCCAATTCTAAATCCATACGGTTGAAGATCATCACCGCGAAATCGTTGATCTAAATTAAAAAAAGAACACAAAAAAAGATACTTGAAGAAATCAAGTATGCATTGATATAAAAACGATGTATTCAGTGAAGAACCTATCATAATAGTCTTGCTTAAACATTGTCGTGCGTGCTGAAAGCGGTCTCGTTTTTTGCATTGAAAACTCAGTTTGTTTGAGAAAAATTAGTGAGTGCTTTGTGGTGTTGTATCCCTATAATTTGATACTGACTATCAAATTGTGCCTGAGGAGCACATAGTGTGTTTCATACTGATGTAAATGTGACGAAATGATCGCAAGTGTCTTCACAATGACCGAAGAGATCGGCCCAGAAATTTTTGGATTTCTTGACGCACGGACAACCGACCTAAAATTGGAGCATCAAACTTCATACGCGAAGATCAAGCGAACGATCGAAATTCGCATTAATATGTGCAGGGCCACGAGAGTTGCCAAAATGCTGACAAATTTGTCCAATGACCAAATCAACTGGTCAACTGTGAAAACCACCATACCATTGCCGCGCACACAATTGTTTTTAGATTTCCGATTCCAGGAGAGCATTTTTTTCAAGAGCTGACATCTGCAGCTTGGGACAAATTTGCCCATCACAATTGCTATTGCATACTATCAAACACGTGAGAACGATCGCTAATAAGTAATATCAATATAAAATAATAAAATATAATAAGTAATAATATAAAACGGAAAGCATCCTTCATCTCGCTCAAACTTTCCGTCGGTTGGTACGAAATTCCATACAAAACCAGCTGTTTTCCGATTTCCGATACCAGGAAAGCATCCACGGAAGAGGTAGCACCTTGTACAGCAATTTTGGTCGAAAACCGCCGAAAGGTATGCAATATTTAAACATTAACTTTCCCGTGGGTCGAGTAAAATTTTGTAGCAATTTTGCTCGAAAACCGCCGAAAGGTATGCAATGATTAAACACTAACTTTCTCGTTGGTTGTGAAAAATTTCTTCGAAAACTACCAAGTTTCGAATGTATAGTACCAGGAGAGCATCCACGGAAGAGGTAGCTCCTGGTACTGCGCCGTAAGGTATGCAATGTTTATACACTTTCTTTGCAACCAACTTTCCGCCGAAAGGTATGCAATGTTTATACACTAACTTTTCATACAAACCAGCTGTTTTCAGATTTCCGATACCAGGAGAGCATGTTGTTCAAGAGGTAACATCTTCCATCCCCCTCCACCCCTTCCCCATCCAAGATGGCGGCAAAGATGGCGGACAAGATGGCGGACACAAGATGGCGGACAAGATGGCGGCCAAGATGGCGGACAAGATGGCGGCCAAGATGGCGGACAAGATGGCGGACAAGATGGCGGACACAAGATGGCGGACAAGATGGCGGACAAGATGGCGGACAAGATGGCGGACAAGATGGCGGACAAGATGGCGGACACAAGATGGCGGCCAAGATGGCGGACAAGATGGCGGACAAGATGGCGGACAAGATGGCCGCCAAGATGGCGGACAAGATGGCGGACAACATGGTGGACAAGATGGCGGACAAGATGGCGGACAAGATGGCGGACAAGATGGCGGCCAAGATGGCGGACAAGATGGCGGCCAAGATGGCGGACAAGATGGCGGACAAGATGGCCGCCAAGATGGCCGCCAAGATGGCGGACACAAGATGGCCGCCAAGATGGCGGACAAGATGGCGGACACAAGATGGTGGACAAGATGGCGGACAAGATGGCGGACAAGATGGCGGACAAGATGGCGGACACAAGATGCCGGACAAGATGGCGGACAAGATGGCGGACAAGATGGCGGACAAGATGGCCGCCAAGATGGCGGACAAGATGGCGGACAAGATGGCGGTCAAGATGGCGGACCAGATGGCGGACACAAGATGGCGGACAAGATGGCGGACAAGATGGCGGACAAGATGGCGGACAAGATGGTCGCCAAAATGGCGGACAAGATGGCGGACAAGATGACGGACAAGATGGCGGACAAGATGGCGGACAAGATGGCGGCCAAGATGGCGGACAAGATGGCGGACAAGATGGCGGACACAAGATGGCGGCCAAGATGGCGGACAAAATGGCGGACAAAATGGCTGACAAGATGGCCGCCAAGATGGCGGACAAGATGGCGGCCAAGATGGCGGACACAAGATGGCGGACAAGATGGCGGACACAAGATGGCCGCCAAGATGGCGGACAAGATGGCGAACAAGATGGCGGACAAGATGGCGGACAAGATGGCGGACAAGATGTCGGACACAAGATGACCGCGAAGATGGCGGACAAGATGGCGGACAAGATGGCGGCCAAGATGGTGGACAAGATGGTGGACAAGATGGCGGACAAGATGGCGGACAAGATGGCGGCCAAGATGGCGGACAAGATGGCAGACACATGATGGCGGACAAGATGGCGGACAATATGGCGGACAAGATGGCAGACAAGATGGCGGACAAGATGGCGGACAAGATGGCGGACAAGATGGCGGACACAAGATGGCGGACAAGATGGCGGACAAGATGGCTGACAAGATGGCCACCAGGATGGCGGACAAGATGGCGGACAAGATGGCGGACAAGATGGCGGACAAGATGGCGGCCAAATGGTGGACAAGAAGGCGGACAAGATGGCGGACAAGATGGCGGACAAGATGGCGGACAAGATGGCGGACAAGATGGCCGCAAAGATGGCGGACAAGATGGCGGCCAAGATGGCGGAAAAAATGGCGGACAAGATGGCGACCAAGATGGCGGACAAGATGGCGGACACAAGATGGCGGACAAGATGGCGGCCAAGATGGTGGACAAGAAGGCGGACAAGATGGCGGACAAGATGGCGGACACAAGATGGCGGCCAAGATGGCGGACAAGATGGCGAACAAGATGGCGGACAAGATGGCCGCCAAGATGGCGGACAAGATGGCGGCCAAGATGGCGGATAAGATGGCGGACACAAGATGGCGGACCAGATGGCGGACAAGATGGCGGACACAAGATGGCGGACAAGATGGCGGCCAAGATGGTGGACAAGAAGGCGGACAAGATGGCGGACAAGATGGCGGACACAAGATGGCGGCCAAGATGGCGGACAAGATGGCGGACAAGATGGCCGCCAAGATGGCGGACAAGATGGCGGACAAGATGGCGGCCAAGATGGCGGACAAGATGGCGGACAAGATGGCGGACAAGATGGCGGACACAAGATGGCGGACAAGATGGCCGCCAAGATGGCCGCCAAGATGGCGGACACAAGATGGCGGACAAGATGGCGGACACAAGATGGCCGCCAAGATGGCGGACAAGATGGCGAACAAGATGGCTGACAAGATGGCGGACAAGATGGCGGACAAGATGGCGGATACAAGATGGCCGCGAAGATGGCGGACAAGATGGCGGCCAAGATGGCGGCCAAGATGGCGGCCAAGATGGCGGACAAGATGGCGGACAAGATGGCGGCCAAGATGGCGGACAAGATGGCGGACACAAGATGGCGGCCAAGATGGCGGACAAGATGGCGGTCAAGATGGCGGACAACATGGCGGACAAGATGGCGGACAAGATGGCGGACAAGATGGCGGCCAAGATGGCGGACAAGATGGCGGTCAAGATGGCGGACAAGATGGCGGACAAGATGGCCGCCAAGATGGCCGCCAAGATGGCGGACAAGATGGCGATCAAAATGGCGGACAAGATGGCGGACAAGATGGCCGCCAAGATGGCGGACACAAGATGGCGGACAAGATGGCGGACAAGATGGCGGACAAGATGGCGGACAAGATGGCCGCAAAGATGGCGGACAAGATGGCGGACACAAGATGGCGGACAAGATGGTGAACAAGATGGCGGACAAGATGGCGGACACAAGATGGCGGACAAGATGGCGGACACGATGGCGGACAAGATGGCGGACAAGATGGCGGACAAGATGGCCGCCAAGATGGCGGACACAAGATGGCGGACAAGATGGCGGACACAAGATGGCCGCCAAGATGGCGGACAAGATGGCGAACAAGATGGCGGACACAAGATGGCGGACAAGATGGCGACCAAGATGGCGGAAAAAATGGCGGACAAGATGGCGGACAAGATGGCGGACAAGATGGCGGACAAGATGGCGGACACAAGATGGCGGACAAGATGGCGGACAAGATGGCGGACAAGATGGCCGC